>NC_135783.1:72651446-72971446 GCF_051106095.1 Pogona vitticeps | reverse complement strand
CAGTTTCAGACATAGCAGGACCACACTTTAACTAGATTGAGGAGATAAAAGCATCATAAACCTCAAATGCAACAGAACTGAAGGTGTTACTACATTCCTATGGCATGCCACACCGGCCAGGAAGCTGTTTATTATTTTGTTATGTTATACTACAGTTTAATTCAGTGTCCAAATAGATCACACTTACTTCTAAGATATCTTGTTTGTCTGCCACCATGCACATCAAATAGCTCAATCCTCAACTTTTATTCTCTCCTTGGCCCATCGACATTTAGACTATTATCCCCTTGTTCTTATTAAACACTATCACGGAGCTGCTCTAACAGTCCTTCAGAAGAAAGAATAATAGCTATTCTGCATAGATCAGTGTCTCATCTAGCTCAGCCTCCTCTCTCTGACACTGGCTAAAGAGAAACCCCGGAAGCTTATAAATCCAAGAGGAAATATTCCTACTGTTTGCCCAAAGCATCTCCTGGGCAATAGTGGTCAGAAACAACACAGTTACTATTCTTTTTCTTATTGCACCTGCCTTGCTTGTTAAGATTAATGGTGGGGTGGAAAATGATCAACAGCCTTTTGTTTACAAGAAATGGGGATGTGTTGATATTTTGTAAAGTGTATTCAATAATAAGTCATATTCAGTGCATGGAACGTCTTGCATAAGTAGCACATTTCCTAAGAGGAGCAAAGCTACCTCAGGTGCAGTGCTGTGGAGAGATATTGTGAGAGAAAGAGAGAGGTGGGGGAAGGGGTCCAAGTGCCACAGGACATCTGATACTTGCTCCTGCTCAGGTTCTCTCGCTTAAGGAAGGCAAGAAGCTACATGATGGCCAACGGTACTGTCCCTAGGTGGTGATATTCCTGCTAGGGATACTTAAAATGTTCTACTTAAAAACATGCCAAGGCACTAACTAAGAAGAGATTGCCACTGCACCCGAGGTTCTTCCTGTTGTCCACCAAGCCCAGAGAGCAGAAATTAGATCCTGATGACTGAGAATTCAAGTGTTGTGAAGGGAAGGAAGCCACAATTTCATTCCCTTTATTTTTGCCAAAAACCTGAAATTCGTGAAGGAATGGATAAAAATTACAGAAATGAAAGAAAGAAAGAAAGAAAGAAAGAAAGAAAGAAAGAAAGAAAGAAAGAAAGAAAGAAAGAAAGAAAGAAAGAAAGAAAGAAAGAAAGGTGTGTGTGTTTAGAAATGACCTAATGTTTTTGAACTCTCTGGTAAAACAACTGGTTGAAAAGATTCTTAGGAAATTCAGATGTACCATCTTGCACCTCGGGACTAGCAAAGCTGGAGTCCCTTGCCAAAATCGCCACTTTTTCATAGCAGTAATTGGAACTGCCAAGTTCCCCAGCTTCCCTTCAGGAAGGAGCCCATAAGAAAGATTTATTTGAAAGCTTCAGTCTATTTTCTAGATATCCTTTGCCTACTAACTGCAGCCATCTTTTTTTCTGTTTTTGTGTGTTAAATTAAGGGAAGATTAATTCAATTTTTAAAGAAGATAGTGTACAGAACTCAACCTTTTCATTAGTGATCCAATGGAGAAACCAGTTAAAGTCAAATTAATAGTTACCTAGTTGATGTAAACATGTTTTCTTCATTTTTCCAGTCCTGTTTGGCCAATAAGAGTTCATGTTGTCTTTTACATGGTGACCTTGGTAGCCATTCAATTAAGGCCACTCCAGAATGAATTCATAAAGGGCTACAGGTAGTGTTCTTTTATAATGATTATGTTCCCCTTTTCATAGGATACGATCAGTTGGGGAAGCTGGGTCACACTGAATTGTGTTGGAAAGGTTTGTTTCACTGGATAAGACCATTTAAAGCAACCCTTCTGCCCAAATATGATCTAGTCCTCATGACACCAGCCCAACTCCAAAAGAAAAAAAATATCCTTGCCACTAGACTAGAAATAATAGGCTCGGGTATGGAGCATGATCAGGCTGGTTCATGATGACATGTAGAACATGTAGCCACCAGAAAATAGCTCAAATTGGATTGGATCACAAGTGGTTCAAAATGTAAGCTGTATCACTGTCTGATCCATCCTTACTCTCTAATCCCATTCATCATTCTTGCCTTCTCAGATCATCTGAAAGAGTTTGCCCAGGCACAGACTGTCAACTGATATCTCTTATGCAACCAACTAGGCACCTAGCAACTTCTTGAGTGGGAGATGAAAGGAGTCTGGGCAAGATGCATCAGATGCTGAGTCCTAAATGAGTATGTGTGCACTAGAGATATCCTTCCTAATCCCCACAGGCGGAAAGTTTTCCCCTTTTCCCTTGTGACCCATCACAAGGGTTAGATTCCTGTGTGCTGTGTATGATGCAACAAACCACTTACTAATACTCTTCCTCCTCCCTCATCTGAGCTTTAGAATTTGAACCTGCATAACTTCAGCCTCTGATCTGGAACCAAATTCTGCCCACTATACATGGAAATGTCTCATAGGCACAGTCTGGTTTCAAGAAATCTCACAGCCTCCACTCTCACAACAAGAGTAAAACTTGAGTTAACTTTCTGCACCTTTAACAAATGTTGGTTCATAGAATTATATTTTGGTGTACAGCATATTTTTCATGTGTTCAATAAAACAGTTCCTCAGAAATAATGGAAAGTATATAAGGCTCTTTGTGTAGATCTGATTAAAGAGTAGTAAAACTGGCTTCAAGTTAAACAATCAGGCTTTATTACAGGAATTCTGTTGTGGAAGGTTGCTATGCAACTTGCTATAAGTAAGGGGACAGATATGTGAAGAGAAGGATGAAAAGCGGCAGAGGAAATAAATTCATAAGAACATTAGTTTAGTATGTCACAAGGAGGTAGGATAGACAAAGAAGAGTGAGGAGCTCAAGTTACTCTAGCAACTCCAAATCCACAAGCACATAGTGCTTTTGTGTGAATGTGTTGTCGAAGCATTCATAGCTTCCAACAACAAAAAAAAGCTCTCTGTTTAGCACCTAGAACTTAGAAGGTTTAACATTCCCTTGTGCAAGAGTATTGTTAGGATAGAAACAAACATTACAGATACTGTAATCTGTTATTAGAAAAGCGAATTTCTCTATGGTTGAAAGTGTCCCTGTTTTTCTCATTTCACATAATTGATGTATTAACTTTTTAGTTCTGTGATTGTATGCCATGACCTAAGCATGGGATTCCTTTGAAATCTAATTCCTCAAATATGAAAGTCTACCAGAGTCATGTCTTCCCAAAACTAACATGCATTCATCTCTAATCATAGGCCATCTATAACAACTGTTCCTGTCCTCTGAAGATGAGAGTTCTTACATTTGTCTTCAGACACACCTGGTGATAGGGGGAAGTAAGTGCTGGGAAGAATGGATGGAAATTTTTCAAAATCCCTGGATACTGGCTCATGATCCACATGTTTCTGATTTTTGTGTGTATGAGGGAGATAATTTTTCAGAGCTCACCCATCTGTCTGCCTATCTAAATTATTTGTTCACTAATTCTAAAGCTTGTTCCTTTATTTACCATATGTTACACATAGTGTGAAATTAGCCCCAAAGAAGCTCTACAATGTATTCACAAAGGCTTTCACAGCCGGGATCTAATGGTTGTTGTGGGTTTTTCAGGCTCTTTGGCCGTGTTCTGAAGGTTGTTCTTCCTAACATTTCGCCAGTCTCTGTGGCCGGCATCTTCAGAGGACAGCAAAGTTTTGATGCTGGCTGTATAAAACCTCTTTACTCTGTGTAGGTTCTCAGCTCAGTTTTTCCATAGATTGTCTCTATGGAAAAGATAGATGTCAATGCCCTTGTGACATCTGTCCTGCAGCTTAAGTCCCTGCATAGAACATTTTCACAGTGGCATCAGAAGTAAGGATTATTTAATGAAGTCCTGTTTTCTTCTGAAATTTCTTTCCTATTCTTCAGCCAAACAGTATATGTTTTTTAAAAATAATTAGCTTATACCTCAGTTATTGCTTAACAAAAAAGCTAGCAGAAAATCTCATAATACATTGTATCAAGCAAACAACAGTTTGCCATTTTCTTTTCCCCAAAGCAGATTACCACAGATTGCCTGTGCCTCTTATTTTAAACCATTATATCAGTTTTTAGGAGCAATTTAAATGTACATTAATATTAAAACTAAAAATGACTTTGAAGAGGCAAGAGAAGGGTTTCTAAAACATGAAAATTCAGATAGGAAGAGTTCTTAGTTGCTGACTGTAAACATTATTATTAACTTTCTACATTTCTTCAGTTTTTGACAAATGTTGACAGTGTTTTTTTGATATCAGGAATAGATATGATAACTAGGTTTTTATTTTCAGAATGCTGAGGAAATTTACTGCATGCTACACTTGCAAGATATTAGAAAACAGAATATTATTTATGAAGATGTTTAGTTCCAGTTAAGACTTATTTAACATTTTTACATGGAAATAATATCATCTCACAGTAAGAAGGAATCTTGAGTCTTTTACTAAGAATTATTAACATGCATTCATATTACTCAAGTGTTTTAGATTCAACATCAGTCAATCTGATCAGTCAATCATGAATCATAGATGTTCAGTGATTCTATTTTCAGCAGCACGCTGGCGTATTTGTAAGGTGCAAACATAATTGCTATTCTGTCATTGTGTTAATCATAATTTACAGATCTAAAATGCAAAACAAAACAAAAAGTGCACACCTAGTAATATTTAGGTTGCTGTATTGAGGACAATCCTGTGGATGCATATGTATGAGGGGGTGCTGATAAGTATTGAGCCTTTCCCAGAAAAAAATTGAGCTAGGAAGCTGTAACTGCCACACTATTCTACACATTCCCCCAGGAAATCAATGCACTTGCGACATCTGTCTTGTAGATTAAGTCCCTGCAAATAAAATTCTTCCAACTGCTGGTGTAACCACTCCCAACTCCAGAACACTCCCAAATTGTTGTCCCTTTCGGTGTTTTTTGAGTTTGGGGAACAGATTAGTCAGAAGGAGCCAGGCCAGGAGAATAGGGTGGATGGGGCATCACTTGAAAGCCTAAGGACAGTTTTGCCATTGTTTCACCTGCAGTGTGTGACGAGGTGTTTTTATGCAAGAGGATGACACCTTTGGAGAGCTTTCCTCGACATTTTTCTTTGATGTTTTGCCTCAACTTCATCAATAAAGCACAACAATATTTTGCATTGATGGTTGAGCCCTGTTGGAGGTAGTCCACCCGCAGAACTCCCTTCTTATCCAATAAAGCTCTTGCCATTTGCTTGTGCACCAATCTCTGCACTCAGAACTTCTTTGGCCTGCGGGAACCACTGTGCCTCCATTCCTTAGACCAGAGGTCATCAACTCCCGGTCCGTGGCCCAGTGCCGGTCCGTGGCCTGAACCAGGCTGGGACACAAAGACAGACCTTGTGCCCCACCGCATGCACTCCCCTTCCCATAGCTGCTTTGCGCATGTGCCAGCACCGGCGTGAGCACTTCCCCACCCGTTCACGCATGTGCCCAAGTGCCTGAGCACCCGCACGAAGGGGTGGATGGGCATGTGCGTGGGCAGGCAGGTGCCCCTGTGCCTGTGCAAAGGGATGGGGGAGCATTCACACTGGCGCTGGTGGGTTGGCGCTCCCCCACCGCTTCATGCATATGCCCGAGTGCTTGAGAACACCTGCGCACACCTGCGCCCCCCGCCTTCCTCGGAGGCTCAGCCAGTCTGTGATCCCAAAAAGATTGGGGACCACTGCTTTAGACTGTTCCTTTGTCTCAGGATCATAACAGTAGATCCATGTCTCATCACCAGTTACCAGTTTGCCCAGGAAACCTGACTCATTTCTTGCAAAATGTTCCAAAACAACAACCGATGACTCCACACGTGTCCTCTTTTGTTCGGTTGTAAAAGTTTGGGGATCCACTTTGCTGTCAGTTTTCTCATTTCCAAGTCGTTGTGGATAATAGCAGCAACTCTTAAGTCCCTGCAAATAAAATTCTTCCGACTGCTGGTGTAACCACTTATTTGCAGCATTAGTTGCTTCCAGAACACTCCCAAATCGCTGTCCATTTAGGTGTTTTTTGAGTTTGGAGAACAGATAATAGTCAGAAGGAGCCAGGTCGGGAGAATAAGGTGTATGGGGCAGTTTTGTCTTTGTTTCACCTGCAGTGTGTGACGAGGCATTGTCATGCAACAGGATGACACCTTTGGAGAGCTGATATTCCACGGTCCTTCATTAAAAACATGAATGGATTTTTAGAATGCCCATTTTATCCTAGATAAAACTATTCAAGAAATAAATATGGTCCTCTTATCCAATTATTATGTATCAATTCAAAATAAAATATGCTTTTAAAAATATATTCATGTCTTAATTTTTTGAAGAGGTTGAAGTATAGAATGACATTCATGGAGGAGCTTTCCACAACCCAACGAGATTTAAGCATGCTGCATGATAATTCCCATGATGCCCAGCCACTTGTGGCCATTTTGTGAAAAGGATTACAGTGCAAGACACCTTGAGGGCATTGGGTTCCTGAAGGCTGATTTCTGGATTGTTTCCACCTTCTGCCTCTCTGATGACAGAACGCTTTTCAATTCAGCAGCAGTTTTCCATTTGTAGCACAAAATGGAGAATTTCGGGCAATTCCATGTTTCCTTTCAGGCTCCCAAACTGTTACAAAGAGTACCCCAAGAATGGAAGCAAAATCCACAGGATACATTGAAGGAGGCTCAAAGGAGAATGCAAAATAACAGAAACAGAAAATGGCATTTTCCCTTGTTCCATTGCTGGAAGCCTGTATCAAACAGCCACCAACTGGACATGAACTTACACTCATCAGCTGACTCCTCCTGATGTTTTGTGTGGATTTTCTGATTACTTGATCACTGTTTTTTTTTTAAATGCTGTTCTATGCCACATATTTTTCAATACTCCCACATATGATGTTAAAATTATGCTATCATTCATGACACAATTCAAGAGAGAAAAACAATGTATACATTTTATATACTATATTGCTTTTACCTAAAAGTTTTAGGGTGCAGCAATCATAGATACCACCCAAGTATTAATCTATATCTTTGATCTGCCATTAAATTCCTTCTCAGCCTGAGACAACCAACCATCTTTCAATGCCACTTACCTCAAAGGGTTGGTGGGAAACAAAAATGAGATCAACCCATATTTATAAGCATGGATATTTTGGGGCGGGGTAAACTATTTAATATCATACAAATCATACTTAAAAACAAATGTACTGTGCTCACATTGAAATTTAACTGCTGAGTTAATTTCATCTGCTCAGTAGAACACATATATCATTTTATTACTTGATTCTAGTAGATCAGCTGTGTTTCTTAGTCTCTACTGACCTTATTCTGAGCATGGCTCCAGGATAAGTAATCTCAATAGCTATTTATGGCATTTATTAAAGAGGACAGATACTGTATCTGTACACTTAGCTGAATCTTGAAAAGATGAATCATTTCCAGAAATATTTAACAAAGCATTTTCTGATTTGCTTAACAAGCAACAGCAGTTTAAATAAATTGTGGATATTTTTCTCTGCTTTTATGGCAATAAATACAGAGTTTTAGTATTCAGAGTACTTCATATACTATCAGATCAGTAACCCCCAAAATAATATAATCCAGGAAAAATTATCTAGGAGTGGAGGATGAGAGGGAAAGCGGGGGCAAGGGGTGAGAGTGGGAATGGTGTAGGGGCAGATGATTGGAGGAAATAGAAAACAGAAAGGATTTGGAGGGCTGCAAGGAGAAGAGATTGGTTGAGGGATGGAGCAGGAGGGAAGGAAGGAAGGAAGTGGGGGCTGAAAGGGAAGGGAAGACAGGGCTTTGCTGACTGGTGCATCGGAATCAGCTGTCTGGGGCAGCACCGTCTTTTTCGGCAAGCAGAGCACAATGCTTTAACACAGACAGAAGTGTTCACATATGCAGAATCTATTTCAATGAATTGATTCCTTATCCATCTTAAAATAGACCTCTGGTGGAGAAGCAGAAAAAAACTCACTGCTGCTTAAAATAAACCAATCCTGTCACATTACTCTGTGCATGCATGTACTTCATGGGTTCACCAAAATGTAAATTAATTTTTTAAAAAAATCAGAACCCAATTCAATAGTGTTTTTATTGTCAGTAGAACCAAGCCCTTAGATAACCAAGACTTTTGTGAACTATATATTGATTGATAGACAGTTTTATGGGGGATGGCACAAGAGTTAGCCTTGCTTAGCATTCAAATGTTTTCAATTAACAGAGCACAAAAACTACATGTTCATGCCCACATTTAAACAGTATGAAATAAATAGCAATTTAAAACGTCTAATACATGTCCAGCACCAGAAATGTTTTGTATTGTTAGAGTAAGATTGCAGCTGCTGCTACACTCAGTTATTAATTTTCCACATTTTTCCAGTTTTTAATTTCCTTGCAAGTGTCCCTGCAGTTTGCTGTAAATAATAATAATTGTTATTTAACTATGAAGATCAACTACTAAGTGCTTCATGTTCATCAGTTCAAACTCAAATAGTAGCTGAGCCAGGTGCTAATATGACCTTCAATAGGACTGCTATCTCTCAGGGCACCAGGGAATAGGAAACTGCTCAGGAAACTGATATGATTCCTTTGAGTCTTCTGGCACAGAGACACATCTCAGGGCACAGGGTTGGTGCTGGGGGAGTGGGAAGCATGACTTTTGTGTGTGAGGTGGCCTAAGTAGGAATTCCTGAGCAGGAACATGGCCGATGCTGGATCACCCCCAAATGGCCTTTTCTCAGTTTCTTGGCTGCCATGTTAACTTATCATCTAAATTTTCCCTCCCAGATTTTGGGACCATTTACTAATTTCCACAATCAGCAGCCCAGAAGATGTTCCAGTCCCCATCATAAATGTTTCCTAACCTACCCTTATGGCACCTTAAAGACTCTCCCTTGTGACATTCTGGTCTCAGGCTCTGACCTGAAATCTCAGGAAAGGGAGGCAATCCCAACCCTCAACATTAGCTTTTTCTCTCAATTTGACCAGAAGTCAGGAATGTGTGATCCTCAAAATATTGCTGGACAGCAACTCCTCTCAGCTGTAGTCAGCTGAGTAAGTCTGTTAACTGTTCTTTGGCACCAGTATAACTATTTCAATACAAGCTATAATGTTGACTATACTCTGTCTTATAGCCATCTTTCACTCACTATATTTGGGTAGCATTTCTACCTACAGGCATCACTTGCTATCCTGAAGCCCTCAGTAAGAAAGATGGACAGTTGCAGCACTCTACATATAAATATAAATGTTTTGCACATAACCTTTAAAAATGCTGCAGTGAAAATGCTAAACAACCTTTTTCATACAAGTGACATAACATGCCACCTTCTTCCACATAGAAAAACTCATAGTGCAGAAAAACAGCAACATGTGTACACCATCTGTTTTGTCCTTAATTTGTCTCTGGCAGCCACTCAATAATGCTAGTGGCTTTTTTCTCACCCACAATGAGCTTATCTCTGTGTAAAACAATCCCAAGATAGATTCAGCTTTTTCACAGTGTTTTCACATTTGTATCCCAGAACTAAAAGCATAACCTAGGAAGTCCTAATCACTGCAGACATAATGCTGGAGAAGAGAAATCCTGGCATAATCTTCAGGTGGTAAGGAGGGGGGACAATTCCATGAATAAATGTCCTAAAAGCTGTAACTGCTATGCTTTATGCTACACTTTATTTTTCATGTATTTAAAGGAATGGGATTAGATTGCCTCAAACTGAGATAATCACATCTGTTCTTTATTACCAAGATAATAACTGGTCTTAAGGGACAAATTTCTCTGCAGAGAATTTTGTAATGATTTCTGTGATACAGATTTGCATGGTTTCTTAAAGCGCAGGTGTTCTCAAATATTTACTAATACTATCTGAAATAAGTGATGGTGCATTTCTTTATTTAATACACCCTACCCTCTTCTAGATTTATTGCTTCAAACATCTGAGCTCTGTTTCACATGTATCTCAGCATGTCAGACAAAAAGTGCATGTGATAAGAAACCTGCTTCCGTCCCTACCTCTTCTTTCCCACAATTCAGTTCTATTAAGAGTTCTCTGTGCAGAGACAGTAGTCATTTCTGCTTAGAATTCTTACAACAAAGCTCAACTACTTATTTGAAAGTAATGTTGCAGTGTTGATCATGTAGGCCTTCAAACTGTTGGGTGCCCTAGCAATTAGATAAGGTTGAACCATACAGTGGTGCCCCGCATAGCGACGTTAATCCATTCCAGATTAATCGTCGCTATCTGGAAACATTGCAATGCGGGGGGGAAAACCCCATAGAAATGCATTAAACTTCGTTTAATGCGTTCCTATGGGGCGAAAACTCATCGTTATGTGAAGATCCTCCATAGCACCGCCATTTTCACCGCCTCGGTAAGCGAGGAAATCGCGCGAAAATGGTTGCGGCGGCCATTTTGGGCACCCGGTGGCCATTTTGGAACCGCTGATCAGCTGTTCTGCAAACATCCCAATGCGAAGATCGGTAAGCGAAACGCTTATCGATCATCGGAATGCGATGTTTAGACTATTAAAACATCGCAATGCGATCGCATTAGCGATCCCAAAAATAGATCGCTATGCGGATTCGTCATTAAATGGTGTGCTCGTTATGCGAGGCACCACTGTATTCTTAAAGAAATGCAGACTCACAGCCAGGTGCTCCTTGAACTCTAACTTTGTTTCTCTTCTTTAAACACTTCTGAACCCTAAATATTTTATTTCCCCACACATAGCAAAAAGCAAAAGCAAAGCATGCTGCTTATATGCCACCCCATAGCACTTAACAGCACTCTCTGGGAAGTTTACAATTTAATTATGCAGGCTACACATTGCCCCCTCTCCAGCGAGGTGTGTACTCAATTCACCGATCTAGGAAAAATGGAAGGTTATGTGAAAATTGAGCTGGTAGTTACTTTATTAGTTTCTGTCTGAGTAATATGGTGATAATTTCAAGTAAGTTACTTACAAAACACTATAAATAAACTCACATGAGCCTGCACAACTTTGTCATATATGTTTCTTACAAGTAAACCACAGCCTAAATTAAATTTTATTTATCTATTGGTACTTAGAATCCAACCCATATATTCATGCAAGAATAAATTTAATGTGACTTTGTTAAAAATTA
The DNA here is from genome assembly GCF_051106095.1 of Pogona vitticeps. Lineage (NCBI taxonomy): Eukaryota > Metazoa > Chordata > Lepidosauria > Squamata > Agamidae > Pogona > Pogona vitticeps. The sequence continues at coordinate 72,960,313 of NC_135783.1, read as the reverse complement.
GGAATATGCATCTGCTTCAGAGAAAATTGTTCAAACAAGGCAGAGTAGCTGTATGAGTGCATTTCTAAGCCAGTTACAAGGCAGTTTGGGAAAGTCTTAGTTGATTTAGAGCAGAGATCCCCAACCCCCAGTTCGCAGCCCAGTGCCGGTGTGAGGCCCCCAAGCAGGAGGCCTATGTAGGAGTGCCATTGCTCCCGTCGCGGACCCAAAAAGCCCAAACCTCTCCCCCTCCTTCACCACCCCGTCGTGAAGACAAGCAGGTGGACACCCATGAGTTGGGGAAAATGCAGGAAGATAGAGGGCCAAAAGATGTGGGTATCAACACCAGTGACCTGGTACAGACCTTGAAGGGGTTAACCTTGCCATCAGGGCCAGGGAAAGATTTGGCGGGAAAAGGGAAGGAGGAGATAGAGGCGGCAGCCGGGGATATAAAAGGGAAATGCGAGAAGATCCCGAGAGGTTGGGAATGGATCTGGCTACAGGATCCGTGGACCGGAAAATGGGAGCAGATGTGGGTGCCCCATGAGGAGGCTGAGAGACGGAGGCAACAAGGTTTGAAACCCTGTCCCTCTTACTGGGGAGAAACGGAGGCAAAAGAGTGGAGACGCACGTTGAGGGAAGAGAGGGAGGCGGTAGCTAAAGAGATTGAATGAAAGAAAGCATGGCATTTGGCGGAGTTACAGAAGATGGGGGTTTACCGGGACCATGGATGGCAGACCCCGGAGAAGGCTCATCCTTATGGGGGTGGAGCAGCGACGAGGAGACCCTTCCCCTAATCCCTCCAGAAGAAGAAGCTCCAGAAACCCAGATTCCAGTGAAAGATTTACCTGGACCTTGGACTATGGAGGACAGTAACCCCTTTGTAGGAAGTTTATGGACACCCTTGCACCCCAGATTGGGGGAACAAGAGCCTGAGAAAGTTGTTACTCATAATGTTCCCATTGATGTTGATGTTCGAATAAATGCAGAACCAGTTAGAAAGTTTACCACGTCTTGGTCTTTATTGAAAGTGACTGACCCCCTTAATAACAAACCCTCACAGCCGGTCCATGGCCTGAGCCGGACTGGGCCATGGAGACAGATCCCACCCCACCCCACCCACCGCACGCACTCACCCCCGCACAGCTGAATCATGCATGTGCAAGTGCTCCAGAGTGCCTGTGTGAGTGCCACGCTGCTGTTTCCGCATGCACAACCTAAATCAGGTTGGGGACCCCTGATTTAGAGCAGTGGGTCCTGATTTGTACAGTTAATATTGGGAAACAAAATGAAATTGGGTGATATTCACATACTCCTAGTAAAGATCTTCTTCCTTAAGTTTACATCAGTACATTATTTTTGCACAATTTTCTTGTTTCAATATTGTTCAAATTGTGCAACATCCAGCATTTAAATCATTGTCTCAGGAAAGAAATATTTGAAATTGAGCCAACATATCACTACACAACATCACAACCCATGGTGTAATAGTATTTCAGTGAGTCATTTGAAACTTTTCAAAGACCTCCTGCAGCATATATGAGGCTGAACATGTTGCCACAGTTTCCAATTATTGCAAGAGACATAAATATTGATTATAAAGCTGAGGATGTAACTATATTAAGCAACACTCACATGTTTCCGGAAGGGATGCCTGCCAACTAGCTTCTGGTCCAACAAAAGAAACAAATGCCTATAAACTACCAAATACGCAGTCTAGAAGAGTACCATAGTCAATGAGATTGAAAATTATAGACAAACTCATCCAGTTAGGGAGCAGGATTACTCTGCAGGTGATAGCTACTAAGTGTGCAGTCAACATTTGCCCTTTCTGCCATACCAAAGCTGCAAGGGAGTGAGAGCTGATTAGACAGGGATGGCAGAGAATGCCTCCCTAACAAAAGTGTATGATTCCATTATGTCTCAAAGAGGTAGGAGAAAGGTACTCCACAAACTCCACCATGCTGGGTAGTTTCCACCCAATCTCCACTTTTTCATTCTTGGGCAATGTACCTGAGCATGTGTAGTATTTCAGCTATAGGTGCTTCTGAATAAAAAAGACTGTCTATGTTAACTTCAATCTGTTTTCAGTTTTTGTTATGGGCTGGGGATAGATTTGAGCACCATTGCAGATGACCTGGTGGGAACTAGAAAAGAGGCCAAATTTAAACTAAACACATTTTTGATCTGTTGTACTATGGATTAAAATAAGCCATCCAGGCAAAATAGCAAAGATAACTGGATTTTCTTCAAGCTCTAATGTCCAAAATGAACAATCCGCAATGATAGCAGAATATTCAGAAATATAACAGCAAACATGTAAGTGAGTAAGATCTGTTCATTCCCAAGAAACCCATCTGGGATGGCAGAATGAAAAAAAAAATGGATTCAAGTACCTTGCAGACCACAATATACTGTATTGGTAGTGGACTGCTCTGAACAGACAGAGCACACACTGTTCAGACCTGACTGAGCACTTTTGGGTTTATAGGATTTTTGCAATTCTCAAATAACTTATGTTTGACATCTACTACAGACAAACCTCTTAATTCAAGAAGAGCAGAAAGAGTCTGCACTGCAGATTGTCTGCTCATCCATAATGCAGGACCATGATCTAAAAAAAGAACTGTACTCAGCAGAGGTGATTTAAAACAGGGGAAAAATGCCCCCCCCCCGTTTGATCTTACAGCAGCAGTCAGAAACTGTCTGCATCCTTTTTTTTAAAAAGAGGCAAGAACAGGAAATTAGCAAACAAGTTGGAAGGCTGTGGATACACTGAAATGAGGTTCCATGTATTAGTTCATGGCCCTTCTAGCCTCTCATTTATCTAAATGCTCCACACAAGTCTATGTTTTAAAAACTAAATTATAAACAGTTTGAATCAGACATACTATATTCTATAATAGTAAGAGCAACTAGCAAATAAAACCATATTTCATCTCCTCCATATTCATCATATCTATGGTCAGCAATACAACATAAAATAATGACAAAATCAACAAATCTGTTTGGGTTTCTAGAGTCAAAACCAGTGAAATTGTTCAATACATTTGCAAAATTTCACAACAATTTCAAGAAACTCAACAGTTCGTTTTTTTAAAAAAATATCTCTTCGGGAATAGTAGTCACTGCACATGAAAATAAAGGTATGTTTCAAATATTTTCCATTTTTCCTCCGTCCATAAATGTCTTGGGGGCGTGGGGGAGGAAATCATGACTCAAGTCTTGACTAGATTAGGGGCAGGCAATTTTATAACCTCTAGATATTCTGGATTACAATTCACACATTTCTTGACTGGGATTTATGGAAGCTATAATCCAAACCATATAGAAAGCACCAGATCATTTATCCTTGGACTAAACTGGAAGAGCATTTTGGGTATCACACTTTATTCATGCTTTATCAGAGTAGTAGTAAGCCATTAATCCATCGGCTGACTTTGATCCACACAGGTTTCTCCATCTGGCCCATGAGGCCTCAGCTGAGGATCCTCCCCATCTTCAAAAGAGTGGAGCCGGAATTGCCTGGAACCACTACAGAAAACTATATGAAAGACTTGAACGCAGCTGTCCCAAAGTTTTGGCTGAGCTACAATGTCCAAGTGCCTAGAGCAGTTGTTCCCAACATTTTTTTTGAGTCACAACCTCCTTTTATAATAGCCAAGTATTCTGCAACAGCCCCCCCATATTTGCATAAAAAAGCATTTTTAATAGGGTAAAGTTATTCCTTCTCAGAAAGTAGACGCTTCTTTTTTCCCCCTCCCCCTGCCCCCACGGGCTTGCTCCTCATACACTCTAACTTTAATATCCCACTCTGAAAGGTCAAATAAATTCTTAAACAAGAGCTACAACACATAGAAAGGGACCCATGACTCTCCAGAAAACATTTGCAACCCCCTTGGGGGTCATGACCCCTAGGATGGGAAACACTGCTCTAGAGGCAGAAGCTAAGGTGTTTTTACCCTCTGCCTCTTAGTTGAGCTTTAGACCATTCCTCTTCTCGGACTACAGTTCTCAGAAGATCACAGGTATGGATCAGATGCACTGGAAAAGAGATCTAAAAAGAATGTGTGCGCAAATGACTGGTGTGTATATATGATTATTGTTTGTGGAATGATCTTTTCTTCCTAAAAGATAATTAGCATGCTTACAAGATACTGAGTTGAGCCTTCAAAAAAAAAAAAAAAAAAAAACCACAAAAAAAAACGTTTTGTCTCTAATTCCTGTGGTTATATTGTTCTATCATTTCACAGTCTGGGTTGTACAGTTTTACATTCACAACCAAAGAAATTCCTCTAGCAATGAAGAACTAGCACAGAAATGTTAAAAACATATAACACAATGTTTTAAATAAGCCAAACTTGTTGTTTCCCATTAATATGCCTCCAATTACTACTCGTAACTGGGCAAATTGTAGAAAGGAGGGTATAACAGTAAATACACTTCATAACAACCCAAGCAATGCCAGAAATGAGATGTTATTATCATAATATTATTAATAAATTAGAAACTGACAATAAAAGCAGCTTCTTCAGGATTTAAATAAATACAAAACTAATTTCAGGTGGGCTAACCCAAATGTTACTGTGGATTCCTCTACATATTTCAACACAATTGTCACAGAACAAGAAAAAAAGGTCCTGTCCTTATCTGGACTTCAGCAGTATTTGGAGAAGCAAATAAAGCAAATTGTATGAATTCTGACCATCACTTACCTTGGAGTCTCTGCATGACACCAGCAATATCCCGAGGTGTTCTTGCGGCTAGCCTTGAGGAGGCCATTATTGCAGGGTAGCAAGAATTCTTCTGTATATACAATATCCACTTTTAAGGTGCAAAGTTCTGTTTACTTTTTTTTGCAACCCATCATGAGTTATAGCACTAAGTGCTTTAATAAACCCCTGTGGCTTTCCTGCCAATGAAAGTACAGGTCTTTTAAAAACAGCACTCTTGAGGACTGCTCTCTGTCCCAAGAGCTTAAGTGAAGCCTGAAAAAGAGAGAGAAAGGCAAGACTTTAGTGAGTGGAGGGAACCTACAGCCCTCTGATATAAAAGTGCCTCAGAATAATGTCACTAGATCAAGCATATAGTTCAGTTGCCTGGCTATCCTGTGTGACTAATGACCTAATTCTGTGAGCTACTGCATTGGGAAAGTAGTACAAGCACTTTTGTACCAGAATACTAAAACCGGCAGGGTGTTATGGCCAGTGCTGTGTGGGCAAGTGTCATACTTGAGTGTGCGTCATTACACCATTTGCAGAGAACACAATTTTGTATTAATGGAAAAGGAGGTGAGTTCAAACACAGGATGAACACTGTGGAATCAAAGTTTATATACCTTCATGTTTTTTCAATCAGTACACATTGAGCTTCCAATGTGCAAATCTGTATTACTGACATACTGAATTAACCGTTTATAATTGTGTTTGGGACTGAGCACTCAGACTGCTACAGTAACAATGCTGGCACACCCCTTTTCTTCACTGTCACTCACAGATACGTACATCATAAGATTTAGTATAAAAATATTTATTTATTTGTTTGTTTGTTTGTTTGTTTGTTTGTTTTTGACTGGCCTTTCTCCTTAAAAAGAACCCAAGGTGGCTTATAGCAATTAAAAAAATACAGTATTTAAGTTAGTAACAATGAGTGTACAATACTAAAAGGATCAATGGATACAGTAGCAAAAAACATAAGCAACACCAAAACACATTCAATGCAATAAGGTACAACTCACTTTAAAGACCCCACTCAGCAGCAAAACATTTTGTTGTAGTAGTTGTTTTTAAAATTGGCTGAGAATTTAAAATTTTCATTTTAAGAAAGATGTGTTGTGTTCCTATTGTTTCAGAACATGAGACTGCACTTTTTGCTTTAAACAGTGACATGCATAAATGCAATCACTGTTGCTGTACATAATTTACAAATTTTCTTCCTACAGCCAAATCAAAAAAAGAGAGGACTATCTGGAGCACTAGGGAAGAAACCTATGAATTCAAATCCCAGCTTTCTACAGGCTTTGGAAAATACAAAGAGGGGTATGTAAGATGTGGTTTGAAGATCACAATAAACAGGAGTTACAGGCTGGTGTATGATGCCTGACTGCTTTCACTGCAAGTAGCTTAAACTAACCACAGCCCTTTCTTCCATGATTTATTTCTCATGATATTCGAACTCAGCAGGACCTCACATCTTGGCTTGTCTTTTTTTCTGCCAGCAACCTGGGAGACAACTCACTTTTTTCTACATTTATTTCTACTTAATTATTGTGGGACACGCAGGCCTGAGAGCCAGAGTTCCTACTGGAATCAGACAGCACAAAAAGCAAACAAAATATATTTAACTATTTGTAAATTATCTAGGATTCCTATATCAAGGGAAAGACGGCATTGAAATGAAATGAAATGAAATAAGTATTTGCTTTCCAACATTTTTTTATCTCAAAGTCAACAACTATTTACATGCAAATCAGATGCAGTGATCAAAGATTATAAGCAGTCTGAACCAGTCACTTGTAACAGCAAAAATTATAAATCATGGAAGTCCAGGTGTCATGGGATTCAAAGCACACTTAACATTCTTAGTACATGTTTGTCAATATTTATTACGATCCCACTAGATCAGTGGTTCCCAACCTTGAGTAACCCAGGTGTTCTTGGATTTCAATGCCAGAAACCCTGGCCAGTACAGACAGTGGTGAAGGCTTCTGGGAATTAAAGTCTGGGAACAGTGTTAACCAACATTGGGAAGCACTGTGCTAGATGATTCTTCTAAGAAGAACAGTCTGGATCGTCCTAAGCCAGTCAACACAGAAATCAGGCTGAGATCTACAGATTATCCCAAAAAGTAAGCAATTCTTGGGGTGGGGGAGCGGTTTGGAGATCCACCAAAGTGGAAAACTGCATTGGAGAAGAAAGCTGAGCTACCTCCTAGTGCCAGACGCTGCCAGCATCTAAAAATAGAGGTTAGCTCACACAAAGATGTATTTCCCTGCAGAACAAGAGAATACATGCATAAGGTGCTCTTCGTGAACAAGATCTTGCTCATAAAGACCTTTGTTTGGGAGCCGGCAATACAGATATTGTGGATTGAACCAATGACATTCTGAATGCAAAGCACATGCTATAATGCTGAGCAATGGCTTTAGCTATGAGTTCAGGGAGCTCAGGCTTATAAAACACAGCCTTAGGCAAGCAGCCTTTGTGTTTGTTCTAGAGTCTGTCTGCCCTCTCCTTTAAATACCTCTTGTTCTTTGGGACCTTCTCATGTTATACCATTGAACTATCTCTGGACTCTACTTCTGGATGTCTTGTTTCTACCCCTTGGACTGCCTGACGTTTTGCCTTGGTTACGCCTGAAACAGGGCAATACTACTGTTGTGTGGTACCATCTCTGGTTATCCCTTCTTCTGAAAAGGCAAAAAAGGAAAAGAAAATGGAATAATTTTTGTAATGTTCCCTCCCTCCCATACATACATACAAAAAGAGCTATTATCAAGCTAACAAAAAAATCCTCACTTCAGCAAATGCCCTATGGCAGAGTTTCACACAAATTCTTTTTTTAAAATTGCATACCTCTGCATACCAAGATACCTACCATACTCTTAACAGAAATCAGTCAAGGTTTAATATAATAATTTAATTTCCCTCCTCTTCATGAAACAGCACCTGTTTAGTGCTTCTGTATTGTCTCTACAATACAGAAGCACTAAACAGGAAAATCTTCACTGGGGGACGGGGCGGGGGGGGACTCCATATGATATTAGCAAATGATGTCAATTAAAAAAAAAACACCTTATATGGCATTTCTGAAGGAACAAGAAAGCACTTTGAAATGAAAGACATAAAAATATTCCATTTAAAAAACAAGATAAAGTTATAATGATGCATATGCATGATTTCTTAAAGAATGATGGGTTCACAGAGATTTAAATGTGTATTAGGACAGCTTACAGGTGTAGGGACATTCATTTTCTGGAACCTGTCTACTCTAAAATAAGATACATTGGCCCAAATCCTGTTGGTGTCTGAATGTTAATGATATAACCTTCAGCAGGGAATTGCAGCAAGTTACAAAGTCAGCGTAGACATCCTCTGTGCGTATTGAATCGTGCAGCTCAGTGCACGATATACAATGTGTATACTGACTTTGTAACTTGTAGCAATTCACCACCAAAGGTACACTATTTCTGTTATGTCAGAAACAGAATTTGGGCTACTGCCTAAGAGTCATGCCTTTCCTTTACTAAGAGGGTCAAAGGGTAGGGGCTGCTTCTTCTCTTCCTTCTTCTGTCAAAGGTTCGACAGCATCATGGCTATTCTAACATAGGATTTAGCATCTCCAAGCAATTATTAAGTTTCATCCAAACCATGAAGTCCAAGGCATCTCACCGGATACATTTGTCTCTGTTCTGTATTACAACAAGAATACATGACTAGAGGAGGAAAGCTCATAAAATTAGAAATGTCACTTACAATCATGGAGACATGCACCACCTATACTACTATTGCATCTTTCCCCACAGAAGCTCAAAGTGGCTTGGATAGTTCCCAGATACTATCTCATCCTAGTCTTTATGATTATTCTTCAGGACATTTCAAAAGACTGCTCCTGTATCCCAGCACAACGCTGACTCTGACCAGGACCACATATATAAATATATGGTTGGGGGAGAATAGCTGCTACTAGGCAATTACAAACAGATAAACAAACAAACAGAACCAATTGTTGTGGCCCCTTGAAGTCTAACACATATACTATGGGATATGGTTTTTCCAGATTATGAAATCCTGTTGCAGGCACAACTGAATCAATGGGGATTTGGTGAATCAACTCCATGATTCCACTGATCCTATTCTAGTTGTGGTTTGCTAGGTTAAGCAACAGGATTTAAGCCACTGACTTAAGTATTAGTAAGATACAGAAAGTACTTCTGCAAAAGATGTATGAATTTGTGAATGGCAGCAGAATACAAAAGAGAAGCCTGTCCTCTGTTTTGCTATCTTTTTAGATAGATATTTGGATAAAAACAATTTTAGTCTCCATTAGAGTAGACTCAGTGTCATCACTGGGGCTTATGTTAACGTAAACCCGCAAGTACATTTCAACAGTCTATAAAACTGGATTAGTTTGACTTAACGAAGGTTTTTTGTTTAGTAACTGATAGAATGACATGCAATATCCTGTCTATACAGACATTTTCAAATAATAGTGACCTTGATAATGTAGTTAAAATGGAATATAAATTGATTTCATTTTAATGCATTTAGGATTATTTAATAAAACTCACAATATGAAAAAGATAACCATGTTTTAGAATATTTATTCACACATTTTAGGTTACATGGAGTTAGTCAGGTGATATCCTTTTGTTTATCCATCAAAAATATTTTACATCAGAATTACATTATGACATTTGATTAAAAAATCTGTTGTCTTGGTATTAATTTTTACAGATTTATCTATCTTTGTACAAAAGGCAACTAATGAATTATGTTTGGAACCCTAAAGTAAGGCTCCAAAGTATATTGGATGAGTGTTCAATGTTACACTTTGTGTAAGGTGGAAATCTAGACTTATCTAAACAAAGAGAAACTAAGCTGCAACAGATGGGCAGAGGGGAGCATTAGCAAAAGACCACATCAACAGCATGTCCACTTCAGCAATCCCTAAAGGTTCAACAAAATTTTCACAAAATAAAATCCTGTTCTTTCATATTAATGTATTGAAACTATTTTATCTGATAGAAATGATAACTGATACTCTATAGTAAAATAATACCCACAGAAAATGGTCAGTTATCAATAGTGCACGGATGTTGGAATGGCTCAAGATTTTCTGCAATAAATACAGAAACAGCACCTAAAAAAAAAACTTGGTTCCTTTCTTTCATGTTTATTACAGGGAAATCGGAAAAAAACACGTACAATTTATAAATGCTGGTGCTATGTGTACCTTTCAATGTGTAAAAAGCCTGATATTTTAGTTACCCTAGTTTAAGAAGTAAAGGATGAACTATCCCTGAGAAACAAACAGTACATTTCATAGGCCTTGGATGTATGAAAAATTAGATATTTTCCTACTAGCATGTATTTCTAGATAAGCAGATTCCTTATCATCAAGGGCTGGTGTACGTGGTATTGATGAACTATTGGATTTCTCTTAATATGCAGGACAGTATAAATTACAGTGGTGCCTCACAAGATGGAGGTGAAAATAGCTAGGAACCAAAGAATAAAGAGATTCTAGAAACACCTGGGAAATCATAAATACAATCCCCTGATAACACAAATTATGCCATTGAATTCCCTACACTTGGGGAAATCATAGGGATCAGCACACCCAAAGTGCAGTGGATGAGTCTTATCCTGGAAAAACCACTTTCATGACTATGGTATTTCCCCTGCAAGGTATGAGTTGGAATGGCCCTTGCATCTCCTACCCCCTTCTGTGCCCTTCCCCCCCAAGGCATGGTGACCCTGGCTGCACCTCCTGCTCAGTACAGGGCTGCACAGTCCCAGTCCTGCCAGAGGCCATGAGAGCTCCTCAGTGTTTTGAGATGCCCCATGGGACCCCCATCAGGGGCTAGGTGTTCCTCCCACAATCCTCTAGTGCACAGGTATTAGCATATGGGAGGCAATGGGGCAGTGGGAAGGGGCCAGGCAGGCAAGACAATGTGTTAAGGGGGAAAGAGTTTGATACGTTGTTTCATTTTGGCAAAACAGAATCCCTGACCTGGGTCACAAACCGAATCATGAATCAGGGGCTGATTCATCAGCTTTTCTGGTTCGTAGTTCAATTTGTGCCCATCTCTGGTTTCTTTCATTTCTGGTACAGCCCACCTCTCAACTACACTGTAAAGAAACCTTCCACAACCAGCCACTCTCCAAAAGTCCTGAACCAGTGGACTCAGGCTGCAAATATTTGTTTGTTTGTTTGGCTTTTATACCACTCATCTAGATAAATCTACTCTGGTCAGTTTACAGTCCAAAAAACAATAGAATTAAAAACATCAATTAAACAAAAACTAAAACAAGCAGATAGATTATCCCAGCTTGGAACAGTCTTCATTGTGTTAAACAGGTTCACTTTGAGGCGCTACCTTAAAGCAGCATTCTACCTCTAAGAAGTGAGCCAGAGAGAATGTATTTTGTCCTCCAAACCCACACCATTACTCCTGCATTCCAGAGCATTTTAAGGGAAATACTTGTCCTGCTTGGATTGCACTCTGTGGCCCCTGTGAATTTAACACATGCTGTTGACTTACACTATGCAGCATGAGAATAATCTGGGTTAGTATGCCATTATTTTCTTACTTTCATGCCTAACTTTAAGTGCATGACTAGCTTTATTTACTTCCTCCTCACTAGTTCAGGATGATGAGTACATACAGGAATATTTACTTTCAATGTTTTTCCACATTTCTCAAGATATAACAAAAACATAAAGACAAATCAAAGAAAAGTGGCCATTTCAGTCTATAATACAAAAATGTTGTGGCATCCTGGGGTAACAACTGACTTACTGAAATACAATTTTTAAAAGGAGAAAGGAAGCTATCCAGTTTTATTAATGGAGACAAAAATCTAAACAAAGAAATAATATTAATCCAGAGTATGCGCTAACAAGAAGCAGGTCAATTTAAAATCTGATTCCAGTTGATTTGTTAAGTGTGCCAGAAATGGAAGTTGAAATGGATGGAAATCAATTCTACTTCCCTTTCCTAAGCATGATTATTCAAAAGAAAATTGCACTGGCCAGGATCTTACTACCACCATAGTAATGTTGGATTCTACTGCTTACACAAGTGTTGTTATTGTGCAAGCAGTGACCTCAATCAATAAAACCCAACCTGCTTGAACAACAGGATACTGGATACCTCCTTGCTTAAGGGGTGAAAATATGAACAACTCTTGCAACAGTCTGTTACATGAAAGATTGAACGCAACAGGATCCTAGACACTGAATTCAGTAGTATTTGCACTTCAACTTTGCAGTCCAGTAGGAGCAACTATGCATGTAATATGATTCATGCACATTTACACAGACGTAAGCACTGCTATAGGAAGTTCAGTGGGATTTACCCCCAGGCAACTAAACAGTTAAGGTACTCCATCTGGCTAGAGTACATATCGAATATGAAGATTACATAAGCTTGACAGGTCTTGTAAAAATAATAAGATATCATAAGATTTTCTGCCCTGATGTATAGCTGTCATACCAAACTACATTTTCTACTCTATTTCTGAAAACAAGAAAACATTTTCTTTTCCTAGATACTGTAGCTCGTATAATCAATTTCAGTAACTTACAATAGCTTTGTTAAAAATAGCAGAGCCGAGTCAACTTTCTCAAGCAGGAACTCTGTCCATGAAGTTAGAAAAATCTCTTTGCCCTTCAACTTTTGAAGTTCATGCTTGATAAGCCAAAAATATACATTTTATTTTTCAGATTTATTGCTTAGATTCTGTTACATAAGAAAGCCGTATCAAATATAATAGATAGACCTCACTGCTTACACAACTACACATAGCTCCAAGATTAATATCCATCCTGTTATAGTTCACTTAGTGGCTGACAGAGAGGCTGTCACTCATAATAGTTTGTGTCTAGAGACAGCATCCCTTCCCACCTAGATTCATGTGAACATTAGGAATTCATATTTATGTCCCATTGGCAATTCCAATGTGATTTAGGAAAATAGGATTTCATAAACAGCAGCTATTTTGTTTTTGGCTCCCATCAACTTGCTTTAAGGCATGTGTGTGTGTGTGTGTGTGTGTGTGTGTGTGTGTGTGTGTGTGTGTGTCTGTCTGTCTGTCTGTCTGTCTGTGTCTGTCTGTCTGTCTGTCTGTGTGTCTGTCTGTGTCTGTGTCTGTGTCTGTCTGTGTGTCTGTCTCTCTCTCTGTGTGTGTGTGTGTGTGTAAGAGATACCGTTTTATTCCTGTTATATTGTTGGTATGGGATTACACTTCTCTCTTGAACTTCATGGGTTCGAACATTATGGTTTTGGTTATACATGGATTTTATTCAATAAATATTGTGTGCTCCTTGCCACCCAGAACCCCATGGGTTCAGCACTGAAGGTGTCAAAGTGGTCTACTTGCCCCCAAACACAACATCTCTAATTCAGTATCTAAATCAGGGGATCATAAGGGCTTGGCAATGTTATGGAAGAGAACTCTTTCTTTGTTTGTGTGTGTATATGAATTATTTATGCTTTGTACAGTAGTCACATTTGGGGGGCATATGTGTTATACCCAGATTTTGAACTACATGGCAGTTCAGCACCCCTAACCCCAGCATTGTTGAAGGGAGAAGCATACTGTACTATGGCAAGCCAAAGATCTTTCTTCTCATTAGCACCCTTTAGGCACTCAGTTGTAAGTAACTCTGTCTACTTACCTGCAGATCAGATGGCTGTTAGTTATGTTGCAAATTGCACAATAAATCTAGAAGGGAGCCTTTGTTAAAACTGTTGGGAATATTATGCTATCTATTACTTATTCTCATCTGAAGTAGTCTTTGCTAAATTGAAGAGCACAGCGAGTGCTCCTTAAGGTAACTAGCAGATGTCTGTTATCAAAAACTTTGACTTATTTATAGTGCAACATGGGGTACAGTGGACAGAGCCTCAGGAAATCTTGGTTCAAATTCCTATTAGCCATGAAGCTCTCTGAATGAACTTGGGCCAGTAAACATTTAGAGGATTGTAGTAAGGAGGAAGAGAGAGAGAGAGAGCATATTTACTGAAAATTTTTCATTGAATTCAATTATTTTTCTCTCAGAGTATGCCTGTGACTGCAACCTTGATTAATGACCCTTTAATTCATACTTAAATAAAAATTCAGTATAAATTTGTTTTCTTCAAAATGACATTTTCCCCAGTTATTTTAGGGTCAATGTATTCGTGAAGGCTTTCACGGCCGGGATCTAATGGTTGTTGTGGGTTTTTCGGGCTTCTTGGCCGTGTTCTGAAAGTGGTTCTTCCTAACGTTTCACCAGTCTCTGTGGCCGGCATCTTCAGAGGACAGCAAACTGTGCAGCAAACCGAAGAAGCCCGAAAAACCCACAACAACTATTTTAGGGTCACTTAATTTTTTAGGCCTTTTACAGACTCTGATTCAAAAACACACCTGTTTTGGTACTGGAAATAAAAGAATTACTTCACAATTTACAAATACTAGTCTGATTTCAACACACTGTAGGTGTTTACAGCCCTATGGCTACAAACGTAGTCATACAAACCTTCAGGAAAGCCTGTCATTTCTTTGTCATTAACACTGACTGCTCTGCATGCAAGGCAGGTTGCTAGTGTGAAAATATGCAGCATAACAATACATTATAGGCCAGAAGTTCTGGGCTTTTTAAAGCACCAGTCCACAAAATGTATGAGAAGGTGCTTTGACCAGAACCAACTATAAATCAACTGATTCCTGCAAGCCTGAACTAAGATGTGTCTCCAGGATCAGCATTATAAGAATTAACAGGTAAATCATAGGATTTTGTGTGTAAATAACCCAGCAAATTAAATAATCATCCTCTAAATGTTTTTTTTCCCCAAACAGGTTGTTCATATCAGTTGAATAATTTTTGTGCTAGCAATAAACAAACAAACAAACGTCAAGAGTCAAGTAGGCAGTAATGTTGTTGTAGTAGTCAGTCATCTCTTCTTTGCTTTCAGCTGCATGGCTTGAAGATAAAGCATGGATTTGAGAGTATCCCTTACAAATACTGTATTATCTTAGATGCCATTTGAAGACAGTAGCTCAAGCCTACTCCCCATCCTGCTAAAATCAACTAGCCCTTCGACTTCATCACAGCGTTCGTTCTCACACAAGGCGCAGATCCAGAAACTAGTCAAGCCTGCTACCTGGACTTGGAAATGATTTTGTCCCGTTAACTTACAAGTCCGCCGACTCAAACCGCGGCGGATCCGCACAGCCTCCGGGAGGACTTGGCCGTAGCCGAGCGGAGCTCTTTTGATCTCAAGCCTCCTCCTTCCCACTCGCGGCCAAGCTCGTCCCTACAGCCAGGCGTGCACACGCGCGTGCCAACCCGTGAAAACCCCTCGGAACTCTGCGGATCCCAAAGGCAGCGAGCGGGAGCAATGCTGTCCTTGGTACCTGCCCGGCCCCATGTCGCCCATCCCGTTTCCCACGCGAGACATGACAGCGCAGAAAGCAGAAGCGTCGCCTTGCAAGCAGAGTTGCCAAGGCGCCGGGAGCCCGCCAAGACGGGGGGGGGCAAAGTTGCCTCCTTTGGCACCGCTGGTCGTACCTCCTTCCTTCAGGCTCTCAACCCGGGACGCTTCTCCGAAAGAGGCTGTTTTGGCGGCGGCGGCGGCGGCGGCTTCCTGGCTTCGCGGCGATGCTCAACCCCTCCAAAGTGCCCTCTGGAAACGACGCTTCCCGCCCGAGTCACCCGGTTTCGGAGTTGAGAGGGAAAGCCACGGGCCGGCTGCCTGGTTACCGAAGGCAACAATCCCACCCCAGCGACGACAGCCTTGTACACACAGACACACACATACACACACACACCATACAGACGCGCGCGCGCAAAGGCACGCACTGCTGCACCTCGCAGCAGCCGGGCCCTGCGGAAGCCCCGCCTCTTCGCCTCCTCCCTCAAGCTGCAAAGCGCGCGGCTTCTCCTCCTCAGTGACCACTGTTCCCCCCCCCACCGCCGCCTATTTTAATTAATTTTATTTAGGCACGGAGGGAGGGAAGGAAGGAGGGCAGGTGCGTCAGACGGGATGCTGAGAGAGTCAAGGGGAGAGGCTTTGAGTCGGGCGCTTGGGGGGTCGTGTGTGGCCTCAGCGCCCGCCGCCGTCCCGTCTGCCCAGCGTTGGCGAGAGATGTTGCGCTAGGCTACCCGGGAGGGCCCGGCTGTGCCGCCTTCCTCTCGCCTAAGCTGGACGGCGGTCTGGCAGTGTTTCCGAGGCAACCCCAACGGCCCGCAGGGACAGGAGAGGCTGTGGCTGCCGCCACCCGGGGTGAAGCACAGGAGGAAATGGTCGCTCCACGCAGCCTCCTTTTTTTTTTCACCCCCTCCCCTGTAGTCCCGCTGGGTTTTTCGCTCTCCTCCTGCCGCTCCGCACAGCAGAATTGGGGGGGGGGCTCCCCTTGCCAACGCGCTTATTCCTAATCTTGACTATGAAAGGCGGGGGTTGGGGGGGGAGAGAAGGAAGGGGACCAGCTTTTCGGCCTCGGAGGCCCTCCATTTTTCAAGGGCAGCCTCTTGCTTCCCTCGTTCTCACGTGACGCGCCACGGTTCGACGCGAGGAAGCAGCGCGAGCCGGTGCCAAGCCGCGGCGCGCTTCTGCAACTCAAACGAAAAAGGGCAGCCAGAAGGGAGGGCAAGCGCCGCAAGGAAGGGTGCGACGTTTGTTTCCTCCGCAAGTGACGCGCCGGGCACCTTGCCGTCTGGACAGAAATGGGCTGAAGGGCCTGGTTAAAGCTGTGGTCCTGAGCAAGGCTCATCTCCTATAGTTGGGCCCCACGCAATGTCCAGTCGGTGACCCTTTCCTCACTAATGCCTTTTACTGCTTCTGAGACATTGCTCTTCAGCTGGAAGGAAATCTACCACCATAATTCGATAGGCCACTTCATAAGGCTTGATATGACTATCATGATAAGATCATTGCAATTAATGGCGGTCCCCATAGTATAGCCAAAAAAAGAGGAAGCCACAGGAGGCCACTTGCATGAGGGTCCCAGGTGGACCTTCAGTCTTCCTTAGCTACAAGGAAGGAGAAAATAGGAACCTCTTGTTTAAATGAAATTAAGAAAGCTAGTGAGGAAAGGGCTCACAGTGCAGGATATGGTGAAAGTACAAACAGTGTTAAGGATTTGTTTTTAGAAAAAGAGGGTCTTGTGGCATCTTTGAGGCTCACATTTATTTTATCCTGAGCCTTCATGAATAGCGACCCACTTTGAATGTATAGCATTCTGAGTATTCCAAGCAGGCTTATTGGTCTTGGTTATGTGGGGTGATAACACAGCAAAAGGACATGCATGAAATGAAAATCAAATTAACACCAGTAATAATTTCCAAGCAAAAAATTATTGCCCATATTTTGTGCTTGAGTGCAAAAGTTAAAGGAGCATTTTTAAAAGAAAGACAAATACAGGCCATTGCAAAGTAACAGAAGAATGTGATGCAGGACATGCAACATGTAAACAATATTGTATATTCCCTAGTTTCTACTGCAATCAGCCGATAAACTTTAAACATTTAAAAAATGGGTTACAAGACAGGAGGAATAGTTACGGTGGTCCTGTAGGAAGTAAAGACGAGACGGAAAAGCCAAGTTGTCATAGAACATACTGGATATGTTAATTGTATTTTACCAGCCCAGACTCCTCCTGCAATAGCACTGAAAATCAAAAGCTAAATAATTTTTAAAATGCCACAAACGGGTTTTAAAATGACATAATGAGTAAGAGAGGAATACTTTGGTTATGACTTCAGTTTTTCACAATACTCAAATTAACAAAAAAAAAACAGTTATTCTGAAGGAGTTTCGGTGTCCCTGGAACTGTGTCACTGAGCTGCTTCTAGTTTCTTTTTGCCAGCTGAAAGAGGGCAGCATCAGCATGATGGAGAGACAAGGCTGAGAGGAAACAACATGGCTCCTCTCTAGCCCAACAGCAGTTATTCTAGAGACACTTGGTTTATAGAAGTAAAACAATATCTTATTAGAGGAAGATGCGAGAATATGTCCTAAATCCAAATGTTAGTCCCAACTAAATTAGGCCCACTGAGTAAGTAAACAATTACATAAATCCTACTGACTAAATAGATAAACTTTATTTTGGATTTCTTGTTATTGCCCTATGAGAGGGTGGACATTTTTGTGTATATCTTTTTTATTTATTTCTCAGGCCCAGCCATATGTGCTGAACACTGAGATTGTGACTACACTATTGAATTAAATTGGGAGCTGGTTTGTGTCATTTTAGAAGATATAACATCATGTGGGTTTTTTTGTATCCTGCCTCTATGTCGTAAATAGGAGAGGGAGTGTCTTCCAGCTTCCAGCAATCTGCTTGGCAAAGGCTTCTCTTAGGCCAGGAAGAAGAAGGGTCATTGGCAGCAGCTTCTCCTTGCTCTGAAGACCAGCCACCCTGTTTTCACCAATCACAGGGAACTCCATGGAACTGAGAGGGAAGGTGTGTTTTGGCAAGGGGGAGTTTCCAGAAAATGGTCAGGCAAGCAAGAATTGCGAGTTCTAACCCAGCTGGGAGGATGATCGTGTCAGCAGCAACAGCTTGTCTCCAGCCTCTTATTTTTATTTTTGAACTGGCATAGCACTAGATAAATGCAGCAATAAAGTATTGATTGATTGATTGATTGATTGATTGATTGATTGATTGATTGATTGATTGATTGATTGATTGATTGGATTTATATCCCACCCATCTGGTATATCATACCACTCTGGGCAGCTAACAGCAAAGGATATACAATTAAAATAAAATCCATAAACATCAAATACTGGCAAAAACTGACAATATACCAAAGATAATAAATGATAGATAGAAAAAAGGAGGGAAATTAGGTCAAATCAGTAGAAACCAGTTTTGAAACTCCTGCAGTCCAAAATCCCTTGTACTTGGCACCCGTTTTGGCAAACCCTGCAGATTTCAGCAGATACTATTTATTCCAACACAGGCATTCACACATGTCAAAAAACAAGTTTTTAAAAAGTGACCGGGATTGACTTTAAAAAAACCAAACTCATGGGTATGTTTTAAAAAATCATTTTCTGACCAGAAAAGTGTACACAGTTGTACTGTGTGCTGATGGATAGTTTAAAATCAGTTTGGAGCATGCTGAGCCCAGTGCAAAATCAGGAGTATCATGATGTGTAGTTGAGCTCTTAGTTCAGAGGGTCTCCCTCACATTAATGAGTATAGGACTTCAGGCACTTGAACTATGATGCCAGCTCATTATCTTTAGATGATGTGCACATACGTGTTAGTAATGAGGCAGCATACAGTTTTAGGTGTTAGTATAATTAAATATCAGATTTTTGTATCCTGGGAGATGTGGCACCAATTAATTTTCTGATACTGGCAGAAAATGCAGGTGTTCATTGACAGGGAAGATCTCTGTCACCCTGTTCAACTTCATTCACTTGTTCATTGACAAGATATTGGAATATCCCAGCTATCTTCCACAGTTGACAGAAAATAAAAACTTGATGTCTGTTTCCACCAGATTTGTTGCATATGCCTAAATCTGGATCCTACCCAGTTTATATATTAAATTTCCTTAGTCTAGCACTCATCCAAATACGTTCATGTGTAGTGATCTCTTATTTCTATTTCATTTTTAACAAGATCCCAGTGAAATATCACCTGCTGGTACTTGAAACACAAGAACGCGTATCCAATACCTGTTCTCCTGTTTTAGATTGTGCTGTTTGCACTACGGAAGTTGGCAAAAGGATGTGGTTGGCTTCAGACTTGTCTGTGTTTCCTTTTTAAGTCACAACCCTCTTTGAACATATTAGGCAAAAATGTTACATTGTTTCTTATGTCTTCAGAAAAAGAAACGTTATGTGGGTGTTATTTCAGGTGCAGAATTATTGTGGAGGGTGTAATTTTGTTCATTAGAAAGGCATTACATACGGCTGTGGAGCAGACATGCCACTAGTTTGCCCAAGAGAAGCAACTCAGTTCAAGTAAGAGCCCCTTTTTCTTGCAGGTAAGATTTATAGAGATAACGTTCTTAAATGAATACAGCAAGCTTAACCAGATCAGCAAAGTTTAATACAGTATTTGATTTTTTTTTCTTTTTCTTAGGTTTCTCTTTAAAAACATATATCTCTTTTTAGAGTTTTCAGTAAATCCCCCTATCTCCAACTCCTCACACACACACTCCATCTCTGCCCAGGCCTGGTGTCTGGTTTCTGTCTTCTGAGGAATTTTTACAGCAGAGAAATAAAACAACAGATGCCATAATGAGCCAATCAATATTTAGTGTGAGACGAATATTTTGTTCATCTTTTCATTCTGTTTTCATATATCCGATGAAGTGGGCATGTCCACAAAAGCTCACATTAAAATATAATAGCTAGAGTTTGAAGTACCACATTATGTTGTCTTGTTTTGTTTTGGATTTTGCCTGATATGCTTGCAACAGACTAACATGACTACCTCTTCCAAAACTGTAGTTGAAGCTGTAGTAAGTGAAACATTACAAGAAGGATTAAAATAAAGGAGGGAGGGAGGGGGAAATTGTTTGGTCTGTTGATTAGTAGTCTGATCTCTCAGTAGCAGAATGCTACGAAACAGGACAGGTTAGAACTGGCAGAAATGAAAACTCAGTTTGGAGGGAAATAAGGCAGAGATGAGGCTAGAACCAAGGTCTCAAGCAACTTTCTGCAGCATCAAGACCACTCTCGAGCCAAGATAAAATGCGTCTATCTATACACACATATACGTTTGATAAAAGTAGCCAGATTTCTATTTTCCCAGTCTGTGTGCGCAGCTGAATGAGCGTGCATGACTGAGAGTCTACTTGGGTTGTACAAAGAGGTATCCAGTACCTCTTTGCAGAAATGTAAGCTCCATTTATTACAACAGGGTTATTTGTGGAGATCACACAGATGTTCAGTCCTCTGTCAACAAGATATTGGCCTTGAGATGGACCATTCATATCATCTAACCTATGAAAAGGATTGAAAATAATACTAAAACAATACTATTAAATTGCTCTGAATATGGAATACTTTGACACTTTTAAAGTTCTCCTGAGCTCCTGTAGGTAGAGTAAGAGGGAGGGAGCAGCAGCATTAGCCCCTATTTCTTGTGCTCTCTTTCTCTTTCAACTGTTCTCACCATCTCCACTTATGGAAGGCAAGTAATTTAAAAGTACTGTAGTGCCACATCTTATCAAAATGTCCCTTTGCTGCAGAGAATATTGGTGGTTGGGAGGAATTGGATTCTGTAGAGTAGGTCTAATTCATCCTCCATTATGTCTGCAACTTTCCCCCTTTCCCCTCACTCTGCTACTGGGAGGAAGAGAGTTATTCAATATTGGATCTTTAATATGTTTGTATTTATGTGGAAGAAGGAATAAAGGAGAGCTTTATGGATACCATGGATGGTCAGAAGGACAATTAAATGGGTTCTAGATCAAATTGAATCTGAACTCTATCTAGAAGCAAAAATGACTAGAATGAGTCAATCATACTCTGGATACATCATGAGAGGAGCTCACTAAAGAAGACAATAATCCTGGGAAAATGAAAGACAGCAGGAAAAGAACAGCAGATAGAAGATGGAATATCTGAATCTAGCAAGGCACAGCCTTGAGTTTACAAATTCTGAGCAGGACTGTTATTCATGGAGATGTCATTAGTCAGAAGCAACTTGATGGTACATGACAAGAACAGAAGAGGTTACATTTGCATGACTTAGAAACCACACATTACAAATTAAAAACATTTAGAAGAACTTGAGGTCTTAAGGAAGCTGAACATATATACACACACACACGCGTGCGTACACACACACACACACACACACACACACACACACACACATTTTGAAATCTTCCAAACATTCTGCTTTACTCTTAAAATCAATGCTGTAATGCTGTAAACAGATATACTTAAACAAAGTTAAAGTGTAGCTTTGTGCAGCATGTTAATAATCAATATACAAACAGAATACAAAATCAACAGCTAAAAATAGCAATCATTGCATAATGTGGTGAAAAGCAACCCTTTGAAATCTTAAAAAGTAATCAAGTACTGCCACCCTCTGGACAGCAATGAAAAGTGTTTTGTGTTCATGTGACAACAATGTGGGGTTTAACTCTTGTAAATAGCAATGTGATCTCAGTGGTAGTTTTTTTCAAATATATTATGAAAGTTCCAATTGAAGATCTTACCTCAACAGCCTTCTCATGTTGCTAACCAACAATTCAATAGACAATAAATGGTATGGTTTATATTTTGTTGTTTCTAAGTCTGCTTTTAGTAATACTGTACTTTTTCATTTTTAACATGTTGCTAATTCTATTAAAATATTTGAATAGTGTACTGTTTTTAGCTTTTCATGTTGTGTTTTAATGATGTAAGCTGCCTTGGGTCCTTTTTTAAGGAGAAAGGCAGGGTAAAAATATTTTAAATAAATAAATTTGTTTAATAGATTACTGATGTGTAGCTCAGAATAGACAACTGCTGGGAACTTAACAGTTGGGTGTTTTCCTGAAAACTAAACATCTTTCTTGAGTATTTTGGAGGAATTAAAGTTCACAGTACTCACTGGAGTGTGAAATACTCATTGGAGAAGACTAGGAACAATGAAGAGAGTAGTAGATGGATTGACTCAAAAAAAGGTATCGACAGTCTTTAGTTGCAAGACCTGAGCAGGGCTGTTAATGATGGTTTGAAAGTCATTATTTCATCAGGTTGCTATATGTCAGAACCAAATAGACAGCATATAACAACAACATGCACCAGAGCATGGAAGAGGTGATGCCCTTCTTCAGTTAAAGCAGTTTATATAGTTTGGAACAAAAGGAAAGAGGAAAGTAGATACGATAACTCCATCTTTAGAGGCCATGGTACAATTTTTGAAAAAGTTGTTGATTAGTCGTTTAGTCATGTCTGACTCTTTGTGTCCCCATGGACCAGAGCACACCAGGCCCTCCTATCTTCTACTGCCTCGCGGAGTCAAATTCATGATGGTAACTTCGATGACACTGTCCAACCATCTCGTCCTCTATTGTCCCCTTCTTCTCCTGCCTTCACACTTTCTTAACATCAGCATCTTTTCCAAGGAGTCTTCTCTTCTCCCTGTACTTTGAAAAAGTACAGGATTGCAAATTAATGCAGGAGGGTTACAGAGTATGCAGGGATGAGAGGCTTAGCACTGATGTGAGCACTCAAGATGTGTTTAATGTTGTATCAGGTTTGTCCCTGAGAGGTTGAAGGCATCGTGTGTGGGTGCAGGGTGGCCATGCGATCGCTATCCCATTCTTGAGATGCCAGGGCTTCTGATGCCAGGGGTGGGTCCTTATGGTGTCACAGAAGTGAGGCAAGCAACTGATAGGGTTGAGAGAGAATGCACCAACTGATAATGAAAATGGCTCTGTTAGAATCTATTTAAATGAGCCCTGATTGTGGAGGAGAGACCAATTTTCAGCATTCAGACAGGTAGCAGAATATACTCGGCAGTTGCAGCAGTGGCCACCATTCCTGCTACAGCTTGCACCCACCATGACTTTACCTACAGTAAGAGTGACACCTGAAGAGTTCTTCCAAGCCCCGTACTGTTACTATGGAATTAAGAAAGCTCACCCACAGCTCACAGGAAGTAACCCTCCAGCCCCAGCCAGGCCATGTGCCACTGCTAAACAGGGCCCATGCAGTTAGAAGGCCCATATGTCCTGTTGCTGGTACTCTGGTCCCTGCCTTTCTGCAAATGTCATAATGGGCCTGGCTGCACCCACCAACCTTGTCCCCACTCCCCCCCCCCGGCATCTTGGTGCAATGCACACAAAGGGAGTGTTAAGAAAGCTGTAGTGCAGCTTTGATTGGGTGGGGGTAGATACCCTGGGTTTAAAATGATCTCATACACCAGTGGTTCTTAACCTTTGTTACTCAGGTGTTTTTGAACTGCAACTCCCAGAAACCCTAGCCAGCATAGCTGATGGTGAAGGTTTCTGGGAGTTGCAGTCCAAAAACATCTGAGTAACAAAGGTTAAGAACCAGTGTCATACACTATTGCCCTTCTCCAACATTGCTCACCCTGAGAATGTCTTTCTCTGCCTGAAGATTTGGGGAAACGCAGCAATTCCCTTTGACTTCATCCAGTGCCTCACGCTGAGTTGGCATACCTACTTGGTAGGGGGTGCAACGCATAGCAACTCCTAAGGCCTTTTAGGAATGCCATTTGATTCCTCCTCATTATTCTGCAGTGTATTTGTACATTACGTAAATGTTACATCGACACCTTCAGATTTGCTTTGTCTGAAAAAGCAATATCTGGAAAACCCATATCTGGTAGCATCACCTCTGAGACTTCCGATTCCTTAGGAAAGTAGGGCATGTGCAATGAAATTAATCCTTCTTTTTTGTTCCTGTACATAAGAGAAATGACAGCAATTAATGTATAACAGCTGTGATGCTATCATTTACCATCACCATTCCACTTTGTCAATTCTCAGATGTTTCTGGGACACCCTGCCTTAAAAGACTTAGTTATGCATTTTCAGACTTGAGCACTGATAACCCTTCTGGCAAGGACTTACAGAGATAATATATCCCCCTTTTTATTTCAGACTTAGCTTGATGGAGTGTTCAAACACAGAAATTCCCCCAAATGGAAATCTTCATTAGTCCTGATATTTTCCATGTGTCTCCACTGACAGGGACATTGCTGGAGGAACTCAGGGGCCTTTTGGGCACCAGGACAAAGAGACATTTGATGCATCCTCTGTGAGGCACACGATGTGCAAGTCTCTCCTGTGCTCTGCCCGATATGCTGATAGCTATTTCACAGCTTATAAATAAATTATACATTGCCTAATCATGTGTGAGATCTGGCTCTTCAAGAGAGCTCTGCAAGTCAGGAAACTGCCACTGGTTTGTTCATTTGGAGCTTTCCCTTCTCCTCTCCCTACTCCCCCCCCTTTTGATCTAGATAGAAAGCTTCTTTTGTGCATAAATCAGTATCACTCTAAATATATCTGTGTGTTTGCTCTTGAAGCCCCTCAATGCATCAAGGTGATAATGCTTTTGCCTTGCTTTGTCAAACGTCACAGTCTTAAAAGGCAGTGGGAGGCTCTGGAAAAGAACTGGCAAACGCGGTTTAGAAGAACAGATACTAGTGCATTTTAGAGTTGTTGATGTTGATGTTCTTTTATCAAACACAGCAGCAGCTTTCTTTGTCCTCAACAAAAGCACCACCATACAATCAATCAATCAATCAATCAATCAGATTTTTTTTTTGCACCATATCATGCTTCCAAAGGTGTTCCCACAGCCTCATGCTGATATTCCCAGAGAGGAAGGATGATCTGTCAGTAGGTCATGCAGTGGACCAGGGGATGCCTAGATGTGTTCACATTCTTTTGGGGATGGTGGTCCTTCCGTGCTCCCCCCTCTGCGCTCATGCAGTGACTTCTTGGAGAATCTTGCTGAGTATAATTTTGCCTGACTGCCTGTGATGGCCGGGAATTGCAGCCCCAAAGCAAGAACCTCAAAAGAGCCTCATGCGCCATACCATTTTATTGCACTGCATAGGCACATGACTGCTAATCAGATACCATGACTCAGCACGTTTGTGAGCCATAATTGCACTGGTCTGAGCTGGTGGCTTCTGCCTCCTGGCTCTAAGGTAGCAGCTCCTGTGACATTGCCACCATAGGATAAGACTGGGAGGTTCCACTTGCTTCACAAAAGAGTGTGCGGCACTTAAGATGGAAGCACTTCAGAATTTCTCCAGAAGCCACTGTTGAGCAAATATGCTAATATCACAATAATATGTATTTGTATATCTGTAGCCCTGTCTATGTATCATAGACTCCAGTACAGTATTGTCAGCAGAAAGCTTACAGGCAAGTGTGTGAAGTTGTAGCTCTTGCCAAGGTAATTTAAAGGTCTGATCAGAATAAAGTACATTAATGAACAGCCATGATGAACAGATGTGTTAAAAACTGAGTCATGATGACTCAGCAGTGCTGACTCATGGATGATGCAACATGTAATATAATTGGGCACAAGCAGATCTGTATGTGTATATATGTGTGAGATGAACAGTTGATGTATCTTCCTGCTTGGTGATGATTGCTACCTGTTATGCTGCCAGACTGAACTGCTGTAAATACCTTGTAAATACACGTTGGTGGAGGAGAAGCTGCTGGTGTGTGCGTGAGTTATTCTGGACTACCTGGACTGCTAAATACTCTGCTAAACCGCATTTTTGTGCTAACAGCTCTGTTGTCTCAGATTTTCCTCAGTTCAGTTTTGTATGTAGAACCTACATACAAGCTGGAACATCTCCTCTTCAGACTTGTTTTTGCATTCACATCTCTGCCTGAGGGCCTGATCACACGAGGCAAATGTTCCCCACTTCCATACCTCTGTTGTACTGAATTGCGGTCACGTGTTATACATACCTGGATGAACATTCCCATTTGTTTTAACATGACAGATTCATTTCTTCCTACTTGAAATGTTATGGCCAGCTACATCATGGAATCAATTCATTTTTTTTCTGCCTTGGGACAGTACAGTACCATATTTTATATTTTCTTTAAAATGTACCACCCGTAACCCATGCCTCCCTCCCTCCCCTCTACAGGCAATGTACTCTACAGGCAATGTACGCTGCTGTGCCTAGCCCTGCAGGGTGGGTCCCTTCTTTGAGGTGGCATCTTGTTCCTGGTCGCTCTCCCTTTTCTGTCTTCCCTAGTGAGATTGGCATTCACACATACAGCAACAGGAAACAACATAACAAAATGCCTTTGGAATAAAATACTAATAGAAGCCTCCTGGCAAGAGGGAGATAAACCGTAATTATATTGGTGACCAGGGAAATAATTTGATCGTGGCCATGCGTTGTATGGCCAAAAATGTATACAATGATCTAACTGAGGTATGAGTAGGAAATATTCACCTCATGTGACCAGGTCTTAAGGCCTAATTTTTATCGCTTGGACCAAGAGTTGGCAATTTCCAGAGGTGCAGAAGCCACCAACATTCATCCCAGGGCCTTAGAGGGACACCCCCATTCCTATGACTCCACTAGAAGTCCCTTCCCTTCTTTCTTTTGAAGCCACCTTGCGTCCTCTACTGGCCAGTTAGAGAAATAAAATATTTGGGGCTTATAGATGTTCCAGGGGTGCTGCAGCCCCCTATAAACATAATTCCTTCTCATGGATATCCATGGAGGGGAGCATTTTGAGTCCCATCCCCCCCAATTTTGGAGAGGATGTTCGAGGTGTCAAAGAAGCTGGGGG
This sequence comes from Pogona vitticeps, assembly GCF_051106095.1. Taxonomy (NCBI): domain Eukaryota; kingdom Metazoa; phylum Chordata; class Lepidosauria; order Squamata; family Agamidae; genus Pogona; species Pogona vitticeps. The sequence goes on along the minus strand of NC_135783.1, from coordinate 72,933,349 downwards.
CCCATATTCTCACTCAAACCCTAATTAAAAATACATGCATCCTAACCAGAATGCTGTATTTAAACAGAAATCTGACTTACTTGGTTACTTATGCCTATTTACTTAGTTGTGAGCAATGGGGTTCTTCACAGACAAATAATATGGGAATTGCTCTGAGATGAAGATGGTCAGAGTCTTATTATTGTCCACCAAATCTAATTCCTTAAATCTGTTCTACACTTCCACTGTGTATTCATAAGGGATTTGGTTTAGATCAGTGGCCCCCAACCTTGGACCTCTAGATGTTCTTGGACTTCGACTCCCAGAAACCCTGGCCAGCAGAGGTGGTGGTGAAGGCTTCTGGGAGTTGTAGTCCAAGACCAGCTGGAGACCCAAGGTTGGGGACCACTGGTTTAGATTATACCTGACTAGACCAGTGGTTTTTCCTACTTTCTTAAGTTTAAGCTTGAATTTTGCTATAAGAAGCTGATGATCAGAGCCACAATCAGCTCCAGAGCTGATTGTACAGAGCTTCTCCATCTTTGGCTGCAGAGAATATAATCAATCTGATTTCAGTATTGCTCATCTGGTGATGTCCATGTGTAGAGTTGACTCTTGTGTTGTTGGAAAAGAGTGTTTGTGATGACCAGCTTGTTCTCTTGACAAAACTCTATTAGCCTTTGCCCTGCTTTGTTTTGAACTCCAAGGTTAAACTTACCTGTTGTTCCTTTTATCTCTTGATTCCCTACTTTAGCATTCCAGTCCCCTATAATGAAAAGAACATCTTTCTTTGGTGTCAATTCTAGAAGGTGTTGTAAGTCTTCATAGAATTGGTCAATTTCAGCCTCTTCAGCATCGGTGGTTGATGCATACATTTGGAATTCTTTGATGCTGAAAGGTCTGCCCTGGATTCGTGTTCAAATCATTCTATCATTTTTAGATTGTATCTCAGTACAGCTTTTCCCATTCTTTTGATGACTATGAGGGCTACTTCATTTCTTCTACAGGATTCTTGCCCATAATAGTAGATATGGTAATCATCTGAATTGAATTCGCCCATTCCCGTCCATTTTAGTTCACTGACACCCAGGATGACAATGTTTATTCTAGCCATCTTCTGTTTGACCACATCTATCTTAGCAAGGTTCATAGATCTTTCCTTTCACTTCTAGGTGCATCTGCAGCTGAGCATCCTTTCAGCTTTGGCCCAACCACCATTAGTTCTGAAGCTACTTATACTTGTCCTCCGCTTTTCCTCAGTAGCATGTTCCAACCTGAGGGGCCCATCTTCCAGCATCTTATCTTTTAGCCTTTTGTTTCTGTCCATGGAGTTTTCTTGGCAAAGATACTGGAGTGGCTTGCCATTCCTGCTCCAGGTGGATCGTGTTTAGTCAGAACTCTCCACTATGACCTGTCCGTCTTGGGTGGTCCTGCACAGCATAGCCCATAGCTTCTCTGAATTACTCAAGCCCCTTCGCCATGACAAGGGGCAGCAGTCCGTGAAGGTAGGAAACTGTAGAACAACTGAGCCTTGTGGATGTAGCAGACTAGCAAGTTTGTTTGCAATATGTTTTTGTTCATTGTAGCCCACGCCTTGGGTTAAACTGGGCGTTTGATCCCAGTAGCAATAAAACCTGCTGCTGTAATGGATTCTGCTGAATGAATGAATGAATGAATGAATGAATGAATGAATGAATGAATAAATGAATAAATAAATAAATGAATAAATGAATAAATAAATAAATAAATAAATAAATAAATAAATAAATAAATAAATAAATAAATAAATAAATAAAGTTTACCATACACACAAAGTATGTGCACGGTGGGCGAGGAGACTTGTCTTCCCACCTCCTTGCTGAAGTGGTCGGCTGCAGGAAGATATGGGGCAGTGCCAGAAGGACTACATCCACAATGTCTCCACTGCTGGGAGTGTGTCTGGGTGGTGGGGAAGGACCGCCAGAATATCTGTGTTGTGCTAACGGACTTCATATTCATCTCCCATGTCTAGTTGTGACTTACTATTGGATTTCAGCTATTGGTTTTCCCATTTCTCAAAAGTAATGAGGTGCTTCAGTTACACGAGGGATGACACAATTCTGTTAGTACTCTGAAATGTTGGTATTGTCCCTTGTTAGGTTACAGTTGCAATGACCAGCGTTCTATCGGACAGTTCTACCAATACAACGAGAATGAGATTAGCAGCAGCAGAGATGGCTGATTAGAACTCCCTTTCTTTTTTTTTTTTTTTTTTTTTTTATTAACTATAACAAAAAAAAAAAAAAATCATATACATAAAACATATACGCTTACAACACAATAACAGTGTTCCCCACCACCATATACGGGACCTCTTGCCATATTCTTCTTTTTTCTTCTTCTTCTTCTTCTTCTCATTCTTCTTCTTCTATTGTCCTCCTCTCCAGAACTGCATAGATTCTTGATTTGGAGCTCTCCCTTTTCCCCTTATTAACACATATTCCAAAAATTTACCCCATATTACATAAAAATTATTCTTTTTCAACTCTCCTTTCTTCATCTTTAAATTACAAGTTAATTTATCATTTAATGCTATATTCCATATTTCTTTATACCATTCTTCAATTTGTAATTCAGTCTTTAATTTCCACTGTCTAGCAATAATCAATCTAGCTGCTGTTATTAGATTAGTTATCAATTCTTTAATCATTTTGTCATATTCCACATTCTCATATATTGATAACAAAGCAATCTCAGCCTTACATTCTATATCTTTTCCACAGATACAACTTAATTCTTTAAAAATTTGTCTCCAAAAACTTTGTACCTTTTCACATTCCCACCACATATGAAAGTATGTACCAACTTCTTTCTCACATTTCCAACAGACATTCGGATGACTGGTGTTGATTTTGTTTAATTTTACCGGTGTTAAATACCATCTTAAACTAAGTTTAAAAAAATTTTCCTTTATTCTTACTGACATCAGTCTTAAAATCCTCATTTTCCATATCCTCCTCCATTCTTCTTCATTTATTCTTTTCCCAATATCTTGTTCCCACACCATTTTCAATCCTTCTTTCTCACTTTCTTCTTCCTCTAAATTAAAAAGTGAATAAATTTTACTCACTGTACCTTTTACTGAGTCAGTCATCTGAATGTCCTCATATGAAAGTAAAAATTGTTCAAATTTTGTGTGCTCTCTACCTTTATTATATTTATTTGCCCATTCCTTAGTCCATCTTTCCAGTTGTGCATAGTTCAACCATGAAATAGTCTTGTTTTGAAATACTTGTTTCATTTGATCTATCGATCTCATTTTATACAGCCAATCTTTCAGTCTAATCACTTTTTCTTCTTTAAATAGATCCATATACACCTTCATATTGGTAGGAAAATCTTCTATTTCTGTCACTAATCTAAATGGAGAGTATGATGAACATAAATTCTTTTTATACTTATACCATATATTTAACAGTGTCTTTAAAAAGGGATTATTAACTTGACTTGTTTTATCTTTCTTACCTTTAGCAAATAAATATTTTTCTATATTTCCTTGTAGTTCTGATGATTCTATTTCCCACCAAATTAACCTTTCCGGATTATATATAATTTCACCAATAAACCTCAGTTGGTTAGCTAAATAATAGTTTCTTATATTTGGCAAACCTATACCACCTTTTTTTGTTGTTTTATACCAATACTTTTTATTTATTCTAGATTTCTTCCCTTCATTACAATATTTGTTAACTATTCCTTGCCAATATTTCAACTCATCCTCTGTTAACTGCATTGGTAACATTCTAAATAGAAAATTAATTTTTGGTAAAATTTTCATTTTTACCAATGCAATCTTTCCAAACCAAGATAATTTGAACTTATCATATTCTTGTAGTTTCTTATTAATTACTTCCTTTAGTTTGTTATAATTATAATCCTTTATCTTTAATTTGGTGTGTCTGCCTGGCATGCAATGAGACCATTCTACGTACCTTCAAATGGAAAAACAAAAAGTCTTTACTTGGTAACAGTCTGACACTGATGCTGATGCTATTCCAGTTGTGCAGGCAAATCTGTGCAACAGAATACTGACCAATGTAACGTGGCTATGTTTTTGTAGCAAAAAAAGAACAAATGATACAAAACCTGTTATATATATCCAGTTAATTACATGTAACCAGTTAATTCCAAGGCAATTAATTAGCCAAAAGGCTCTAAGGTAACCCCTCCCTTGCCCCCTTATGCTATGAGGGCTGTCAGCTAGGACAAAAAGTGATTTATCTCTCACTGTTTTTGGCCAGGTTGTTGCCGCCCTTGGGGACAAATGACCCGTTGCACCAGCCAGGATGGAAGCAGCTGCAGTTTTGTTTGGGAAGCAGATTCTCAGGTCAGGCACAGCACACACACAAGGCACCCGTTGTAATATTGCTATGTGATGTGCACTGTGTTTTGGAGGCCTCTGCAGTGGGATACAGGTCTGCTGAGTGTGATTTCATCTTGTGCAGGGAAACTGCTTGGGGCTTACTGTGGGCTAAACCAAAACCAGCAAGAGGCACCACATACATCGGGTGCCTCTTGGTGTTACACTGTTCTTCTCCCAGTACAAAATTGCAGAAGGGCAATTGATATCTTTGCAGAGATTTTCTGGCATGAGCAACAGGACTCCACTGAGCCATGTTGCCTTAACATTTTCATGACAAGCTATGACGAAATGATGTCCGTTATTTCTTTTCTTAATTGCTTTCCTGCAAAACACCCACATATACTCAGATTGCTGGCCTTAACTATTTGAGTCTATGTTGGCTTGGAATGTACACACATTGATGTCATATAATTATCCTGTACTATTTACCTGCACCAATCTATGATATTCATTCTAGCTTAAATGTGTTCATTAGGGAATGTGCACTAGCACCAAAATTCAGATTCGGAATCTGAAGGGCTGTTATTCCAGAACAGGATTTTTAAAGGATTTCCCTGTGTGACGGACAGCTCTCAGAACACTCCTGTCAGTCAAATTAGAGCTCTGATGTGGGAGCCTATGACATGATACCCTGTATCCACTGACACTTTCCCAGTGAATTTTCTAACAAAAAGAGTGCACATCAACAGCCAGGTACTAGGAAATAACTGTAATAGAGATGCTGATGGAACCCTGAACAGTGGGAATGCAGGCAGGAAATGCCGGCAACATTAGAGAAGCAAAAGACAGGTCACATTGGGAATTGGGGAAATGCCCTGGGCAGCACTGGCAGGTAGGCTGGAGCAGCAGATAGCTTGTGCCAATTGGGAACGGTGCCAACAGGATGGGGCACACCACCGTTCAATGACGGAACACAATCTTGGAGCAACTGTTGGAAGTATGAAGGAGGCAGAAGGAAGGGGTAGTAGACTGAAGCATGGTATACCTAGTACTGAGAACAGAGTGTGCCGTTCTGTCTTACTTAAAGGGGACTTCAGAGAAGCCCAGTAACGGTAGGTTGACCTAATGGTTTTCTACAGATCCAGATTCCAGGCATGAGTGGTGTGGACTGACAATGTTCTCTGCTTGAGAGAACACTCTCTCATTGGGCAGGACAGCAGTCCCACTGCCACCTTTGGCCAGACCTCTCCAAACACTCTTCTTTTCACCCCAGTACGACACTTTACTGATTGTCTTGGGAGACACATACAAAGTACACTTAACACTGTTGAAGCCCTTTCTCTAGTGAGAGGAAAACATCTTCCTTTTCTTAGAACTAAAATGTAAGACACAACATTTTACACCTCAAATGTCTGTGTTACATAATAAATGCATAAGGCAATGCTTTAAATTATTTTAAAAAATTCAAATTACGAGACAGCATGTTATTGGAACTGCTGTTTACAGATGAAAAAAATCTTTAATTTCTCCTCTTACCAATGCAAAGAAGAGGGAATCCTATATAGTAAGAGGTGTGGAGAGAAAAACAATGGAAGGAAATGTTTTTTTGGCAGCCAGTCAACTTCTTGTGTTCTTGGACCTTGCACCTATTTAAAACTAGCAAGCTCTGCCAAAATGATGGAAATGTTCTCAAATGGTGCTCTCCAGCTGCAACTGGTTGACAGCCCCCATCAACTTGAGCCAGGGTGGCTAGTCAAAAACCTGTAGTATGCCCTGGCTTGACATTTAGAGCCTGAAATGATCAAATATGGAAATATGAAAGAGAAAAGACATTTGATCCTGTGACTGTGAAGCAGTTCCACAGAAGGAAGTGGATAGTTGTTTGCTGATATCCAGAACATTATGACAGAGGTATTATTCATGCCACAACATTAAGATATTAGTCCCAATGTGATTCAGAAAGACTAATCTTTCCCATTACTGTTCCTATCCTCATACACATTCATCTCATAATAGAAATCTCCTGAGTTTACCAGTGCCCTACATTCTTTACATTTTTATTTCTGTGCAGTTTTTTCTTCTAATTTTGCCACTTTGGGGCCTGATCATTAAATATTAAAGTAATCTGCAGCAGCAGCTTGAGCAGTGAACAAGGGGAAAAGGAGGGTGGCTACCAGTAAAAATTCAGACCAAAAGTACAACTGCATGGTAAATATTTTTCACTCTTTATTGGACCATGGAAATGTTACATTTTTGCATGACAGCTCTTAGGACAGCTGGCAGAAGGATTCTAGTCCAAAACTACCTTTTCTAACTAACTTTTCCTGACTTTGCTCCTCATTCAGGGAGGTGGAAAGGAAGACAGGGCTAGCTGTCTAAAAAGGTAGGAAGTCATTGTGTTTTCCATGAATGGAGGAGAAGGAGGGAAGCAGTGGCAAGGTTTGATTCTTCTGGAGACCTGGCCAACCTTCCAGGTCAGATCTGGCTTTCGCATTCTGTCTTATTTAGAGTAACAAAATAGCAAGAATGGAGACTATGCTCTGATACAGCTCTGGTACTGAAATAATTGTTTTTCTTTCCAATTTTATCTTCTAAAGAGATGCAATGGTCAGTTTGGAAGTTGAGATACTCTTAGTGATAGTTCTTATAGGCAGCTTCCCCAGGAGATTCTAAAATTACAGGCAGTTGCATCAGTCCACCTTAACCATGGGGAGCATGTCCTTTGGAAATCTAGTGGCTCTTAATTGCCCACTCAAGATCAAATCACCCTCAAATATTCTGCACTACAAACATGATAGCTTGGAATAGCACATAATTCCTGAGAAGATTTGTTTCCTCTCACAGCTGCAATGAGGACTGCTGCTAAGCAGAAAAGGAAGAGGGCCATCAGGAAATGGAGATGATGTCATCATTCTTGCAAGCCCTGGTTCTGTTACACTATTAGTGCTTTTCCACAGAGAAAGAGGAAGGGAAGAAGGCAATAAGCTTTAACCCAGAACAGAACATATACAGTATGTATGACTTTCCAGTCTTTTACTCAACAGAAACAAATTGTATTTCATTAAACAGAAAAGTGCCTCACACTAATGGGGTGGTATAGAAATCTTTGAAAATAAATAAACCTCATCAGTAAACCATTACAATAAACCAGTAAGGGTGTAGTTTTAATTTGGAAAGCCCGAGTTCCAATCACTGTTCTTCTGCTTGTTCCCACTTCTTTTTCTTATCCTCTCCTTCCATGAATGTAAAGGCAGTTATCAGCCCAAGGAAAGCAAATCACAGCCAGGCTTCACATATACCGTATGCAGTTCAGGAACATGTTTGCATAAAATGTTGTCCCTCTAATGCACAAGTTAATAGCTGGCATGGGTGCTTTTGAACTTTTGAGGATGAAGGGTGAGGCCCTCGGTGCACAGAAACACCCTGGAGAAGGGCAGGGAACCCTTCTCCTCCCCTTAGGGATGAGCTGATTGCAACAACAAGCAACAGAACTGGATGGAGCATTGTTCTTGGTTAATTCACTGTCTAGCCAAGGAAATGACGAGAAGGAAATTATTCCACTGTCTCAGGAACTGTGTGGCTATCTAAGATAAGAGAAACAGTTGCTAATTTGAGTATAAAAGCAGGAAGTGTAGCACAGTGATTTCCTTTCATGCAGGCAGAACAATGCGAGGGGGAATGTGTAGGGGCCTTTTTTTCTAATCAAATTTCTAACATTCCACCAAATGCTCTATGGTAGATACAACTCTTCTTTTACCTTGACAATTTTGAAAGCTATGGATCGCAACAGTTCTAGTTCTGAAGAGTCATGGCCACCCAATTTCTGGAGTAAGTACTTATGCATATTGTCAAACAATCGGAACTGTGTCTGAGAATGTTTTGTGCACTTTCTTTCTTTCTGAGTTCCTTCTGTGTGCTCCAATTCTTTAGTGCGTTGTGTGTTTTGTTTCCAGTGTGTTCAGTGCTGTAACCTTCATTAAATGTCTTTTAATAGCCATTTTTGCAAAGTGTCTGACCAAATATTTTAACATTGGTCTCCTATTTTTCTTGTCGGGCTTCATTATATGTGGTCAAAATGTAAACATTTATTAGAAATATATATATATATATATGTTATTGTTGCTCATTGAGCCACTTCCTGGTGAAAATATTTGCCAATTAGCCTTCGTTTGTGCAGAAATTGAAATAGGTGAGAAGTGTATTGTCTGTGACCTACAAAAGAGTTTTTATATTGAGAGCAATAAGTACATAATTTCCTCCCCAGTTTGTTGGATGAACAGAGCGCAGTCCTGTGGAGAAATTAATTAATATTTTATCCGTCAACAGGTCTAACATTATAAACTGGAAACTAGTAAAAATGCAGTATGTTTGGATCATTTGGTCTTTAAGGATGGAACAATTATGTCATGTTCATGAGCTGTGCATGAACCTCATTCCTGTTAGTCTTTCTCCTGGGATATTATATCTTTAATAGATGAGTGTGGGACTACTCATCTATCAAAGGAGCCTCGTGGTGCAGTGGTTAAACAGCTGTACTGCAGCCAAAACTGTGATCACGACCTGGGGTTCAATCCCAGGTAGCCGGCTCAAGGTTGACTCAGCCTTCTATCATTCCGAGGTCAGTAAAATGTGTGCCCAGCTTGCGGGGGGGGGGGGGGCAATGTGTAGCCTGCATAATTAACTTGTAAACCGCCCAGAGAGTGCTTGAAGTGCTATGGGGCCGTATATAAGCAGCACGCTTTGCTTTTTTTGCTTCGCTTTTTGCTGTTTATTTTTTCCTAACTTTAGGGTGGCTATGAGAAAAATCAGGTGTCTCTGCTACTTCACCATTCTAACGTTAACAGAAACACAACAGTTCCCGATCAGTAGACTACTGAGGTGGTGGGTGGAAAAAGCCATACCTCCTCTAACTATCCGTGACAGCATTGCCCATAAAAACTGTGGTTCTCTAAGTGGAAAGTTATATGCTCTCTCTCTCTCTTTCTCTCTCTCCCTCTCATAATCTTTATTAATGGATCATGCTGAACAGGCACTGGCTTGCACCCTGAATTTTGTGCATCTTTCACTTTTTCACTTTCTGCGGATCTAATTTTGATAAAGTGCTTCCCTCATACTTGGACCTTCCACTGGGGATCAAACGCATCAGGGAGCTGAGGTACTTTACCTCATTGGCTCGGACACTTATTATGGTACTTCATTCTCTGAAAGGAGTCCCACTTTGGCATTCAAGGTGTCAACATCATTGTTATCATCTTCATCTTCATCTTCATCTTCATCTTCATCTTCATCATCATCATCATCATCATCAGCAGCAGCAGCAGCAGCAGCAGCCTCTTCAAGCAGGAGGATGTTTCACACATTTCTGCCTGGTGATCCAATATACTGTAATAAACATAAAACCATATTTATAGTGGTGGAAGTGTCGTGAAAGGTGCACAAACCAGTATTTTTACCTTTTTGATAGGTGTACTTATTTAAATTCCCAGTAGAATCCTCCTCTTCTCTCCTCTTTTTCTACTGATATAATTCACTATGGCTGATATAATCATTTAAATGATACCCAGTGTGATGTACTGGATAGAGTGACAGTATAGGGGCCCTTGGTTTAATTCCCATAGTTTCAGCCACAGAAACTGATTAGGGGTGTTGAATTGATAAAGCCACTCCTTAAATATCTAATTTTCTTGAAAGCCCAATTAGGGTTGCTATAATTCAGTTGTGACTTGACGGCATATTAAAAAAACAGAAACAAACAAACATTGAAATAAAATGAGGAAACAGAGAGGAAGATGGGAGATGTTCACCCCATTGTTAAGCAGGAGAGTTCCCATGTTTTGAAAGATGCAGCAGTACAAGGGGTGGGGATTGCCATTACTTGATGCAACCCCCTGCTGAAAAAGCTGCTTTTCTTCTTCTTATAGAGGTGCCGAAGACATAAGACCCCAACATATGCAAGACGGCTCTTGAGGCAGGAAATAACCTAGTTGAAAACAATTGCTGGAATCTGTATCCCTCTGCCACAGAATAAAAATATTCAAAGTGGTTTAGGGTAAAAACTACTGGAAAAGTTGGGCAAATCTTGATCAGGGGCATAAAAAGAGGTGCGTAGGTGTTGCCCTCTTTGCCCTTAATCTAGTACCACCACAAAAAGAAAAGAGTTTTGGTGCTGATAGAGGGGAAGATTTTGAGAACGTTAAGGGAAATACAGTAGCTCACCTACATGTAACAAACTTGACATTATGACAGAACACAGCAGATAAATTAAAAACAAAAGATGCAGTATTGCACATTACAGGATGATACTATGGGTGAAGAATAATAGATGTAATTGCTTTTCTCCCACTTTCCAAGTGTGTAATTTAGCTATAGTATCAAATAATTTTTAAAAAAGAAACCCTACATATTTATCCCCTGAAATTCTTAACCAAACTTTTAGTAGGGGGACACATTCCACTGGTTCAGAATCAATTTTAGAGGCTAAGTCTCAGAGGGAGTTTCAACAACTTTTGTCCTGCACATTGTTCATTGATTTCTATGTATTTAGCTCCTCCTATCTTTCTGATACACTTGCTGGCAGTTGTGTCTTTTAATTTAGTAGCCATGAACCTAACTGTTTCTGGGTGCAGCGTGGAGCTAAAGCATGCATTTATCGATGATCCGTAGGGTGCCTTCCAGCTCTGAACCTCTAAGATGATGATGATATAGAGATAAAAGATATTGAGCAAACAATGAGACTGGGTTTCAGCAACACAGTAGACAGTACAAGAAAATGCTTGTCTACAGCTATTGGTTTGAATGGGCCCCATTATTTTATGCTTAAATAAAGAAAGATTATGACCAGAGGAATCATATTGTAGAGAAAATACATGCCTATAGAATGCTCCAGTTAGGTGGACAAAATATCTCATCCTCATCTGAGGCAGCTTCTGGTGTTCCTAACATTAGATAAAACCTTGCAGAGAGACAGTGTAGCTTTGCCAAACTTTTTCCATTGGTTCCTATATTTGCTTTCTTCAAAGCATGGCCCTAGTATTCAATAGAGTTTCCTCTAAAACAGAGGTTCCTTAGAATTACAGCCTTGGATTGTTTACGTTCTGCTTTCTGATGACAAAATAAGTTGCCACAAGGCTGCAAATATCAAACAGGAGAGGTAACATTAAGCACTACACCTGTGATTCTACCTCAATAAAACATCATTTGTAATGTTGCAGAAAGCAGCAATATTGTAAATGTTCTGGAAATATTTATCCATATTTGGCAGGAAAAGGAAGCCAGAGTTTGGGAAGAATGTCTTACTTTCTCATCTACATTTCCCCCATCTTTCATCCTTACAAAGACAACCCAAAGACAGAAGGCGCTGCATAGAGTCTGTTGACCACATTTCTAATGTATGTAGCAAATGTTATTGCAGGATATTTTACTGATTGTTACTGCTGTTGAATTTCCGTGTTACTAAGGAACATCTAGAGCAACTTGGCTCCATGTCTGGTATCCTGCTTGCCAAACTTTCCAAAGGCCATCCTAATAGGCTAACATCCTAATAGGTTAACAACTATAGGAAAAGGGAACTTCCACCTGATTTAATTTTGAATATGAGTAGAGTCCATAAATCAAGATCCCTGGAAAAGTGGTGCCATTTTCCCAGGAGAGGTTCTTAGCCTTGACTATGTTATTGTCAATTCTTCTGTCTACTTACCTTCTGGAATGATCGTCATCAAGGAAAGAAAAGACCAAAAAAGGAAAGGAAAGGAAGAAAATTTTGCTTTTGGAGAAAGTACTGGATTGATTTGATTGAACACTCATTTTTAAATTTTTGGTGGGTCTTTCATGTGGTCCATGGTATCCATAAAACTTTTTCCCCATACCACATTTCAAACAAATCAACCTTTCTTTTTCTTTCCGCTTTCTTTACCATTGACCTTTCTAATTTAGATATATAGGTCAATTAAGTTTCATGGCAAGCTGTTCTTCATAGAGACCTTAGGTTAATCAGAAAAATTATTTGATTTATATTTTGGACCTATGATTCTTTTAGCAATTCAATGCAGAACCCACTTGTTTGTTTTTCTTGTGGTTAACGGCATTTTCAAAGCTCTTGTCCAATGCTGTATTTCAAAAGAGGTGTTTTTTCCCCTGTCAGCCTTTTTTAATGCCCAGCTTTCACATACACACATAGCAATATGTACTATGAAATTAGAACAGCTCATATGTTCATAGGTACCTAGCAGCACCATAATTTTTAAGCTGATTTGTCAGAGCAAGTAGTTTTCCAGCAGAGGGTGCTCTTGTTCTAATTATAATATAAGCTTTATCAGAAAAAAAAACATTCTTTTATCAGGAAAAAAACATGCCTCTTGCAAACTAGCCTCCTCTTGATTCCCCCCCCCTTCTTTTTCTCCTGAAAGGGGAAAATATAAACTGATTTCAAGTTTTACTTTAGGCAGCTTCAAGTGTCACTTCAGCAGGGCCAGTGGCCTAGCCAGAGGTTGAGAGTTTGATTCCCCACTATGTCTCCTTGACAGGGTCTGGACTCAGGGATCCATAGGGTCCCTTCCAGCTCCGCAGTTCTAAGGTTATCCAATGATTTACAGAATACATACTGATGTCTCACGAAATAACAGGGCATAGTCATTAGTGGATAGAAGCCTCTCCCAACGTAGCAGTCTGCAGGGGTGTTGCTCATGATAGCTGTTTGGCTGGGGCTGGGGGAAGAGACCTCACAGAAACGTAGCAATCTTAATCAGAAAGCTGCAATAAAATTTGGTTTATTCACCCAGTAGGAGAAACCAATTAAAGCCAAATTAATAATGGTACCTGCTGGTATGTAAGCAGATGTTATTGTCAGTTTGCAGTCAAGCTTGGTTGATGTCACGAGTCCATGTAGTCTCCTTGATGATGCTGAGGGGTGGCTTTCCCTGCTATCCTCAAAAGTTCTGAAAACAACAACAACAACAACAACAACAACAACAACAACAACAACAACAACAACAACAACAACAACAACAACAACAATGAGACCTCTGTGACCCCTATACAATGCAAATGCAGGAGAAGGTCATACTTTTATTAGACCACTAAAAAATATAATTAAGCAATCAGTGTGAGTTTTCGTGGTTAAAATCAACTTCTTCAGGAATGCACCAATATCTTGTGAATATCTGAAACTTAACCCCCACTGATGCATGAAATTAAACTTGCACTCTGTGGCTGAAATCCAGTAGCAAATCCTAGCTACAGCAGGCCCAATGAACCAGTGGGGATTTGGTGAACCAACACCCATATAAGGTACAGGTACATTGATTCAATGGACTAATGTCATTGCAACTTACTATTGGATTTTAGCCTATGCATTTTAGTAGGTACATAGCATTTTAATGAAGTACATGATAAATAACACTATGTTTTTCCTTTATTTTTAGATCAAATAATAATAGCATTTTCAGTTTCTATGGTCATTGGACTCATTATTGGAGGCATAATCTGGGCTTTGCTGACTTGCCTGTCTAGCCGGAGAGCTAGTGCTCATATTTCCCAGTGGACCTCCTCGTCTTTTAACCGACGTTCCAGACCTACCTATGGATGTGCTGCCAGCAGGCCAGGATTCTACCGGAACAGCAGCTGTGAACGGCGCAGCAACCTCAGTTTGGCCAGCCTTACATTTCAAAGGCAAGCTTCCTTGGACCAGGCCAACTCTTTCCCAAGGAAATCAAGTTTCCGGGCCTCCACGTTTCACCCCTTTCTGCAATGCCCTCCACTTCCTGTAGAAACTGAAAGTCAGCTGATCACTCTGGTACCCACCAGCACGACCACAACCCTTACAGGGAGCACCACCAATAGCCTGTCTCGTCCCGAATTTCACTGGTCTAATAACAGTCTTCGTGTCTGCCATTCAACACAAACCCCACCTCCTGCCTATGACTCTATCATAAAGGCTTTTCCAGATTCTTGATTGCTATTCTTGGTATCATGCATGGAGAAAGAATCTCAGTTCTGTGGTGTATGTTTTTGTGTGTGGAAAGATACCAGAGAAGCTTACCAAACCTGAAAGGACCAACAGCGCTAAATCGCGAGTGGCAGCATCACTAAGATGCAGATGAAACAGAGCAAAACACTGATCTCCCTTAGCTTTGAAGACCTTCTTACACTATACACAACCATCTGTGATAACCTGTGTATTTATATTTATCTCTGCTTTGTAATTATTGCCTCTAGTTTCAGTGGTCTGAAGAAATAGAACCATTGCCAAAGGCAGAAGCCTAAAATAACTTGTACATACTATTAATTTTAAGCATAGTGTTGTTGTTGTCCTTTTTCATATAGGATTTTCTTATCCTCCAGGGGTTTGGATTCCCCTATGACTTGTTCATCCACTCACAATATTGACATTTGATAGCAAGGTTCATAAATATTCTCCAGCACATGTTAATGTTTAAAACCATTTAGTATCTTTCATAAGCTTTATATATTTTTTCAGTTGTATCTACTTCAAATCATAGTCTAGTGATTTACCCTGCAAGCTTACTTTGTATATCTTGTACAAGCTGAGGAGAAAGTCTCTCTGAATTCAGAAAGGCCAAAAGGAGATGTGTACCGATGCTAATGCCAGGATATTGTGGGGGGGGGGTGTCAGTGTCGGTGTGTGTCTGTGTCCTTGAACACCCCTCTCATCATTAGGTTTCCTAAACATGAAATATTAAATTTCTGGAAACTGAGAGTCCTGTTATGGTGCTTCTTGCTTTCTCTTAGATGAGGATGGAGGCTATTGGCCTTCTGTTGATCAGGTAGCTCAAGGAAATATTCTACCTTTCATTTTTGTGGGACTGACATGACTGAGAATAAATTATAATCTCAATTCCACAGCCCATTTTTTTCCTAGTATATTCAGGACTAAACTGATTTAAACAAGGAATACTGGTGGGAGCTGCAGTCCAAGAACATTTGAAGCAGTGCAAGTTGCCTACAAAGGATAGGCACAGGAATAGATTTCTTTTTCCCTGGACCATGGAGAATCCCCTGAATTTTGGTCAATGGCTTGTTTTAGATTTTTCTTTCATATTTTAAAAGCATATTTGTTCCCATATGTGGGAAGCTCCTGCCCAAGGCCGTTAGCTGTTATCTGTTTTCAGTGAAGAGCAAACTCTCATAGCAGAGAGCAGCGGCTCCTGATGGGCGGGGTGACATCTCATTCTGCCTTTTCCCTTAGAGTTAAGGCATGGGTTCAAATACTTTTTCTGACCAATCCTAATGGCAATTAGGTAACCAGTATCCTATCTGAATTCTTTCAACATTCTGTGTAATCATACTATGTTAATAAAAAAGAGTTCTCAGGGCATCGCCTTGAGACTCTGCTGGCTCAGACGTCTGTTGTTAACACTTCTTTGTTTTCCCTCTGAAAGCTAATTGCCTTCCCTTTGTTCTGTGACCACCTATATCATTAGCCTTCCTTTGGTCTGTGATCACCTACACCCATAGATTCTGTTATTGAAAATCTGTATATTAAAGGGACTACACCATTGGTGTTATACTGATTGTCATTTCTCTAATCATGTGAAGTTAGAGGTTTAAATAGCTGGAACATTTACTTCATGGTATGTTCTGGCATTTAGATTTGGTTTTAACCAATTGGTGCTGATTTCTTGTGGTTGGATTACAGTTTCAAGGCCTGTTTTAACAGCGATAAAAAAGGTAAAGGTAAAGGTTCCCCTTGACAATTTTTGTCCAGTCGTGTTCGATCCTAGGGGGCGGTGCTCATCCCCGTTTCCAAGCCATAGAGCCAGCGTTTGTTCGAAGACAATCTTCCGTGGTCACATGGCCAGTGCGACTTAGACACGGAATGCTGTTACCTTCCCACCGAGGTGGTCCCTATTTATCTACTTGCATTTGCATGCTTTCGAACCGCTAGGTTGGCGGGAGCTGGGACAAGCGACGGGCGCTCACTCCGTCGCGTGGATTCAATCTTACGACTGCTTGGTCTTCTGACCCTGCAGCACAGGCTTCTGCGGTTTAGCCTGCAGCGCCACCACGTCCCTTTTTAACAGCGATAGAGAAAGAGAAAGTATATGGTTGATTCACAAAAGGAAAAACATATGAAAGTGATGGATTCATCGTTTGAAATGGTTTGTGGCTTCCAAATACTTATGAAGTAGGAGCAGAAATATGAATGAAATCGGAAGTTTGTTTCAATTCATTTTTTCCCCTACATGTGAAGATCTCTTTCATAACTCACATGTCAAGATGTGCACCTGCCACCATCATAGAGACATTAACATGGAAGCATGCTCAGGAGACCTCAGAGGAGGGTCAAGAGGGCAAGTCCACCAGTAAGTACACTGTCTCCCCAACATTTCTGTTTTGCTGAAGTCTGGAGACACACCCTCTCCTTCAAGAAGTGGCCTCAGCTCCCCCACTGCAGCTGCAGCTACTAACCATGTCTACTTCTGACCCAAGAAGGCTTGCCATATTTGCTATGGTAGGCAGGCACATATCCTGGTCCCTTGTAAGGATCTAGGGGATCAAGAAGTTCCGTTTCTGCTGATGGATTTTTCAAAATTCTCTCCTTCCTAAACATCTTGATTATGTCTTTTCCCACATGGCTCTGAGAGGATAATCCCACTGTTTCATGAAGAGAGAGGGTGAATTACATTATTTGTATCTGTGGGAATGCTGGCCTTTCAATGGTGAAGACTTTGATCTTGGTTGTTCAGACGCAGAGGACTGCTAACACAGCCACTGCTTGGTTAAATCAAATTTTTAAAATTCGTCAGCAAATCTGCACATGCTTTTGACTCATCTCAGTATCTGAGTCTACAATAAAAACTATATTTACTGGAAGTGTCTGCTCAGACCTTCAGTGACACAAGCCAGATCCCTGACCCATAGATCCTTGATGAGATTACAAGATGCTGATGATGTAGTTCAATTTCTAAAATAATAAAAGAAAATAGGGATAGGATTCTCTGGTATAACATGTCAGAAAGGGACAAAAGGAAGCAGAAGGGGGGGGGGAACAGGTCCCATGACCCAGACTCCATTTGCTAGGTATGATTACTTGTAATTGACAGCAATGTGTAAGTGAGTCTTCTCAAATTTGAGAATGCATGGACATCTTGATATCCCACTGACATGTTTGTCAGCTGGAATGTTACTTGGCCATTTAGTTAGGACCTTGCAGGATTGGTTTGCTTTTGTTTTGTTTTATGTTTTGGTAAAAAAATGTGATTGTTATTTATTTATTTATTTATTTATTTATTTATTTTATTTGATTTGATTTTTACCCCGCCCCTCTAGACCATGTCTACTCGGGGCGGCTTACAAAATAAAACAAAACAGTATAAAAATATATAAAATCATAAAATTACAAATTTCAATTTAAAACAATTAAAGAGAGGATTACCAAGATGGAATAGCCAAAAAATAAAATAAAATAAAATAAAATAAAAAAAGAGAGAGAAAGACTTAATTGACTGGAGGGAAGGCCTTCTTGAATAACCAAGTTATAGTATCTAGAAGCTATTTCAACTCAAATAAGTGCAATTTAGGGCCATGACTATGCATTGTTATGTTTTACAGTGTACATATATTGGTGCAGACAATTAGGAGGTGGTGAGGAATATTCAAAACTATCACTTAATCCTGTCCTATGTTTTACATTGAAAAGTTGGTTTGGAATTCGGAATTACAGCCCTTTGGATTTGAAATTTGGCATTTTGAAAATTCAGAATTTCCAGATATCTGCAACTCCATAACAACCAATATGGATTTATTCTTATTTTTAATTTAAAATATTTTACCCTGCCTTTCTCATTAAAAAGAACCCAAGGCAGCTTACATCATTTAAAGGCCATATTTAAAACTAAAAAGCAGTAATTATACACATGCTAAAAAGGTCAACAAATGGCACACTAAAAATGGTAAATGAAACAACACCAAAGAAGCATTACAAGCAGGAAGGCACAACAATTTATTTAAAAACCCCACTCAGGCAGCCAGTCACTGAGGGAAAGCTTGCCTGAAGAGAAAGTTCTTTTTGTGTTGGTGGAAGGAAAGCAAAGATGAGGTCAGCATAGCTTCTCTTGGGAAGAGTCTAAGAGCAGCAACATAGAAGGTCCTCTCCTGTGTCCCCACCAAACACACTGGTGATGGTGGTAGGACCAACAGAAAGGCCTCTCCTGATGATCTTAACATCCAGGCAGGCTCATAAAGCGAGATGTGTTTCTTGAGAGGGCTTGGACTTAGGCCATTTAGGGCTTTATAGGTAAGAATCAGCACTTTGAATTGGCTGCCATGCTTTGGACCTTCTGAAGTTTCTGAAGACTTTCCAAAGTCCAGTGCCACATAGAGCACATTACAGTAATCCAGCCAGGATGTAACTAAGGCACAACATTTTTGAAGGATTTCACTGTGTCCTCTGGCACCTTTTCTTGGTGTGCATTCTTTTTGTTTGGCACAATCACCTTCCCAGTGAATGTGCAAAAAAAGAAAAGAAAAGAAAAGAAAAGAAAAAAAGAAAAAAGAAAAAGAAAAAGAAAAAAAATACACACCTACAGGCAACAGTGCCTATGTTACAAAAATGCTGTTTTATATCCTCTGGCAGGTTGAGTTTTGCCTGAGAGAGGGGAGAGAAAGGCACCACACAAACCACAATCACTTAAATCAGAAATTATTTAATTACCTTGCAAAATAAGGAAAACATAATGCAGTAACATCGAAAGTTTATGTTTCTCTGAATACCACATTGCATCCATCTTATACAGGGTTTCTGTTATATACACTTGTTAATCATTGTCAAGACAAATATGCTTATTACTGTTCATTCTGCCTACTAACATTAGATGACTGCTTAGTATATTCTTTGAAAAAAAAGAAAATTTAAATCTATTCAAAATAGCAAAACAGGACAATACCTACTGTAATACAATAATAGGGAATGCATTATTTATAAGCACTTATAACTTCATATATATATATATATATACCTCTTAGTATATCCTGATAATAGTGTATCCTGGTAATATGATCAAAGCTTGAATACATATTATGCTACAATGCTATTCTTTCCTGGTGTTCTTTAGTGTTTACCTAACCATTTCCTCCCTTGTTTCTGCACATCATAGTTCCTCCAGGCGTCCCTTCTCAAGGTATACATTCAGTGATATCACCCCCTTTATATGTTCTCTTTGTTCTGATCTTATCCTCCCATGGAGTATAGCTATCTCATATATTATGCTCTCAAGACAATTCACATCCCACAGAATCTTTCGACCTTCCAAGAGGTCCCCAGTAGCAGCTTAGTATTGGCTGACTATATGCAATTCTAAATATTATTTCTTTACTAGCATAGATGCAAGTATATAGAGATTTAGGCTCTGTAACATTTCTATGATTTTTACTACACCTAGATATTATGAAATGACACTAATGGGCAAACTGACTGAGTCCTGAACAGTGGGAATGCAAGCAGGAAATGGCAGCAGTATTGGGGAAGCAGAGGACACTGGGGAGTGGGCAAATACCCAACGTGGCACTGGCAGACATATTGGAGCAGCAGGTAGCCTGTTATGGGTAGGAATTGTGCCAACAGCATTAGGCACAGCACAGTTGAGTGACTGAGTAGCAGTTGGAAGAACGGAAAAGGCAGAAGGAGAGGGCAGCAGCCTGAAGCATGACATGCCTAGTACTGACAGCAGAGTCTATCATTCTACCCAGCAGTGGTAAGTTGACGTTAAGGGAAATCAGCTTTTTTAGAGATCCAGTTTCCAGGCATGAGTGGTGGTGGACTGACAATATCCTCTACTTGAGAGAAAACACTCTCACTGGGTGAGACAGGAGTCCCACTGCCACCCTTGGCCAGACACCTCCCAGACTTCTTCTCAGTCCAGTAAGACAAGGGGTTGGTCTCTTTTGGCTTGCAGGGCTCCTGTTTGTACATCTTTACCTCTGTTCCTGCCATGTTCTTCCTCTGGGGTGGCACCTCTTTAGGATGAGCCCCAGCAATGCTTGTCAAGAAAGCTTGCCCTGTTCTTGTAGGGGTGAGGGACTCGGACTCTAAAGCACAGCTGCTGGTACTGCTGACTCATCAGTGCCAACTGGACCTTCTTCACCAGCTGCTGCTGTATGTGATGGAAAGTTGGCTGACATTGTCTCCCCCTGCTATTGCTTAATATCCATTACTCGCTGTCTAATTTGGGAGTCTGTGCGGGTTGGTAGGATGTACTCCTTCTTTTATAGGGAGGCAAACCTGTAGTGGAACAGATTCTTTAGCGTGCAACCCCGGGCCACCACATCAGGCTGGAAAAATGCTGTTCTCCCTCTATGGAATCCTGCATCCATCTGGATTCCTCATTATGCCCTCCATCATGCCAACCAAGCCCTGGAACACTGGGATTGCCTGCCTAAGGATGGTTGTCTCTCCACTAAGTTCTTGTGTCACTTCAGAGGACATAGACTTCAGAGCCCACTTGACCCATGTGGGCTATATATCGAACCCATTTCATCTTCAGTGTCTGCAGTGCTGCCAACAACCTCCGGCAAGTTGAGTTTTGCCTGAAAGAGAAGTTCAGCCTTAAGGCACCCACATCCCACCAGTGGCCTGGTAGGGAGAGAGAGACCTATTTTGCACTCTGGTTGGTCCAGAGGTCATTTGTAAAATGCACCACCTGTGCTCTGGTCAACTGCTGCTGTACGAGTTGCCTGTGACCCCAATATAATTCTGGCATCACCACCTTGTGGCTAAAGTTTGTTTGAGATGGCAATTGGTAATGGAGTACCAGTTCTACCATAAACCTACGGGAACCAGTGTTCTCCACCAGAAAGACTGTCTGGTCATCCAGAACTATAATATCTCTTTGGTCAGTGTTTCTTAAACTTGGGTCCCCAGATATCCTTGGATTAAAACTCCAAGAGGCTTTCACCACTATGTGTGCTGGCCAGGATTTCTGTGAGTTGGAGCGCAAGAACGTCTGGGGACACAAGTTTGGGAACCACTGCCCTAAATGATGAGTAACCTTGGTATTTTGCATTTGCAGAAGGCATTTTCCTGCACACCCCAAAGCTCCTCCAGGATTGCCTGGAATATATTCTTCAGATGTGGGTCTGGCATTTGCTGCCTCCCATTTCTTCCTATTTGCTGATCTACTACTCTGCCTCCCTGGGCTAGTGGGTCAATCTCTAACATTGCCCCCCCTCCCCGCTGTTGCTTAATGTCCATTACTCACTTTTTAAGTTGGGAGTCCAAAAGGGTTTGGCTGATGACTCTAACCCTTCACAATAAGGAAGCCACCACCACCCCCCGCTTCATTTGATTTGGTAAATCTTCAGGTCCTGCTCACGCCTGAGCACTTTTTTTTTGCAGTGAGTGCACTCAGCCATGTGGTATCTGTTGTACACTATTGAAAATCCTTCCAGATTATCGACTTCATGGGAACTCCATGTTCCTAATAGAAATTGCTAAATTGTTATTGCTACTAGTTCTGGCAACTGGTGGAGCAAATGCAACTGGAGGACCAGGGTAGATTTCAGTGTCACATGCTTCTGAAACAGTGACCCCCCCCCTTGATCCTGAAGATCAGATGCAACTCACAGGGATCCCCTACTTAATCTTGACACAAGCTTTTTTTGGCTAGATATCCAATATGTGTTATGTGCCATCAAGTCATATGTGATTTATGGTCTCTGGAGTAACCTTTCCAATGGTATCTGAGATATTTAAGGAGTGGTTTTACCCATACCACCTCCCAGTAAGCTTCCATCAGAGGGCAGAGATTTGAATCTAGATCCCATGAGTCATAGTCGACCAATCTGCTACTATACCAACATTGCTGAAATCCTATTGCTTAACACAATAAGTCACAATAGAGTCAGTCCACTAAAATAGTGGGGATTTGGTGAATCAAGTCCTCTCTATAAATTCCATTGATTCGACTGACTTTGCGTTTTTAAAAATTTGAAGCAAAATGAATAAAACAAAAACGAAATTAATTTTTTAAAAAAAAAATCTAGCTGAAGTTTTTTCCTCTACCATGCTGATAGCTTTCAGTAGAAACTACTTCCTGTACAAGAGTATCCGATCGTGAAGATCCCTAGTTTATGTCTCTGTGTTCTCTTTTTCTCCACGGGAGGAAATTATGTGAACCAATTTATGCAAGACTGGACATTTGTGTACAATACTTGGATCATTATGGGTACTTACCTGCATTGTGACATGCCCTTACATAAAAAGAAGATTGGTTCAGGAGGTTAGAAAACAGAAGAGTGAGATTAGCAGGTAGATGAAAGTATGATGATAACCATTTCAGGAAAGTGTGTGTGTGTGTGTGTGTGAGTGTGTAAGAGAGAGAGAGAGAGAGAGGAAAGCTAACCAAGAGTCTTAGAAATCCTTAGAGTCATGGTAGTGGGAAGTAACTACTTGTTAGAAGTGGGAAGTTGCTGTTTCACTTACGTTGTGCTTGTGCCTTTCCTGTGTGTATTTTGTGGTCACTGTGTGAACACAATGCTGGGCTTGAAAGGTCTTTGGGCTGAATCAGGAGGATTCTCATTTTGCTCTTATGGCAGAGAAAGGCCCAAATGTTAGAGTGGACAGGAATTTCTTTGATGGATTCTCAAAGAACAGATCTTGATCAATGTCAAAAGAAACTTGCACTTTCCACCATCAAGCTGTTGTTCTACTCTGCAGAGAAGATTCTTCTTGTTTCTTGAGTAACAGTCAAGTTGAAGGGGTGGGGGAAGAAGACTTCTTCAAAGCAAATTTATTGGACAGCTAACGGGGATTTAATTAATGGAATGGTGATCTCATCCAACTGTCCATGTATCAATTGCAATAAATGTTACTGATGCAGCCCAGGCTGGTGTCTGCAAATCTCACAGTGAGAGCAAAGGAGGCAGAAGAAGACTCATACCTCATATGATGCACAAACTGTTCTTGGCTCTTTTGCTGACCTTTATATATGGGTTGAAATAGTACTGGTGCATTAGAGCAGTGGCCCCCAACTGTTTTGACACCGTGGACCGGTTGGGGGGAATGGGGTCTGTGTGCAGGGGTCAGGGCAAGAGTTGTCTTAAACAAGGTGCCAACAAGTGCTGATTGGCAATCCCCCTTCTTTTTCTGTTGACTCTTGTGTGGTCAGTTGATGTGAATTAAGTTAGAGAAACCAACTTCCATGGTGCAACGTCACAGGATATCCATTTGCATTTTTCCTACTGTGTAATTGCATTGTATGATGATCAAGGGCAGTTTTTTTTCCTTTCTGTGTGTGACTTCCTCCTTTCTCCCAGGTATTGGAACTCGTAGATCATTTTACACATCCAATATTTCCTCCTTGGAAGTCACTTCTTATTGTTCTTTTTAACTGTCCCTGCCTTTGCCATGTATTTATCTAGTGTTGATGTGAAATCCTGTATGCATTTTACCTCTGATATGGAACCATATTCAGATAGGGTTTTTGGTTATAAAAAGTGGAATGAGTATATTTAAGTGCACTTATTTATAAATAATTTTACTTAAATCAAAATTTGAAGCTGAGCATATTTTTCAGGTCATATTCTGATAAAAACAAATTCAGGTTCTTCTGTATTTCAGATTTTGAAAATTTGTAGGTGGCATCGTCAATCCTGACCAAAAAAAGAAGAGAGAGATGGGAGGATGCATTTTCTGAATATTAGGGAACAGATTTATTTGACAGCTAGGTGGTGCTCTCAGGCCATTTTGAGCCTTTGCTTACTTAGACCACAAAAAACATGGCAAAACCTAGCATTTTCGTAGGGGCTCTAATACGTCTGTAACTTTTGTCAAAATAAAGAAGCAAAGAGTGAGCTCTTCAGGTGTATTATGCTGTGTAGCTAAACTGATAGATGGAACATAAAAAAGAAATGACATTAATCTGACAGTTTGCGTTCCAGACTCTTAAGATGCTGGTTTTAAAACTATAAATGACACGTGGCTGGCTATCTCTGGAACTGCCTCCCTTGTTATGAGCCTTTCTGAACATTGTGTTCTTCAAGAGAACATTCTGATAATTGAGAATTCCATGTCCTGTGGAATGTTGTTTTAGGGTACAGGGGCAGGATGATGGTAGTTCCAGTCATTCCATTGGATTTCCCACAGATTTGTGATGATTTCCCACTCTCACTGCTTTTAGGCAGCATACGAATACAGATCGCCTCCAACTGGCCCTTTAAATAGTTTTGAGGTTTACTGAATATTGCAGTGATCATATAGTTGATTTGTTTCATTTGTTTTTGTGACATTTACCAGTTGCCTTGAGTGTTGCTTCTCAGTAGAAAAGCAGGATTTAAATGTGAGAATAATATAACACAGAAATAAATAGGCAGAGCATTTGAATATCACTATTAAAAAAGAGTGTCCTGAGGCTAAAAATTTTTTATATACATCCCATAGCATGGTTATCGTATTTTTATCAGTTTCTTTTAGAATCTGCCTGGGGAACCCTCCAGATTTCAGTTGAACTCTAACTCTCATCGGCACTACCTAACTTCCATTAGTATGATTGGGGATGATGAGAAGAAGAACCCTTCAATATCTGGAGAGTGGCAGGTTTCACCAGTCCTGGTTATAAGAGAACATTAGCACAAATTTAAATTAGACCACTCTGATAATTCTTTGAGACCTGGGTTGTAGCTGAGCGATATTTTTGTGGTAAACATTTTTAAGATTTTATTTATTGTTACTCTTTATAACCTATTCAGAGTTTGAAAAAGTAAATGTAACTTGGAAAAGCCACCAGCTATGCTTGCTGCAAGATTCTGGATGTTGTAATCTGAAAAACATGACAGATAGATGCCACCTCCATAGCTCTGGCAGTATATCTGGAAATGGCAGATATTATGCATTTTTGAGAGAAACAGGCAATTGTAGAGAAACATGGTCCACAAACAGACTTCTAGTGGCCTCAGCCTCATCACTCAGAGACTCAGGAATCCTCTTCTCTGGTTGGAATCCTTGAAGAACATTGCTTTGTTCTTTACACTGTTCCCATTCACTTCAATGGAGAGAAGAATTTCCTGGATTATGTCCTTTTTGCCTGTATTTTATTCTGTTTTTCCCTTCACTTTTTCCCTTTCCAAGTGGTGCTGTCAGACAGTAGCAAAAGTATCAGGAAGCAAAATGTGGAAAAGTTGCTTTTTTAGACCCTCATTCCCAGAAATCCCCAGTTGGTCTGGGCCGATCTGGTTCTGGGTGTCATGTTCCCACCCCCTAAAGTAACTGATCACAAGAGATTGGTGCCCATTTTACCATTCCTACGGGTGACAGTCATATATCTCAGTCAGTTAGGGATTAACAGGAGCAACATGCTTCCTGGAATTAGTGTTGCAGGAACTCTGGTTTAAGTCACAGCTGTCATTTAAGAAACAAATTTCTAGACAATTCCTCTTTTTTTGGCTCGGTTTGCTTTATTTTTAAGGAAGTAGATTAGAAAATGTGATTAAGGATCACTGAATAGTCACCGTTTAAACTCCCAAATACGCGAAACAAAGGGAATATTGAAGATTTATTAGAATGAAGGGGAAATGGTGACCTCTTCCTTATTTATCAGGTTTGGGGCTGCATGCATGAACTGATTTACTTTTGAGTAAGTACTCCTAATTTTATTGGTATACCTATTCAGGATCTTATGAATTCATTCAGTACAGCTTGATCAGCTGGGGACAGACCAGCACGACTCATTCATAATTGAATATTGTTTTCCTAATGTTTAACTTTGTTTCATTGGAACCAGTGGGACTGAGACAGTTCCAACAGGGTCAGGATAGGAGAACTGCAACATATGGCTGAGTCTATCTTCAGGCATACATCTTGAAACTGCTATTATTGATCTGAGAAGGAAAGGAATCTTCTATTCCACCAGTGAGTGACCAATATGGAGAAGATAAATTGAATTCTAACTGTTAACATTCCGTTGGTGCTGAACAGCACTTTTTCTGGATTCTGACTCTTATATTGACTGGTGGGATTTTAGGAATTATAGTCACATTTCCAAATGTTAATAAATGCGAATAAACCCATGCATTAAGTATGCGCTGTGTTATGTGGTTGTACTTTCCCACAATGAGGGGATGTCTTAAAATATTCATTGCACTCATATCTGTTTTTCAGATATGATAAATGACAAGAAGGATCTGTATTTTGGCTTTGGTGAGCCATCGTTCAGATTAAACAACATTTTTAGCTTTATTAAGCTGGGACTGCTGAAACAGGTAAACATGGACCAGGGGATGACGACTTAAAATGATGGACCAGGGGGCGACCACTACTTCTGGCCATCCTTATGGCATGCACAGTCATTATGATTGTAAGAAACATGAGATGTGTCCCACCTAAGGCAGGCAAACAATGCAAATTTATATTTCAGATTCTAGCCTGGCAATACTTGTGTCTTTTATTTATCTATTTATTTGTGTGATTCTCAATGTTTAAAGTAAAAAAAAATGAGGAGACTAATACAGCAATGCTATGGATATTTATTTGGAAGAAAGGCCCAGTATGTTCAGTGGAACTGACCTTCAAATATGACCAGGATTTTGGAATGAATTTGTTTAGTAACCTACCTAAAGCAAGCCAGGGCAACTGTCTCACCAGATTTAATGAAGTACCTGGCACTTGTGGAAAGTGAAATGTTTTTAAGGGACATTCTAGATAATCTCTGCTCTGGAGTGCTATGGAGCAAAGCAGCTCTGTACAACTTCGTAGTAGAGCACAATAAGATTCCATGCAATCACATTAAACCAGATTTTTGGACTTTGTTTCAAATTGTACCAATATACTAAAAATCAGCTTACACTTGTATTCCATTTGAGCTCTTCTTGAATTGTAGCATTTAGAAATAAAGACATATTAAGAGCTGTTGAAGGTGGAAAATCCTTGGGGATCTTCTGAGATTTCTGTCTGATATTCTACATGAATATCAGAGTGTTCTGGCTTTCTAACATTTTGTTCCTTTACATCGGGGGGTGGGTGGGGTGGGTGGGAGAAAGGCTAGTATCACTCTGATCAATTGCCACTTAATGAGTCAATCCTGATTCCAGGGCAGCATTTGGCCCTGTACTACAAAACCTGCATTCTGTGGCCAGCCCAGTGTTACTCACTTAAAAACGTTCATCAATCTAGCTACAAATCAATTTAAGTCGGGAGGAGGGGGCTTCCCATGAATTAAATATGAACTTCCTTTTGTCTCATCACATCCTGAACAAAGCCATCACAGATATTTCCAATCCATCCCCTTGGGAATGTGACGTCTTCAACGTAACGTGATTGCCTGTTGGAGGAGAAAAGTGGCCTTCTGTATATATACACCCTATGAAATGAGGCAGCTCGAAAGGCTGCACAGAGTGCTCTGAAGGAGAGAGAGAGAGAGCATTAGCCTAGGAAAGAGAGCTGGGAAACTTCCGACTAGCAATTAGAAGGAGCAGAACAGACTCTTTTCCTTGTGCAGGCCAGTTCAGTATCTAAAGAAGAACTGCGAGGAGCAGCCAAAACAAATTGCTTCAGGGGAATTCAACACCAAGGAAAGCTCCCTGGTTTGCTTGTGCTCCAGATACTGTCCTGCGCTTCAGGAGGCAAGAAACCCCTTCTTCTTGCTTAGTAAGTAGAAGTGTGTATTTCTCTTTGCCTTACCAAATTTAAGTTGAGTCTAGGAAAAAAAAATCTAACGGGGGAATTTAACTGGGTGTCTGTGTTTCTTCGGGGGAGACAGCTTAAATTTCTGTTTGTAGGAAGAATATAACTTTCCAAAGTGAGATGTGGAATGTTTATTTGCACAGGCTGAAATGGACTCCTGTAAAAGGACTCTGCTTTGGCACCTTTCTAAATTTATGTGTGAGATAACTGAAGTTTTCTTCAGCTCCAAGAAAAATATAGCTCCCATCCTTTTGCACATAATCAGTACTGCAGACGTTGTCCTGAATATTGCTTTTTAACCTTATTTTTAGCCACTACACCTACATAGCCCTTTGTGAGCTCTCTTTGTATTTTCTATTACCATAGTTTTGTTTTTATCTTTCCAAGTTCCCCAGATCATGAGTGTTTTTTTTAAATTCTACTTTGTGTAAAAAGAAAGTCTGAAGTGTCAGTTGTGCTGTATGTAACACTTCTTCCAAAACTGTCCATTTAAACTGCGGAGGCAGTTCCTCCTGAACTGTAGTATTGGCTGTATTTTTTAGAGCAGATGAAATTACTGCAGCCGTGTGCTTTTGTATGTTGTTGCTATTGTGATCTGAATAAATGGTTTTGCATGAGAATACATTAATGCTCACTGCAGCTACATGAAAAACTCTTTCCAGCTCATTAGGAGCTTGTCTCTAGTTCCCAAAGCCTTAATGCTGAAGTTATGGACTAATTTCCATGGAATTTAACAATGCCTCCAACCAAATGCCCTGTTTGATTACAAACAGCTATATTTGAAGCCATGCTTCAAAATCAAATTCAGTCAAGTTAAGCCTGCACATTTTGCTTTTTTTTGTAGCAGAATTGCAGAAGTTTTGTGATACTGTTTTAGCAGCAGAAGAAAAATGCTTGCAAATCAAAATGATATTAAATTAATATTTTGACACTTACATTATACTTAATTAGCTAAACTGTTTATTGGCCAATATATGTCCCTACCCTATTTACTTGGAAGGTATTCTCGATCTCATATGTATTTATAGGATGGAAAATTATAGATAAGTATGATAAAGAGAAACTAATCGTGATGTTACTTATATTCATATTAGCATTAGCAGACTTTGCTAACTCAATGGCATCAAAGGGAAGTTTATGGGCTCTGATATCCCGCTTGTTTGAAGGCAGTATTTTGAATGTCTCCTCATATTGCGAAATATACACATATCTGTCCACTGTATCAGATGCATGCAATTTTCCACCTTGAACAAGTCTTCTGTTTCTACTTTGAACTTATCACAGACAATGTCTTTGTTTAAGCAAGACAGGAATATTGACAGCGGGTGGTTAATATCCGTATCATCTTTCCCAAACTAGGCGCAAAGAGATGGAACTCCGAAGTGGCTCCCATCTTCTCCCCGCCTTTGTCCTACTCAGTATTCTCTGCTCCCTAGCTGTTGCTTTACCACCTCTGGGAACATATTCAGCTATGAGGTAAGGCTTTTCTACTGAAACCTGAAGTGGGTTCAAATTGCTTCATTTAATTCAATGACTACTCTAGCTCTGTCAAACTAGTTAGAAATGTGTTGATGCCAAAGACTAACAGCGAGGTTTTTCACCTAGCCTGGCCTCGGGGGGGGGGGGAAGTGTGGTATGGAGGAGCATAACTGCATAGAGATTTGGAAATTGTTATTTCTTTTGTTACAACTCAATGGGATATATCATGTTCTATACTTCCATTCTCTTATTACTGCCACCCATTGCTGGTTGTTCGGCAAGAAAGGAAGACAGACAGATGTATTTACTAAGCAACTTAGACCCATTGATTTTGGGTGGGAATTAACCCAAAGTATTTGTCACATTGTGCACACACACACACACACACACACACACACACACACACAGAGAGAGAGAGAGAGAGAGAGAGAGAGAGAGAGAGAGAGAGAGAGAGAAGAGAGAGGGGGAGGGAGGGAGGGAGAGAGGGGGGTTATCAATAGTCTTTCTCACACATGCAACTAGGGATGGAAGGGATGTCTGATATCACAGTCGCAGAACTTGTGTCACAACCTACATATACTTACTTGAGCATCTGTACAGTTTATGTGGTGTAGCCCTATGGGGTTGGAGCACAGCCATATAAGGCTGTTGGAACACAGGGTTCCTGATCATGCAGAAAGAATCCTATACTAATACAGGTGTACAGAGACAGTAGCATTCCATCCAGACCTGTGCATTCTTGCCTTCACTCATAAATTTTAGTAGTCATTCTTAACTGATGTTATTAATAGTAAATGTTTATGTTCAAGGCTTCTTCTCTCCCCCTTCAAAGCTTCTTTCCATTTTTAATCAGTAACTTCTTCCATTCTAAATAGGATATTAGTGTCCTTGAAGAACTAGGATAGCAAATGCCAAGTAAAATAAACCTCTGATTGATAGACTCAATAGGAATGTAGGTATTTTTGTTGAGTGTATTGTGGTAAGAGAAGCAGACTTGCTGCCTCCTTTCACACTAGCAAAATTCTAGTTTTAGGTCACTTTTGAGTTATTCATGATAGCCTGAGTCATATGCTTTGAATAATAAACATTATGTACAGAAGAAGGCGATGAACCCAGATTTGTATCACACACTTTCAGGTTCCATCCACTCCTTTTTATAGTTCTCAGCCTGAGCTAGCCGGACACAACAGTCTAGGCAACATTAGCTGTCATTAGTGATGAAATGCCAGTCAAGCCGATGCTTCTGAAGCACATTTACGCTCTAATAGCTTGTGAACAGGCTCAGAAGTGGCAGAACAAGATGAAAGGCATTCTTGTTGAACTTTTTCACTTCAATGATGATACTGGCCTATCACAAAACATTTGATCTTTCCAAAGATCAAGCTTTCCAGCTATCTTTGTGATCATCATTTGACCATCATTAGGATCAGTATAATAGAATCTTTTTCAAAGAAATAGCCCAGGTTATCTGACATGCCCATGGCTTCCATAAAGCAATCAATTTTTTTAAAAAAATAACTGTGTGCAATGCACTTTTTAATCCAAAATAAATTTGCAAATGGTATGTTATATTTTCTCAGCATTTATTTTATAAGTCATATATGATCTCATGGAAACCTATTTTAAATTACACATATTGACAGAAACTTGAGAATTAAAGTAAAGAAAAGTGTGACTTTTTTTTTAAAAAAACCAGATTATCATTTGATCATGCCACTATTTCTTCCTGAGCACATTCTAGAGTTTTGCAGGGCACACTTTTTACATAGTTCAGATTGAAACAATGTGATATGCCTATTGACAACGAAAGGAATACCAATTTATATTATGGATGTAGAGAGCATGTGTTGGTTTCTGCATTTAATATCACCCCAGCTCTTAAGTTTCAAGACATACGACATTTTTTTCTTGAGCAGTTCTGCCTGTTTCTAAGACCTTTTTGATCAAATATGGAAGGTGAATCTATATTTGACATATTATTATTTATGAGAAGTTGCATAAAATTGACACAACTGACACCAACACACATGGACATTTTAAAAAGGCATTGCTTCTAAAATACATTCATTGTTACTGTTTGTTTCTGAGGAGACATTGTTAAAGTGCTGCTCTGATTGCCTTGAGTGGGAGAGAGATCCATTCATATTAACTCCTTGGCTGATGTGGATTCTCTCCTATTCAAGTAGTGTCTGAGGAATACGGGGTTAGATCTAGTGGATCCAAAGCCTCCTATCGAAAACCTCTCTTTAGTTTTGTCACTGTCAGAGCAGTGAAAATAGGGCAGGATTTAACAATGACAGTGGAAAACTCTGTTGCTAACTTGAGGTAGGATTAGAGTTGTAAAGTTTCCAAAATTTCAATTTTTTTTTCTGGTAAAAATGTTTTTTTTTTCTGGAAAAAAAGGACATTTTCAGAAATTTTACATCTCATAGGTTATTCAATATAGTGTAGTGGAAAGAGTGATTCAGAGGCCTACGTTCAAATCCCTGCTGAGCCATGGCAACTCATGGGGGTGTGGCATCAGTAAAAATCACTCTTTAAATACTTACTTCACAAGCCCTATTATAAGTCAGTTCTGACTTGACAGCAGATAACAATGACAACAAATCGGGGTACCTGTTTACAGATGGAACATCATTCAGTATAAACTTATGGTTGGGCAGGGCACTCAGATGAGGCACCCTAAAAATTTATTTATTAGGTACGTGTAGCACCTTGCTGGTGGATTCTATGTGCATGTACTCGCCTCCTTGTATTTGAAATGTACGTGCCTTTGCATTCAGTTCATGGAAGAAAGAGATAATATGACAGTAACTTTGACTCTTGGCCTGCAATGGGCATTTTCATAGACTGAAGTAGCAAATTGTTCATAACGCATAAATTGCATGAGATATAAAATTTGCAGGTAAAGAACTGAAAGGCATGCCAAAACATTACATGCAACTCAATCACACTGGAAAATTCTGAGAAATGGTATCACAAAATTAGAAGAACCAAAAGGTTGAAAGGAATTAAATAATATAGAAGTAATGGGTACGGTTCCCTAAACTTGATACTAGCTTCATTAAAAGACTGTTGTGTTTTTCTTAGATTTCTCAAAGGATCCTTCAGAGAATATGAATTTTAGCTGAGGGTTTTGAGAGCAAGTTTGGGAAAACTTATTACTTATATTTCTATACTACCCTTCTCATTGTAAACCCAAGATGGTGGTTCACTGTAAATGGAAAATATAATGATAAAAACAAAAAGTGCCTTAATAGAATAATTGAAAGCATATCACATTAAAGATAGTCTAAAAGGCTAAATTAATGAGAGATAACAGTTTTTCTGAAAGCCAAGAATGTTGCCCCATACTTATAGATTCAATGCCTTTTGAAATTGAGCAGTATTATTAGTTAGTTAGTTAGTTAGTTAGTTAGTTAGTTAGTTAGTTAGTTAGTTAGTTAGTTAGTTAGTTAGTTAGTTTTACTCCACCTTCTCCTTAAAAAGGACCCAAGGGGGCTTACATCATTGAAAGACAATATTTAAAGCTGAAAGCAATGTGTATACAATGGTGGTTTACATCATTAAAAGTCAATATTTAAAGCTAAGAACAATGAGTATAAAGATGCAGCTTACATCATTAAAATACAATATTAAAGCTGAAACAATAAGTATGCAAATACTAAAAAGGAACAAACAAATATAACCCTGAGAGATGGTAAACACAAGTAGTAATAAAGAGTAGTAAAAAAGACTCAGTCAGAACAGTAATGCGTGGCAATTCATCTAAAAGCCACTCATGTAGCCAGTCACTGAGATAAACTTCTTTCCAATATGCCCAGCAAATGGTCTTCTGTAATCAATGATAGTCTGGCCTTTTCTTCAGATGTTTAACCCACCTTGGGTCTCAAGGGTTGAACATCTGAAGCCAACCCTTTGAATTGAGCATGGAAACAACAGGCAAGCACTAAAGGTCTTTCCATATATAATATGCACCTGTGAAGATGATGGGACTGAGAGAAAGGCCTCTTAACACTGAGGAAGACTCATAAAAAGGGAGATGTGGTCCTTGAGACAGTTTGGACCCAAGCTATTTAGGGCTTTATAGGTTAGAGATAGCACTTTGAATTGTGCCCAGAAATGGACTGGCAGCCAGTGGAACTGCTGTAACAGGGAAGTTATCTATTCCCTATAACCAGCCCCAGTTAACAATCTGGCTGCAGGGTTTTAATTCCCTCCACACCACAGATTAACATTAGAGATGGGGATGAATTTTAAAAAATGGTGATTCATTGTGATTCGTGATTCATCAAGGTTAATGAATCAACAAATACAAATTTAGGAATATTCATCGACAAATTGATGAATCAATTTGTCAATTCTTTTTCACTATAAAATGCTATAAAACTGCTCCCCAAGCAGCTAAAGACACCAAATTTTCAGAGAAGCTTCCTCAGATGATTTTTCTAAAAGTTCAGAAAGTTTGGTAAACATTGGTTAATGGACCCCCTGCGCTATATAGTCATAAGGAGGGCACCCCCAGTAACGTTCCCCCCAGGTACTTAGAGAATCCTAAATCACACCAAAGCCTCCTATGTCTTTCCCCAACATGCCTGCCAAGTTTGGGGAAGATTAGATATCAGGCATCTATGTTATTCACCCACAAATTGGGTCCCCCCAGGATAGTTTACTACGCAGCACAGAAGCAGATGGCAATTAGGGAGTTTGATTTGTCTCTGGCAGGCACACAGAGGGATGAGACATTGGAGCAGAGCTTGTCTTCAGCAACATCACATTTGGCAGTGACGTAGAGTTTTCCCCCAGGAGACAATGAGGTATTTGTCATTGAGGTAGAGTTTGGCCCCATCAGACACTGAGGCACGTGACAGCAAAGTAGACTTTGGCCCCATTGGGCACTGAGGCAATTGGCAGCAAAGCAGACTTTTTGGCCCTATCAGGCACTGAGGCAATTGGCAGCAAAGTAGACTGTGTCCCCATTGGGCACTGAGGTATTTGGCCCACACTGTCACACACCAAATTCCTCTCCACCCACGTGCCTGAAGAGACACAAGTTAACACAAGCCTCCAAAAGTAACTACGTTTTTTAAACTTAAACCCCTGCCAACTATGTCTCAGAGTGAGACACAGACACAACCACAGGAATTAAATGTTGTTGGGAAAGGGATTCCACAGCCACACACCAAATAAAGCCTCTGTAAAATTTACACCCACATCCACAGCTCTTTCAGCAGTGCTATTGGCTGTCTAACAGGCCAATCCAGGATCTCCTGATGGATCAGAGCTTCTGACTGGCAACAGCAAGCTGAGAGATGGCATAGAGAGGCCCCCAAAAGGGTAATGAATATAGGTGAATATTGATGGAGCAACAAATAAAACTGGGAAAATATTCATCAAGTCGTATTCATCAGGACTTAAAATTTGATGAATATGTATCGACGAATATATGATGAATTGGCTATATTAATCAAAAATAGCAATTTGTTTTTATATTTGTCCCCATCTCTAATTAACACCTTTAGAACAGCAGCAGCAAAACATTTATGGTTCATTTCCTGAACCAAAAATGAGGAACTGTTACATTTCATTTACAAATTTTGTAATATTTCTACACATCATTTGCCTTTTTCAGTTTATTCTTCCTCTAAATGTAAGTGTAGGATAGGACTGCAACTTCAATTTTAAATTAGTTAGTGTGATTGTATTTAACATTAGCATGTTCAGTCTTTTGTCCATTAAGTTATTTCTGTGAATTGCATCCAGTAGTGCCATTCCCCTAGTGCATAATTTTCTTGCTTCCAGAAACTCAGTTTTAATCCTCAAATACTTTGATGTACACAAATAAAATTTTCACAATGCAGCCCATATCCTATGGGGTGCTACATGTGTGGGGTTCATTGATTTTTCCACTAGTACCTACACAGCTTCTTAGAAAGCAACAATAACACCTTGGCTCATGTCATGCTGGATGCAACACATTAGGTCTTTTATTTATTTTATTTATTTATTTATCATTGAAATCATCAGGATACCCTATTCCCTAAAATGTGCCAGACCTGCCAATGCAGGCACAACTTGGTGATGTGCAAAATTTATCAAGTTTTGCTAGGTAAACTTGGAAATCAAAGCATCAGCAGCATCTGAGACATTGCTAACTAGGAGATAAAAAGTGGTGATGCCAATATTACAAATCTCGAGGTAATCAGTGTGTTAATGAAAGCAACAAAAGAGAGAAACATTCATCTACATGTAGAAAGTCACTGAGGGATTTGTATAAGATTAAGCCCACACATGTAGCACCCCACAGGATATGGGCTGCATTGTGAAAATTTATTTGTGTACATCAAAGTATTTGAGGATTAAAACTGAGTTTCTAGAAGCAAGAAACTCAGTTTCAGGGAACGTGGTGGTGCTGCGGGCTAAACCGCAAAAGCCTGTGCTGCACGGTCAGAAGACCAGCAGTCATAAGATCGAATCCACACGATGGAGTGAGCTCCCATCGCTTTGTCCCAGCTCCTGCCAACCTAGCAGTTCGAAAGCATGTAAATGTAAGTAGATAAATAGGTACCACCTTGGTGGGAAGGTAAAACAGCATTCCGTAGTCACGCTGGCCACATGACAACGGAAACTGTCTTTGGACAAGCACTGGCTCTACGGCTTGAAGAACAGGATGAGCACCGCCCCCTAGAGTCGGACACGACTGGACTAAAAATGTCAAGGGGAACCTTTACCTTTACCTTTAAGTCCTTTTTATTTGCTGTCCAAAGTCCTTTACATTACTACATTGTTAGCCTTAAAAACTCTCTGTGTGTGTGTGTGTATGCAGAGGGAGAGAAGGAATAGTGCATAGAGCAATAGTTAGAGTTCTGGGCTTGGACCTGGGAGATATAAGTATATTAAGTCTCAATGGACTATGAAACTGACTGGGTAACATTGGGCCATTCACCCACTCTCTCACTCTGACATACCTCACTAGTTTGTGCAGAGCACAAAATGGGGGTGCTGAAGGGTCTTGTATCCTAGCCTGGGTGCATTGAAGGAAGGTTGGGATAGAAATCTGAAATAGTTGTGATTTAACTACTTAATTCCTTGATTGTCATGCCTCCTTGCCTCCAATGAGATGATAGTGGCATTCATGGTTCCCTTTTTCCTCAATTAATCCCAACAATAACTCTGTTATGGGAGGTCAAGCTGAGGTGATGCGAATAGCCTATGATCCCTCATTGTTTCATGGCAGAGAGAGGATTTGCATTCAGGATAATATGATCCTATTGCCATCATATTTGTAATTTATGAAATGAGGTAACAATTTGGTATAAGACAGACTGATCAGTCCAAACTTTTATAGTCATATGCATGTAAATTATACTTCAGAACTCTCGTCCACCCCACCCCCACCCTAAAAATGAATTAGGTCAATAATGTGGGTCTGATCCAGTAACTTTGGATTTGAATCCCACTGATTTGAAGTGGAGGCTTACACATGTGTTGAAACCTCTTCTGTTGCTTTGATTTTGCTGTGGATTACATGGTTAACATACTATGGTTTCTTTCTTCATGTAGAGTTATTATTTACAAAGGCGATCCTGGTATAATTTCAAAGGCTAATGATACACAATGCATATGGTAAAACACATACATTTACTTATTACTTATTTAGTAAATGTACACCACACTTTCCTTCCACACATGATTAATTATAACATTCAAGTATTAAGAAAATGCAACAACAAGACATAAGTTAAAATATAATTAGGCAGTAACTAATCAGTTAAGCTCGCTCACCATTGGCAAAACAGTTTAACTGCCAAAGGCCTGTCTGAATGAAAATTTGCCTGCTGGTGGTAGAATAAAAGATCGAGACTCAGCCTAGCTTCTTTCACCATGAAAGTGACTACAGTCCTGTATAATGTCTTCACTATGAAATATCTTTACACTCTTTGCTGATTGATCATCTTCATTGTTCGCTACACTCTTTGCTGATTGATCATCTTCATTGTTCGCATGCCAAGTTTTGTTTCTTTTCAATTAATTGTAAGACTCCTCTAGTTTTTAAAAAATGTTGCTTCATTTTCTCCCACCCCCAATCAGATTAGGAAACAGGATGCCATATGATGGAGCCAGTGAATCTGAGCGTGCTCAAGGATCATTAAAACCCGAGGGTGATATTTTGCAGGCTACACTCCCAGAGAACGACAAATTCTATTTTGATGTGTCCAGAGCAATTGATAGGTAAGACTGTTTTTAAATCTAGTAATAAATGCAAATATGAATGCACAAACAAAGTGATTTTGAAGGAAGTGGTCGTAAGTTTGAAGGAACTCTCTGGCTGTTGCCTCCCTTTTTTGTGGCATATAAGCCCTGTTTGTGTTACTAGATAAGATGCATTGCCAGCACTGGGGATATTTGTGGTTTGAGATGATCCAGTGGATTTGTAGTTGCAGTTACTGGCCAGCTGAGTGCACATCAGGGGTAAGGATGAAATTGCCCTTCACTTTAAGAACACATGCTGAAGTAGAGTTTGGAAAATGTACCCTTTTGCAGGTTTCAGAGCCTCACAACCATGACTGTGCTTGCTTGGAACAAAAAAGTGACTTATCCAGGCTATGGAAAATGGTCTGCTTGGCAGCGTAGTTATTTATGACTTTTGCCATTACAGAAACACAAGACATGCTGATGGGCTGTTCACAAGTGGCTACAGCAAACTGTTGGGTCAGCTGTCTGCAAGAAGGTATTTGGAATCCCTGATTGGAAAAAGAGTTGGGTGAGTGGCTACACTGTTCGCTTTCCCAGTGTGGAAGTTGCTCTTCACATGTCTTTGAAGGACTCCTTTTGGAAATGGTTTATGACGATCCAGTGTGTTTATAGGATGGTTACATATCCATACTATATTGTAGGGAAAAGGTTGTTCAAAGATTTTTTTGTAGTGAGGAAGGATGCATTTGTTGTAGCTGAGTTCTTTACCTAGAAATCTAAGCCAGAGTTGAAGTGGCATTTTCTATTATTACACCTCATCATTTTTGTTACACACAACAGGCAAAAGCAGCAGTGGGGAAGACCTGACACCAATCTCATGCTACTGCTGTGTAAAATACAAATTCTTGTGCAATGACCCAAATCCTATTGCTTGGCATAGTATTTTGCACTAGAGTATGCCCATTGAGACGTGGTGGCGCTGTGGGCTAAACTGCAGAAGCCTGTGCTGCAGGGTCAGAAGACCAGCAGTCGTAAGATCAAATCCACACGACAGAGTGAGCTCCCGTCACTTTGTCCCAGCTCCTCGCCAACCTAGCAGTTCGAAAGCATGCAAATGCGAGTAGATAAATAGGTACCACCTTGGTGGGAAGGTAAAACGGCGTTCCCTGGTCACGCTGGCCACGTGGCAACAGAAACTGTCTTTGGACAAGCACTGGCTCTACGGCTTGAAAACAGGATGAGCACCGTTCCCTAGAGTCGGACACAACTGGACTAAAAATGTCAAGGGGAACCTTTACCTTTTCCTTTATGCCCATTGAATCACTGAGGATTTAGTAAGTCATCTCCTCCATAATTTTCATGGATTCAAATAGACATATTCTACCTGTCACTTACTATGCTAACAGTTTGCAGTTGGAGTTGACCCATTTGAATCAATGGCTTTGACTTTCCAATTCCCTATTGATTCAAGGAGCCTACCCTAGTGTGATTGACTACGCTAAGCAACCGGATTTTGGCCACTGTTTGGCAAAAACAGATACAGGTAACAAAGATTTGTAGTCAAAATATACTTTTAATTGTTTCTTGGGAATGAGGTGTGACTTCTTCTTGACTTCTATCCTTGACTTCTATCAGTATGCTCCTTCCTATTACAGCTCCCACACTACTGCAACCTATTCTTTCAGGGGTGGGTGGGTGGAAGCAGTTGCAGAAGGAAGATAGAAACCAGAGATCCTCATGTTTGCTTATGAAATTGACCTTTGAAGCCAGATAATCTTGACAGTTCAAGATGTTGCACTGATCCAGCACCCGCCATTCTGAGAACAACATTTGAAAGCCACATTTCAAAACCTGGTAGTTCCTAACTGGTTTAAAAGAAACACAGAGTGTAGGAATTTAGTTCAGTAGGAGAGTATGCCATCTATATGTAGTCATCCTAGTAGCCATCCTGGCTAGTAGCCGCTTTCTCCTTCACATGAAGGGCAAAGGCAGCTTTATTATACTATAATAAAATGTGAAGGCACTATATGTTCCCTAAAAAGCATCTAGAAAAAGTTACTTTGCTTGAAAACAATTAGAAATGTGTGGATTTCAATGGGATTTCATTCTTTAAAAGCAAACTTAATGGTTCTTCTAATTTCATCTACTGACTTTCTTGGGATAACGTTGAGTGAGACCCCTGTTCTGTCTAGCCTGGTATGAATAGCAACAAGTCTCCAAGGCTTCATGTTGGATTTTTTCCTAGTCATATCAGGAGAAGCTAGGAATGGAAAGGACAACATTTTGCATGCTAGTGAACGAAGCCAAAATAAGAGACATTAGACGTATTTAATTAGCCTGCATACCAAAGTCAGGAAATTAGGGCACAGTGCTTAAGTTTTTTTTAAATTGAGAATGAACTTGCCACTCTCCTGATTCAGCAGAGAATATTGACTGGTTATTCTTAGACCAGGAGGCCCAAAATGAAACTTTTTCCATCTCTGACTTTCAGGAGCACAGACTAGGGGATTATGAATAAATGTGTTAATTGGCATTCTTTTTTCCATTCAAGAGATAACAGTCCTCTTGATGAACAGATGCCAGTCAAACGCCATTCAGATGCTGTCTTCACTGACAACTACAGCCGCTTACGCAAGCAGATGGCTGTGAAGAAATATCTGGACTCTGTCTTAGCTGGAAAAAGAAGGTAGGAGGGAAGAGCACAAAATAATAATAATCTAGAGCCATAATCTGCTATCAGCAGTTTAAAAAAAGAGCAAGCAATGTTTTCTCATGCTAGCTTTCAATTGAGAGGAATTTATAATAAAAATAGTTTAAAGAAAAGCGACTATGCACAGAAAGAAAGAGGAGATGGATCCAGGCCCGTTTTATTTTTCTGAGCATATTCTATGCAAGGCATAATTTAATGAAGAATCTGAGAAATCTTCCATTTGCTCCTGAACACGGTTACTTAATTATTTTTATTAAATAAAATGTTCTGCCATTGTCTCTTGAAGAAACCCGTTTTCACTTGAAGTTCTTTGCATTGTTTTACATAATAAGGCTAGGTTGATTGTGTCATTTTAATAAAAGTTTTTAAAGTATGGTACAATGAAAGAGAACATTTCTAAGATTAATTTGCTTCTTGGATTTTTATGGTCTACAACAGTGAGGGGGAACTCAACCCATCCAGCCACCAGGATGACATGGATGTTCTCGAACCGGCGTACCTAGAGAACTATGATGGTGTCACTGTAGATGAGCTGGAACTTCTGAGTAATCTCTCCCCAGTAAGTTAGAACTTTTCCCTGGGCACAGGAAATCACTTTATTAGTAAGCACTGTATCATTGACGTACCCAAGGTGGGCTTTAAAAAAGAAAATCTTAATGACATGATTCCCGTATGACATTTCTTTGGGAATTATATATCAAGAAGATAATTGCATGCATTAAATAACTATGTGGTTTCCATTTGATATTTCTAATGAAAATTAGTGCTTTGATACTATTAAGCTACTCTGTTCACTTGGGTTTTTCTTTCTGTGTATTAAGCTATGACACCCAGCTTGACTCCTGTTAAATTAGGATGAATACTGTGTCTCTGAAGATAATTGCATCGGCACTGCTTTTAATTAAAAAAAAAGAAGATTCCCACACCTTTTTCCTCTTTTGCACATCCTTCTGATTGATTGAAATTAAAGCCATTTCTGAATACTGTAGAAGTCATTCCTGGCATATCATACTTGTTTAAATAAGTTCTTTCCTGCAGCGACATTCAAACTGAGGATGGGTCAATGGGGACATTGTAGAAAGGTCAAGAGGGTCTCATCAGTGGGTACCACCCATAATAT
The DNA here is from genome assembly GCF_051106095.1 of Pogona vitticeps. NCBI lineage: Eukaryota > Metazoa > Chordata > Lepidosauria > Squamata > Agamidae > Pogona > Pogona vitticeps. The sequence continues at coordinate 72,891,894 of NC_135783.1, read as the reverse complement.
GGGTACAGTCAGGCAATTAGTGCCAAATAGAGGATGCTCTGCAGTTAGCAGGGTTTGAACTTAACCAGAGTAGCCCACCAACAACAACTGCAAAGGAATCCTATGAAACATAACTAATGGGAAATGGTTTTGTCAGGTGTGACAGTTATGAACAAAGTTATAGGGTGTCCTCCAAAGCTAAGGAAGCTGTCATAGAATCTCTCCTAATACTAAATAACAGATGTGTAAAGTTATAGCCCTTTGAACCAATGTATGCTGCTGGTTCCTGTTGCCACCCCTTCATCCCTGGTTTGTCTAAACTAAAGTACTGGTCAAGTCATTCCATTACCATTGTTTTGCTGTTTTTCTTTTCCAATTACAACTCAATATCTCAAGCATCCTGCAACCTCATGAACATGCTTAGTGACAGAGTCGTCCTTGTCCCCTTTTAAAAATGTTTATTTGATTCTGTAACACTTACATGCTGATTCTTCCCTCCTCCCTGGAGGGTTTGAGGAGTCCAGTTGCATATATCTTAACATTGTCCTAGAGAGGCTGCAGCCAATACAACTGCATCACCTTTTACTCATCACTAGCAGCCCAAATGTATGAGCCATTATATCAATACAAAGCAGGCTTAGTTGGAACAATGAAACCTGGCTGTACTGCAAGAGCAGAGCCACCCTAAGAGTTTTTGCTGCTCATGGCAAAGGAAAAAGTATTGCCTGTTAATAGGGCTGAGAGACAAATCTTTTTCAGTCCTGGTAACAGGATAGCATCCTCTGTGGCAACAAGGCAGCAGATTACTGTAGTTTAGGAGCTGCAAGGCACCTCTACCCTTCAGCAGCTAGCCGGTCATTAGAGGGTGCAAGACTAGGTGCAAGTCTAGGGGGTTGGCAAAATGCAGCCTTTGGGTTGGATGCAGCCCTCAGATGTACCCAAGACCCCCGTGGTAGGGGGAAAAGAACAAAAAATTGCATTCACTGTTCTTTTGTCACTTAGAATGCCTCACCCTAACAAATCAAACTGGACGCTTCTGACCTTCAGAAAATTACTTCACATTTTCAGTAGTGAGAGGCCTTAGAGGCAGAAAATTGGCCCTTGACCACTAGAACTTGCCCCCTCCTGATGCCGTTCCACATCACTGCCATGCAGACCACAAACGCTAAGAGTGGGAAGCCCACAGAGATTCAGGTGTGCATATGGGTAGGTCAAGCATCTTTTCACATGGAGGTCTAATACAGGTAAAGAAGCTTTGGAAAGGGCCAGAGGCATGCATTGTCAGTGGATTCTACAAAAGCCATGGAGGTAGAAAGGCCCTCCATTTAGAGCTCTAGCAGCTGAAACTAAGCCAATGTTGTATCGCTTTTCTGTTTTCCCTTACTGTCTGGAGCATCAGATGACAGTAATTTTCTAGATCTGTTATTTATCACTCGAAGGATGCAAGAAGCAGTACATTTTGTGCAATTTATTAATTAGCCAGACTCAGACCACTCATAGCTATTTCCAGCTTAAGAACACATCTCCTCCCCTTTTTAAAGTTCTGTTTTACAGTCTTCAAATACAATTATAGGTTATTAAGATAATGTATCTAAAACGTTTTCTTTTTTTTTCTTTTTTCTCTAGCACATCTGAAGACTTCATTTTGAAAACAAAAAACCTGCAAAAAATCCTTTAAAAGTCCAAAAGACAAAATCAAACTATTTTTTGAGTTTCTCATAGTATTTCAAATAAATGACTGCATTTAAACCAAAACAGATATATTGTGAAGTGAAATTTGTGATATTTTTGTTTCTTAAATATATATAGGTACTAAAAGTGGATGTTTACATTGTAAATAATTATTACTTTAGAGTGACTACCTAAATCTGTACATATGTTAGTGGAACTCAAACAAGCTGTGTTATGTGTTACACTATAAATCTGTTATTTTGATAACTGCTTTTGAAAGGTTGTTTGTAAGGCCCAGAAAAGTATATGAATCTGCTGCTTTCCCAGTGGGGTAGCATGGGCTGGGCCGCAGGGGTGGTTGCCTTGGGCACAACATTATTAGAGGAGCAGAATTCCAAAAGGAAAAAAAATCAGCAATTAAACTGTGATTCAGGAAGGTGGGCACAGAATCAGCAATGAAAGTTCCCCCCTCCCCCTGCAGCTCAGGAGCTTCATCTCCACCCTAGAACTGGCCTTCCTGCATGAAATGTCCCCCTCCCTTCTGTCACCCCTCTATTTCAGTGCAGCAGAAAAAGAGAATTTCGTGGCTCTTGTAGGTCACAAAGGTTGTATCCCACCCCTGACTTGTCCAGGGCCAGGAAGAGGTGGGCATGTGGGTGGGCTCCACACTGGGTTTGCAGGTGACCCTCCTGGCTTCTGAAGACCAACTCTGGCTGGCCAACAGGGACTGCCCTTCCCTGCCTACCCCTGGGCGGCACTGGCCATCTTAACTCCTGAATATTCCCACGACCACAGGGTGGGGTTTATTCACAATATAGGAAAGCAGGTGAGACCCCGCTGCCACCCCCACAAGGCCGAGCCCCACTTTGTGTGCCAGAAGGCTGATGTTGGGAGACTGCTGCTGCCGCCAGAGGGGCCCAGCCCCAGCCTAGTGTCCGGTGGTCCAGACATTAGTCTCATATGTGGAGCTGCTCCCACCACCATGGGTTTCATGGGCCCCCACTGGGGGAGTTCCAAGCCATGGTGAAGGTGCCGAGGCCACCAGGAGTGCTCACCATCCATGGGTTAGGGGGTGCAATACTTGCCTTGCCCTGGGTGCTGGCAACCCATGCTACGCCACTGCTGTTGCATACACAAGATCAGTGAATGCAGATCAATTGCCCTTTAACACATAAGTTACCATTTTGATACTCCTTCTTTGGGTAGTTAAAGAGTTTTTCTTTCTTCTCAGTGCAAAGATAGGGTACAGAATGACTTGCTAATGAATGTTGGATCCTTCGTTGCTAAAACATTGCCTAGAATGTCTTGGGGGAATAAACTATTTCCAATATGATTCACAAAATTTCTCAGGTGGGTTGCATGCATTTTGAACTTCCTATTGGCATTTTTCCCAGGGCAAATTTCCAGACAGATCTGGAGGCATTAACTAAGCAAGATGTAATTAGGAACTCTGAGATGCTTAGACTAATTATTTCAGTAAACTGAGTAAAAACTCTAGAAGTATTTTGGTTTTGTATAGTTGTAATAACAGAACCAGCCATGGAAATGACTTACCCCAGAGGCAAAAGGCATGATGATGGCATTTCTGCCTTTCCTCAAACTACCTGATTTATTCCAGGAATACTAAAAAATGAGACAAGTTATGTCCCTTTTTGGAGAGGTTCATATCTGTGTGCAATGAATATGTCTGCTCAATTAGAACAGATATTTCACAAAAGCATAACTCTTTTTGAAAGCTCATCCATTCAAGAAGAAAGACAGAATGCTGTCTTTTTCCCATACAAGAATGTACTATTATTGAAAACCTGGAAGATTTTCCTAAACAGAGTCACATAAATATTCTATATATTCATTCTTCCTCACCGTAACATGATGTAGCTAATGGACTATAGGCTCAGCTGCCAAAAGGTGACACACTCAGCCCCTCTGATTTGTATCATGTAATCAAATCATTGATGCTATGGACTATTCTGCATTTGATTCTGTGTATGTTTACTGATGGAGGTATTCTGAATATATATAAGTAGGACTGGAGACACTTTACTATTTTTTCAAACTGAATGTAACCAGTGAAATATGCAGACAATAAAGATGTTTTGTTATCATTGCAAAAATCCTTGCTTTATCAGTACCGCTGTCATCTGAGACATTGTTAGGTGGTATACTTCAATCCAGGCCTCTGATTTAATTCAATCCTTAAAACAAACCTCTGAGATATTATACTTCTGCATCCATGAGTCAAAAATGCCAGGAAATGGCCTGACATTGGTATGCAATATTATGCCCATGGTGCCAGCAAGAGAAAGAATCCCAAACTTCATATAACAAAGACCACCCTGAATGTTATTGACATTAGTGCTGCAGAGGTTTGAAATTCAGTGGTTAAATCTCCTCAGCTGTGCAACAGAAGTACAGTGACTCGCAGGGCATAATAGTCACTAATTCCCAGATAATCTACCCCTCTACAATCTCAGTGACTGATTCTGAGACTAGTATAAAGAATAAAAGTGTCCCATTTACTTACAAATGTGGTTATATTAACAGCTAACTAACAAACTATCTTTAACAGTTCTGCTTCAATATATTTTGCTATTTTGTACCAGCCACCATCAGTTAACATTGCCAGACTTTTCTGAGGAAGAAGAGGTGCTCAGACAAGGGGCTCTCTTAGAATTCTGACCACAGGAGAGAATGATTGGTTAATTCTGAATAAATCGAAAGTTACTCCCAGCCAATAAAGATCCCTCTCAGTCAAACAAGCTAGAAGGCAGCATGTGAGGTTGTAAACTCCAACAGATTTCACAACACTGGAAAAGTGATAAAAATCAAAGTTCACTTTAAAAAAAAGTAAAGGAAAAGAAGCCTTCCATTCATTTTTCATTGGAAGTATATCTCCTTTTAGACTCTGGAATCAAGATGTAACCTTCTTAAACAGCAGCTAGCTGGTGCACATTACTGAGGGGGAAGCCCTGCCCCACCCCACAAGTTCTGCACCTTTGTCAGATCTTAGAAATACTAATTTTTTTAGACTATACCTCCCATCCCTGATAGCCTGCTGGATGATCCAGGGGTTGTTGTCTGAAAGAAGACAAATCCCCAAACTCTGTTTCTGCTCAGTGTATGCAGGAATTGTTGCCCTTGGTCCTTCTCGAGAGAACCTGGGCAGAAATGTAAGCCAGAAAGAGATTCCATGAGACCAAATGGTTCCCTCCAGCCACACATACACACAACCTGTTTGAATGACCAACAGAGGATCAGTTGCCTCTAGAACGCTTACTATCTTTCCAACTGTTGTTGTGTAACAGTTTCCCCCAACAAATCCCCCTCCACCCACCACTTGCTTCAACACCTCCTTGGATTAGTGAAACTGTACATTCCCACCATGGCAGTAATTGTGGCTCCAGCATGAGCTCCATACAAGCACTTATATGAAACAGCCAATCAATTAAAAATAATTAGCAACTTGGAGTGTACAGTAGACAATCCTGAAAGCTCTGTTTCTTGGCCAGTTTATTGAAGCAGCGTGCACTCTGAACACAGTGCTAGCAGGACACTGAAGCAGTGGGTGACCACTCTTAGCTGCTGCAGCTACTGGACTGACAGCCGTGCCTCTGGACTTCTCCACCTCCTTCATTGTTTGCTTGTGTCATAACCTCTTAACCAGCAAGCACATGGCAGCTGCTGGTCTTTATGCTTTTTCATTAACCTCCTCATGAGGAGTGCTCCCAGCAGAACGTCTTTTAGCCCCAGACAAAGCAAGTTCTCTTTTTCAATGGAAGGGGTGGGCACAGGAATTCTCGAGAAGCCTTTATCTTTCTTGGTAGTCTTTACTGAGCATGCTCGCAGTTACAGCATTGAAGTTTGAACTGTATCAAAAGAGGCATTTTAACTCCTGAATATTCCCACAACCACAGGGTGGGGTTTAGTCACAATATAGAAAAGCAGGTGAGATTAGTAATTTTAGAGGGGAAAAAGCAAATTAAAATCTCTTGGCTTTTTTTGATGAATTTACTGCGCCCTGCAGTTTATGGTCACCCCCCCTCTCTCTGTGTATGTATGTTTTTGGTTGAAAAAAAAATCATAACTTAAAATCTTTTGCCCAGAATCTTTTGCCTTGCATCAAATTTGGCACAGAGCAAGATCAGACTATTTGCTAAAACTGTGCCAGATTTGACACTGATCCAAAGCCCGGTTTAAAAGCTATAATGTTTTGTTTGGGCTGCCCCCATTTTTTGAACTGCATTGTTGAATGTTGCTTTGCTTTGCAACACAATATCTGAGGTACAACTACCACACACCTCTAATCAGCTAGGAGAAAAAGAGTAAATATTGAATAATTAAAAAAAGAACAACACTGTAGGAAGGAATCTCCTTCACTGCATTAGATTCCACTTATCAAGCCATTTAATAGCTCTGGAAGCTGTTTTGGCACAAGAAAATGGACTAGAATTTTGGCCAGAATTCTACTGTAGGCTTGTATGACCTGCTCTGCCTAATTAATGAAGAGCTGGGGCATCTCTCAGTCATTTGCCTGGACACACATGTTCAGCGGCGCAACCAAGATGTGCCCTGAGACAATGTACCCTGAGAGAAGAATACTGAAGATCAATGAAAGATCAAGACCTTCTTCATATGTCCTCCAAACAATGTGGAAGGTGCTTCCAATTTGTAGAACCCCAGATTGAAATTCACCCTTGTGAATAATGCAAGCGTGTGGCGAAACTGATTGTGAAGTGAGGTTCTTTGCATCCTTTGAGATAAGGTATTGATTGGGAGTGTGCAAGAAAGTCAGTATAGACCACTCATAGCCATACACATTCAGGGTGGTGCTACTCATCTGAAACACATTCACCCTACTGACAGCTTCCCAATGCATGTTTACAACTTAAGTGTTTACTACAATTTGCATTTCTCATCTTGAGAGCTAATTCGTAAGTTATACTAATGACATGACAATTGCAACCATGAAGGAATTTTGACAGTGTGAAAGGGATCTGCCCAAAATCAGTTGTCACGGACAAATATGCAGTTGTTGGAACTCTTAGGGAAAACAAGACAAATCAGGATGTTAGAATATTTTTTAAGGAGTACAGGAAATATGTCTACATAGGATGGTGAAGTTAGTTTTCCAGGAAACTGGCAAAAGCAGAAGGCAGGAAGTGGAGTTTCATTTACACACACACTGTGCTTTCGTCCGCAGAAATTCCCCAGCTTGAATTAGTTTGGTTTACTGACTTCTGCAGCACACTGACCTTTCCAATGGATAAGCCTAGCTTCTGTGGTGCCAGCATGCATGGCCTCTCGAGACATGACTTACTCAAACACTCACAGATTTCATTCAGCTGGAAAGAGCCAAGTACCCAATTTTTCACTGGATCCTCAAAAATAAATCACTTGCCAATCTGAGGACTGAAGCTGATGAGCCAAAATACTATTTTCATCTAAACCAGCTTCAGACTCGATGTAGCCAAAGTGGCACATCTGTGACCACCATGTGACAACTGCAAATCAGGTTTGGTACTACAATTTACTACTCTAATGTGGGAGGTTCATACTTTTTTCATGCCCATTGGAGTAAATATATTTTCATTGATTCTACTATTGACCTTTTAAATATTTATCATATTCACTCATTTAAAATATATTAAGTTCTCTTTAAACCCTGTCAACATGGCTTACAGCGCATTCTCATGTGGTAATAAAAGAGAAATTAATACAATCAACAGGATTTTCACAATCTTGATTCAGTCATTTTCAAGACCGTTCAAACATTAGAAAATCTGTTTAAGATGTCAACTTGCATGGATTTCAGCATGCAAAAATTCATTATGAGACCCCGCACTGATTTCTCTTCACATTTGTAAGTATATTTAGACATGCTGACACTGTAAAAACACTTCTACAATGGCCCGGAAAACAAAAATCAGGTTAGTAGGTCTATAAAACTACTGCAATCATCATAATTACATTCTTTTTGAAACCCTGATGATGTAATCTGTCATCAGTGACAATAAGATTTATTTTTCAGTCCATTTTTTTTTAAAAAAATCACTGGTGAATATCTGCATTGATCTTGATGGCTGCTTCATTAATGATGGGTTGACATGCAGGACACCAACCTGAACATATCTATCAATATAAGGCTTTATTCACACTGTCTTCCTTAATCAACAATCCACAACATAGGGAAGGTGACAAGAAGATAGAAACTGGTCCTGACATTTCCCACAAGATAAACAGTAGACAGTAAGACAACGGTCTAGTTGTCTTTGAGATTCTAACCCACTGCCTAGGATGTGCTACTTCAGACCATAGTAGAGTGGAATGTTGTAAAGAACATTCTGACATTCCACTATATTCTGACACACGTAACACAAAAAACCAATGTATGTGTCCAAGAGAAGGTCAAGTGAAAACTAGAGAGTAGTGAATGCTAGGGGCTGGGAAAACTTAGTTCCTTTTATCCCTCTTTGATCCCTTCCCTCATCTTTTTATGCTGTGTGTGCATAGAAAGAGGAGGAAAGGGGAACCAGGCCATCCTCCAGCCCCAGGGGTGGGATTCCTTTCAGGTAGGCTTTAGCAAGCAGCCCGAAAGGGAAAATCTCTCTCTGCTTATGAGTAACAGCTGATCTGCAGTGGCATAAGCCGATAAGGAACGACGGGATGAATACAAAAGGGTTATATTAGTTGCTTTGTATTTGTTGGGGTCTCTGGACCCCAAGAATATGAAGCAACTAATATCTGCTGAATCAGGGATATTTAACTAATATCCTGATTTGTTTTTATATTTGTCCCCATGTCTAGTCACTAGGATCTGTATTGACTACCAGTGGTTCTCAGGAAAGGAGTTTTTCCCACTCCTAAGTGAACATACTAAGAATTAAAACTATAACCTTCTGTAAGCGAAGTATGAGTGTTCAATCCACTGAAAGATGGCCATACACTAAAAATAAGATACAAATAGACCAGCGAGGAATGCACAAAAGCAGCAGGCAGCCTCTTTTGTGGGTGGGTTCTCGGTTATTCAGTTAGTTTAGGGAACAAGCTTACGTTCCTTGCTAGGTTGGATGAAACATTGCTGGATGCTGCATTCACCTTTTTTTTCTGGTGGTGAGATATGTCCTGAACGGAGGTCTTTGTAGAACTGCAGTGGAGATTCCTGAAGCCACAGATGTTTGTCTGCACGGTTCTATCAGCAGTGGAGCCAAATAAATAAATAAATAAATAAATAAATAAATAAATAAATAAATAAATAAATAAATAAATAAATAAATAAATAAATAAATAATTTTTTTTTTTTTAAAAGGGCACACAGTGGACTTCTTTTAGAGATTGCTGATGATCTACACAGGAGCCTAGGCATTCTCATTAACACAGCACATCTCCCAAAAGGCTTGCCCCCCCAAAAAAATTGTCAGCTGAAGATCCGGTTCAGTTAATTCCCTTCTACCAGAAGTAAGTTGGGGATGGGTGTGAGAATGATCTCCATCCTTCTTATGTCCTGGATGGCTGAATGTGGCAGAGCAGCTCTGTCATGGATCTCTTTCTACAACACCACCAGTAGGTGCCCTCATGAATGCACCTTTTTCCATGGCAGGGTAGTATATCTTTGCACAAAGTTTGGAAGTTACTGCTGTTTAAATGGCCTACCATCAGAAAACCCCTCCTGAGTGGTGGTGCTGGTAGTTGTGATGGTGTTGATTCATCACAACAGTGATCTTCAGGACAAAACATACAGTCCTGTCCACTTCTCTGTTTTTCTAGTTCCTTCTTAATCAGCTCTTGGGGATACTGAGAAGAAGCCATCGTATTTATTCCTTCATGTCACTCTCTTTTTCTCTCTCTGGTGCTGGAGATAGACAAGTGGACAGATGGACAAGTAGATATTTAAATGCTGTCAGTAGTGCTGGTGATAATTGGTGGGAGGGTAGTTGTGGGAAGTCTTCTTTTTATCCAGTGCTAAAGAGATTATCAGAAGGATTACTTGCTAGATCATTAGCTTGCAGCTGTGCAAGTATAAAGAAATCCAGCTGAAAGCACAGCTTGTGTTATAATTCTCTGATTCATTCCACGCTTGTCAGGGGTGATGAAGTCACAATATGCACTCTACCTTTTTACCCTAGAAACGGAACCAACTTTTCAAAGAGACAGTTAAGTTGACTGTAGTGGGCTCTGTAAGGCAAATCTCTATTTAAATATATTTTCAAGCGCAAGCCATTCAAAGTGCTCATTTTCCAGGCCTTAATGCACTAGAACGATGCTTCCACACTACTTGTGGAACTAATAAGTACTAAGAGTACTAGTGGCACGCAACACAGGCTAATTAGGCTGTCTTTTGAGAGCCGATCATACAGAATATTGCATGAGAAGGTCAGAACAGCATTTCATTAAAAAGGAAGTAAAACGACACCTTGACAACTCGCCTTTATTTCCCATACTTTTAAAAGGACTTCATTAATCACATCCTACAAGCACTTAACAATCTGAAAGAATGGTACCTAACTATATGTCTCAAGTTGTAACATAGTTTAAAACAAGGTGGGGGACTTCGGCTCCCTCAGATGTATTGATTATCCTTTATGTTTGGTTGTTTGCTAGCTGGGACTTCCCAGAGCTGAAGTCCAAAACATTTGGATAGCCATCCATGGTCTGATATCTGAAAGATGACTTTGCAAATGCCCTTTGCAAATGCGCAATGAACTGAGAGTCCGAGGAGGGAAGCCCAAGAGGTCTCATCAAATAAATGGGAGAACCCAATTTTAAACCATCTGTGACGTGAAAAAGCTCATCATTCAGATCACCTGCTTATTTTCAGCAACTGTAGTGGTGGGCCAGTGAATCTGCAGTGAGGATGCTCACTGGAGGAACATTGCAGAATCTGAGTGTGATGATTGATAAAGGGTTATTTATTTATCTGATATTATTTATCTGCCACCTTTCTCTGAACAGGGGGATTCAAGGTGGCTTGCAGCAATTAAAACTATACAATGCTCACAGTTTTAAAAATCTAATAAAGACTATATTAAAACAATTTAATGTTTCTCCATATTAACCCTAAAATTAAACCCAGAATTAAAAATATATATTTTTTAAAAAGGTCCTTCACCATTTTGAGGCGGGGCCAAGGCATTTTGCTGCATGGAGGAAAGCATAAGATGGTGTCTGTTTCCTCCATACTCCCACCCTAGCCACTATTTTTGGAGTGCAGGTTTCATAATGGGCAAACAAACTGAAAAGGTCTGAACCCAGGTGCATAGCAAGCCATGGGATACACACAACTATATACATACTTGCACTTGGTTGTTCCCCCCCCCCCCAATATCTGACAGCTGTGGCAGCAGCCTCAGTTATTAGGGCCAGCTTCTCCTTCATCCCCTGTGATCAACCTGCTGGACACATACAATCTTGCACACGTCTTCTGGGGTTAATGAGGACTACGGCCTGCACCTGCTACATACAGACAGCTCAAACTGGTGTATTAGTAGGGATCTGATGAATCAACTCCTCCATAAGTTCAACTGGCCTACTCTAGTTGTGACTTACTATGCTAAGCAACAGGATTTCAGCAAGAGTGTTAGCTAGCTGGCCCTAAGGGCCAAGTCAGAGGAAATGGATAAGTCAGTTTTCTCTGTCTGTTCTATACCTCAGGGTGTATATATATTCCTAAGCCCCCTATATATATAAGATAAGCTGAGAAGCCTTTGGATCCCCTGATGGGGGTTTAGGAATATATATATAGCTTCTCAGCTTATCTCAGATAATATTTTGGGGCTGAGTAAGAAATAAAATAAGGTACGAGTAAATGACCAATGTTCATGTGAAGGAGGGACATTATTTACTACTATTATTTAGGGAATCTAAACTATCTTCCCTTTCTTTGAACTTTATGTTCCAGTATGAAAACAATGTAAAATTCCTGTGTTGTCTGTATGACACGTAATGAATGAAAAGATTTCCAGCCTGACTTTTCAGATACTGGAAATCTTTGCCACATATATCGAGTTTCTTTGCAGCAATATAAAATTTAGAATGCAACATTATTTGTGTGTTTTCTTTGTGATCTTTCATCAACTTTAATCGTTCTTTTCCTTTGATGTAATTAGTAAATTTTTCAAGGCTTCCTTCTCCTTTTCTACCACTTGGGGAAAAAATAGCAATCTCAAGAGAGTGACCTTTGGCTTTTTGCATGACGACAAAACCACAATTTATTCATGCTGAAAGCTATACCAACGTTATCATTCACAAACTTCCCACATGTAAGTATATTCCCCAGGGTCTTCAGACACTCTTTCCACCTTGCAGGGTTTTTTAAAAAAACATTGTAAGCAAAATTTATTACTGTTACAACATTAGGGTTTTTTTTCAGCTTTTGATGAATTCGGTATATATATTTTGGTTTTAGTGCTTTTCGTACTTAACTTGCTCAAACTTATTAGGAGAAAACCACCATGCATAACTGAGGTAAGCGTGCAAGATAGACATGGAAAAACAAGGAAGTATAGCCACCTTCGGTATTATGACCTTGCACTGCAGAATCATAGAATCATAGAATAATGAAATTGGAAGGCGTCTATAAGACTACTGAGTCCAACTCCCTGCTCACTGCAGGAATACAAATCAAAACAGATCTGACAGATGGTTGCCTAAATTTATCTTGAATGCTTCCAGTGTTTGAGCACTCACCACCTCTTCAGGTAATTGATTCCATTGCCATACTGCTCTAACAGTTAGGAGGTTTTTCCTGATATTCAACCAAAATCTGGCTTCCTGGAACTTAAGCCCATTGCTATGTGTTCTACACTCTGGGATGAGTGAGAACAGATCCTGCCCCTCCTCCGTATGACAGCCTTACAAGTATTTGAAAAATGCTATCATATCTCCCTCCAGTCTTCTTTTCTCAAGGCTAAACATGCCCAGTTCTCTCGGTCTTTCCTCATAGGGCTTGGAAAAATGGTGGCCTTTTCCAGAACTTTTTAATATTATGTTTTGAGTTGGGTGGTAAATCTGCGTGTAGAAGCTATTGTTCCCCCGCCTCCAATATGAGGAGGCCTCTAAATAAGAAGAGGTTCCTATATGGAACACTAAATGTTACAGAGATAAATCTGACTTCCCACAAATCTGCACACTCACAAGTGCAGTATGTATTTGTATATTTATCGGCATGGATGGAGGTGCTTTCTGCAGTGTTAATCTTTCTCTTTCATGTAAATGGTTTAACTCAAACACTGCAGAGACAAAAAGTACTCACTGTGTGGTGAGTCTTGACACCACAGATTCTCACAGAAGAACATTCTAGATTCTATGCAGCTTGATATTTTTTTTCTACTAGGAAAAAAGAACATCTTGTCACCATGTCACTCTGCAAAGTTTACCTGAGTTTGTGTTTCATTTTTCCCCTCCATTCCTAATACTCATTTTGCCTTCTCATCTTGATTGTTCTTTAGTCTTCCTATGTTCCTCATAGTTCAGTTTGACATCCACCAACCACACTAGGACTATATTGATGGAGAATGTGGGGGAGAGGGCACAACACCCACTGCCTTAAGGCTTTGTGGTACTATATTGAATGGATCCCAGCAATAGGTCAGCAGCACCTATAAAAACTGCTCAAGCATCCAGTAGAGGCCCTACTAAGATTACTTGACAACCTCCAAAACAAAACTTAGACGTCTCTGAGTTTCAGAATTTTATCATGCCATAGTACTTAAATAGACTTGATCTAGATATTGAAAATCAGTGTAGGGTAGAGCTTCTGTACCAGAATGTGTAAACACATGAATGAGACAATACATTATCACAACTTTGCATTTTAATGTCACTGATTTCGAGGAAAGGCTGTGTTTGTATGGAAAGTCAGTACGACATTCCTCCAACATAAATATAGATTGGTGTCTCAATGTCCTGAAAGCTCATCTTTTCTGCGAGGTTGTCTCTACCTCAGCCTAATATTTCTTTAATTCTGTTTTCCTTTCTTTTTCACTAACTCCTAACAGAGCAGAGCCTTAAGAAAAGAAGACTGAAGGGAGACAGAATAGCACTCTTCAAGTACTCAAAAGAGTGTCATAGAGAGGATGGGCAGAATCTGCTCTCAATCACCCCAGAGTGCAGGACTTTTAATAATGGGCTCAAGTTACAAGAAGCCAAATTTTGAACATTGAAAGAACTATGGGGCTTTTCAGCTTCCTTTGGCAGTGTATGAAAGAGTGGTGCTTCAGGGCTTCCCATACCAGTAAGGCAATTTAGGAGCTAGGCTTCAGCACACAGGACAGCTTTTATTCATGTTGATCTTGCTACAGTATCCTATGAAAGATATCTAGCATCATGATGAGGAGAGGCAAATGGAGTGCCTCCTTAGAAATTGGCCCACAATTGTGGAATTCCTTCCCAGATAGAGCCGGTTCCTTTCTTACTACCATTTAAACCCTCAGGAGAAACCCTTTTAACATAAATTTTCCAAGCTTTCCCAAACATTTAAGTCAGTCAATTTGCTCCCGCACTCTGCTCCTTTTGAACTCCTTCTTGGGTTGACCATGCACTGGGGTTCTTCAACAAGCCAAGATACAATATTCCTCCTTTCCCTTTCCCTCCACAAATCTAGTTTCTCTCAAGTCAAGAAGGAGGTTCTCCAAAAACAGGAAGAGAGGCATAGCTGTTCAATTCATGTTTCAAGGTAAATATTTTTGCAGTCAGGCAAATTAAAAAGAAAATTAGCAACACAGCCAAGCCAATTTTACTGCTAAGCATGATGGGTTTGATATTTAATATTGTTCCATGACTTGGACTGTATTCTCTATTTCTTAGTTCACACATTAATTTCATGTAATTTATGCACTTCTAGCAGTTCTACTGTATTGGAGGATAGGTTGTAAAAACAAAATAATAAATTAATAAAAATAAATTTAAAAATATGTATAGGCACATAAGGTCTGTCCACAGCTATTGAAGTACTACAGGAGGTCAAGAGCCAGAAGACAGACATAATGCCAATCCTCTCCCTCCTGTTCTCAGTGAGCACAGATAATGTAAAAATGGCTAACTGGGCCATTTTTGGATTGGAAAGTAATTTTGCCAAATAATTATTATCAAGATGTCCTATCTGTTGTCCCCATTTCTTCAGATCAAACCACATTATCTGACTTATAAGCGTGGAATGTATTATTTTCTGATGGAAATTATCTATGTGAAGAGGACTATTTCTTTTATTGAAACAGATAGATGTAAGTTCCTTTCCTAAGAGTCGGGAGAAGCATGAAAAATAAACTCTTCTCGATTCAGATCAGGAACTAGTCTTGCTCATTTGCCAATTTTGGAAATAATGAGCAATCTGTTGAAGACATATGATACAATAAATTAAACCTAATTCAAATAGAGTGTGCTGTTTATAGTCTCCTCAGATTAATAAGAAAACTACATTTCAATGGGCTGAAAAGACTCTTGAACAGGTTTATTTTAAATCTCTTTCTCATTAGGTCTGTATCCCATAATCCATTTACTTCAGAATAGTCATGTTAAAACAAATTGGATTGCAGAAAAACCAAAACAAACAAATGAATAATAACAACAAGAAACCCACACAGCCCTCTTCTGTGAGATGCTGCAGCAGTAGAACTTGTCTGAGTGAAGCTCAGGCCAGCTTTGAATGTCATGGAGATGGAAAGAAGCAAACACTAGAAGTCTGACTCCCTCTCACAGTCCTTCGGTGGAAGGCTTGCTCTTTATTACAGCAACCTCTCTATTTTAAAAGGATGTTCACCACCTCAGAGATACAACCAAAATCTCTGGCTACACCATCACAAAATTTCATAACATCATCCACAACAGCACGGGTTCATATATCAGCTCTCTTTCTGATATGATATATGTGATCATTGGACAGTGATACTTTACCGCAGTCTGCATGAAACAAACTAACCAGAGTAGACTGGAATATGACACCGGAAGGCACCTCAGTCTCCCATTGCAATTGATTGTTGAACTTAAACAGAAAGGAAGAATGACTGTGCAGAAGTGCGAAGAGTGGAAAAGGAATTCAGCCATAGGTTCAACTCTTCCTCCTATGGCTTGAAAACAGGGGTAATGAGATGTCTTGGAAATCATATTACAGGGATCAATCAGCTCACAGTGCAAGTATATCCATGTTACCACCTAATAACATATTTGTGAATGGCCATGGTTAATAAAGTCTGTGTTCTCTGCATTTCACTCACCTCTGACCTCATTTTTCAGAACCCTGGCCCCTCTAAACCAGTGGTTCCCAACCTTGGGCCTCCAGATGTTCTTGGACTATAACTCCCAGAAGCCTTCACCACTACCTCTGCTGGCCAGGATTTCTGGGAGTTGAACTCCAAGAACATCTGGAAGCCCAAGGTTGGGGACCACTGCTCTAAACCACATGCAATTCTCCATGTATTTTATGGACTGGTTTACCTTTAAGAAAGCTTATAATGTCATCAGTTTGCTAGCTTTTCAAATGCTACAAGACACCTGTTTTTACAGAAGCATACCATGGACCCTCTGAAAATAAGGCCAGCATTAACTCCTGCTTTTTGAGTGTCATCCCAAGGACCTAGGGATTGGAAAAGTTACTTTTGGGACTACATCTCTCAGAATATTCCAGTCAGTCTGGCCACCTGCCATTCAAGTTGGAGAACTCTGGGAGCTTTAGTTCAAAAAACTAATATTTCCAATCTTCACACTGACTCTTGCTTTGTAAATTGTGAGTGCAAGTGTCAGT
Source organism: Pogona vitticeps (assembly GCF_051106095.1). Taxonomy (NCBI): domain Eukaryota; kingdom Metazoa; phylum Chordata; class Lepidosauria; order Squamata; family Agamidae; genus Pogona; species Pogona vitticeps. Next base: position 72,875,510 of record NC_135783.1, on the reverse strand, counting down.
GATTGTTTGTTTACTGGTTGGTTAGTTGGTTAGTTTTGACAAATTTCCTTCCACTTAATGAACTTACAATTCATTGTTTACCACAAGGTTGATGAAGTCTGGCTCTGCAGTTGCTTTAGACTACAATAAAACTCGGCCTTGATGGATGGGAAACCCAAAACATTTGGACAGTCATAATTATCTCACCCCTTATGAACAATGTGAGATGGTGCTATCTCTAAAGTTGTGGGCTGAAACTCAGACTATGAATCCAGAAAGCTCTTATAGATGACTTAATAATAGTTGGTTCTTTACCCATATAGGTCCACACTGTTATCCTTTCCAAGCCCAAAAGTGAGTAGATCTTAAATTTCTGCTCTATTAAAGTAAAACAAAGCACTGTAATATTTTCAGAAGGCTAATTATCAGGATTATAAAAAGGTAGCTACCTTAACTGTTAAGTACAAAAACCAAGATATAGATTGGTTACCTGCATGAGGAAAATATGTGACTTTTTATGTCTGATTTTTGAAGCTGGAAATTGATTTGTATATACAGCAAATAATGTTGACTGTCAGTGTTTTCGTATATTTCTTCCAATTTATTTAGCTTTTTTTTTAAAAATGGAAGAAGCATATTACTATTTAATCATTTCATTAATACCATAAATAAAACATTGCCATGTACCGACTGTTGCTACTCTTGGAATTAGTAGAACAGAAGGGGGCAAGAACTGACTGAGTAGGAGGACAAGCTTAGCTTACACTTAGAATGGAATTCTTGCCTCCAAGGGAACTTGCATTTAATGGAGAAGCATCAGTAAAATTAGCTTAAATGGAGCACATCCAATGAAACTCTCTGGTAGCCACTCCTTCTGCAGGTGCATTCTAAAATGAATCTGAAATGCCTTGGCCTACAACTCCTAGAATAATGAGTTAGAAGGGACCCCAAGGGTAATCAAGTCCAACCAGCTGCTAAAACAGAAATCTAGATCTAAACATTCCTGACAAGTGGCCATTTAACTTCTGCTTTAAAGTCTCCACTGAAAGAGAAAATGTCACCTACTGAGGCAGTCCATTCCATTGCTGAAGAGCTTTTACTGCCGGCGAGTTCTTCCTAATGTCTCAGCTGAACTTCCCTTACTTGCAATTTGAACACAATACTTCAGGTCCAGAAGCCAGACATGTCATCATGCTTGATACTTTATTTCAACAAACACAAAATTTTTCAGCAAGATCTTTGAAGATCAACATAAACCATTCTCTTTAAGGATATTTTTGTGTGGAACCTACTTGATCAGAGGCAGAGATGACCTCATCATGCTGGAGTGATCATGTTAATGCACCAGATTTTACTAGGAATGAACAATATCATTCAGTATAAAAGATACATCTCTTTCCTTTTTACAATCTCAAGTGGTTGCAACAGTCTGCACAGAATTGACCTTGGCAACTAAACGGACAAAAATAACTTAAGGATAGCTTGGACCAAGGCTCAGATGATTTAAAGGTAATCCTATCCCTGTCATAGCATGGCTTTGAGGGGTTTCTGAAAAGGCAGAAACTTTGATTTGTCATTCATGCTGGGCTTAAGAGGTCTATGAGATGGCTTTTAAAACCTGCAATATGTTTACTATGGCCTTTACTAACCTAGCCTATGAAGTCCAGTTCTGTAAATCCATAGTGTCAAGAACTGGGAAGCAAAACAAAATGGTTAAGCTATGATGATCTTGTCTTTCTTTCTTGTTTTGTTTTAAATCCCAGAACACATCAGATATATCTACCAAAAAAAAAAAAACCAACAACAAAAAAGCTCTAGAAACAACTGAAAACACTCAGCTTTTCTGTTATTGTTTACATTTCATTAACATATTCAAATCATTCAATTTTTGTTGGCTTGGTTGTTGTGTGTTTTTCGGGCTCTTTGGACGTGTTCTGAAGGTTGTTCTTCCTAACGTTTTGCCAGTCTCTGTGGCCGGCATCTTCAGAGGACAGCACTCTGTGCTTTTGTATTCGCGAAGGCTTTCACGGCCGGGATCTAATGGTTGTTGTGGGTTTTTCGGGCTTCTTGGCCGTATTCTGAAAGTGGTTCTTCCTAACGTTTTGCCAGTCTCTGTGGCCGGCATCTTCAGAGGACAGCAAACTGTGCTCTTGGTTCCATGACCCCCACAGGCACATTTGTTGACCCCCACAGCACAGAGTGCTGTCCTCTGAAGATGCCGGCCACAGAGACTGGCGAAACATTAGGAAGAACCACTTTCAGAACACGGCCAAGAAGCCCGAAAAACCCACAACAACCACTCTGTGCTTTTGTTTGCTTACTATTTGCAAATAGGACAGGGTGATTATTCAGTTTGAATTACACATTTTAAGAAAGACGCAAACCATGTGAGAGCAAATAGAGAAACTTGAAGAAATGTCTTCAAGAAGGAAAGTCAAGAAGGGATGTCTGATATCTTGCTTCAGATTGATTGACTGATGGATTGATTGGTTGATGTAATTTTAGTTACATCTTACAGTTTTTTTCATGTCACACAACCAAAGTGGCTTATATATGTATTTTTTAGAAAAGCTACCAAAGTTATAATTTTAAAATGGAATTAAACATATAATATTATTAATTTAAAACCATTCACTTAAAACAATTTAAAGAGTTATTTAAAGCATGAAAACGGAAAGTGCAGCACCTTTGCTTAAAAGTCTTTCTCAGTAGGTTATGCAGTTTCCAAAAGCTTGCTTGAGAAAGGTCTATGGCTGTCAGTGGAAAGCTAGCAGGAAGAGGGGCAATCCAGCTTCTTGTGGAAAAAAACTCTTCAGCTTGGGAGCAGCTACCAAAAAGGTCCTCACTTGTATCCTCAGCAAATGTGCCTGTGGGGGTCATGGAACCAAGAGCAGAGACTCATTTAAAGACCTTAAAACTTGGGGACACTCATGGGGCAAGCTGTGGTCCCTCAGATAGGCTGGACCTAAATTATAAGCATTTTGTTAGGTCATAACCAGCTCTTAATTGGGTCTGAGAATTGACAGTTAGTGGTGAAGCTGTGGTAACACAGAAACTATATGTTTCATATAACCACCCCTCATTTAGACTCTTGCTGCAGCATTTTGGATTGGCTTAAGTTTGCAAATGTTCTTCAAATGCGGAGTCTCACATAGAGTATGTCACTGTAAACCAAATGGGAAATAACTGAAGCTTATATCCCTATAGCCAGCTCAGGCATCTTTAGAATACAGCTTGCTTGCTAGCTTTAACTGTGGAAACACAGTCCTGGTGGGCACCCAGATTCAAGACTGAGTCCCGGCATACACCCATGTGTAAAATTTAGTTTTATGTAGGTGCCTGCTCCCATACAGCATTGATTGACTGCTTAACCAGAAATCAAGATTACTTCTTCTTGCATTGCTTTCTATGTTCTAATAGAAAATAATTTAGGACTGTATTCTGCTGGTTGTTGTGGGTTTTTCGGGTTCTTTGGTCATGTTCTGAAGGTTGTTCTTCCTAATGTTTCGCCAGTCTCTGTGGCCGGCATCAACAAAACATGGCTCCCAGCACTGAAAAATACAGCGTGCCAAAGGTCAACAAACTCTACCCAGCCACAAGGACCAGGGATCGCTACATACAAAAGACCAGCTAATGACACCCATCAATCACAGTGACAGATAATCTCTCCTCCTTATCACAACAATGCACCCACCACAAAAACACACTGATCACCATAATCACCCATCTCCTGAAGGGGACAAGAGTTGATCTCACAGCCATAAATACTCAACAACCATACAAACTGCACCAGAGCACAGAGTGCTACTCCTGTCCCCTAAAGATGCCTGTAACAACCTCCTCATACGTCACGAAGGGGCTATTACCTCACACTCACTCACACTTAATTCACGCTGCCACCAACCATTCCCTCAAATAATACTTCAGGCCAATGTATGATTTTAAAATAAAAGAACTTATGTTTATTGAATACAACAAAAGGAATGGTAAATCACTTGAAGAAAAATAATAAGGCAATCACAGTAATAAGGTAACACTCACACACAATCTCTCACAGACCCTCACTAGATAGCACAGTTCTTACCACACAATATCTTCAAGCCCTAACCTACCTAGCATAACCCTATCTGGTCCCTAACCAGCCCTATCTAAAGCACTTACACCATTCACTCCCATTATATACATTAGCTCCACCCCTTATGTCCCACCTTCCGTCACGCTATTGGCAGATGACATACAGCTTCAGCAGTGACGGACAGGTGATGTCAACGTGACTGTAACAATGCCAGCCACAGAGACTGGCAAAATATTAGGAATTTTAACCTTCAGAACATGGCCAAAGAGCCCAGAAAACCCACAAAAACCATTAGATCCCGGCCATGAAAGCCTTCACGAATACACTGTATTATGCCTTAGTCTTTTCCTTGAACTATAGCCCAGTTGTTGTTGTTGTTTAGTCATTTAGTAATGTCCAACTCAAATTAACCTGGGGATTAATGGTTGTGAGATTTAAAACAACCCCTCCCTGAAAAAAAACAGAAAAAAAATCATCTTGCGAAGCATGGCCATAGAAAATTTTTATCTTGCGAGTCACCTAAAAACTCGCAAGACGCTTTCATCTTGCAAGTTTTTCGTCCCGTGAGGCATTCGTCTTGTGAGGCATCACTGTATTTGCTTTTCTAACAACTATCTAGCAAATATTCACTCCTTGCTCCTAGAATACTAAAGACCCTACTGACATATGGCATAGAATACATAAGATTTGTTATATTCTGCTGATGTTCTGTGGTGGATAATATAGAGTCTGTTAATATATTTTAATTAAAATTATTGCTGCTTATTATAACTGATACTTCTGCACACATGTGTAAGGTAGACAGAGGTTGAGACAAGAGGCTTGAGCAAGAGGAATATAAGTCTTCCTTCTCTTCATAGGTTTCCTCTTTAAATATATGCTGATATGTCTTCCTACATTTCTGGAAAAGTATTAAAATAATTCTGAGATTTCTGTGCTCACTACTGCAGTTCATCAAGGATTTTCATACATGAGGCACAAACTGTTAATATGAACATGAAATCAACACAGACCAGAATGTACATTTAAATGAGAGGGAGTACTCTGCTTTCTTTCAATTAAATTTTATTTGTATGAATCATCTGGCCCCAGCTGGAGGAATCATATTTGGAAGAAGGGCCATAACAGGCCAATGTCTAATTCAGTAACTGTATGTAAACTTTTGAGATCACCAGATCTATTCAACAGGCAAGGGGTTTATTAAAACAAAAACAGAAAATGAGAGGAAGATAGAGGAGTAAAGAATGGGAAGAAAAAACTTGAAGCTGCATAGTCTGCAAGGTATCTTGAGATATGATGGAGATGAAGGATGTGTAGATAGATGGGCTTCTCAGGTGATGTGATGGTGTGTAATTGAACTCAGGATAGCTCATAAAATTGCCTGAAGGAGAAAAAGCAGTGAATTTTGGTCTCAGTGTCTTAACTCAGTGTTGTTTCCATCTTGCTTGAGTTCCCATAGTCCTTATTTGGTGGAAGGCAATATAGACCATGCCTCAGGACAGAACTTCTGGATAGCTCAGTAGTTTAGGTATCTGGCTGTGGAGCCATAGGTTGTGAGTTTGATCCCACACAGTGCCTCCTGACAGGAGCTGAACTCAATTATCCATAGGATTCCTTCATACTCTCCAGTTCTAAGATGGTGGTGGTGGTGGTGGTGATGATGATGATGGAGATGATTATTCATTTCCTGACTACTTCCTCCTGTGTAGACCTGGGGTCAGCTCAGAGACAGGAAGGTGTGGAATACCCCCAGCTTCAGTAACAAGCTGCCTGTGGATTGGATTTTACTGAAATCACCCTTTACACTGTTTTGACTTTAATTTCAGAACCCGTCTGACCATGGCCTTGCCTGGTAGCAGAACACACATCTAGCATGAAAATCATTCATGAGAGAGGCTGAAATGTGACTTTTGATCAAATGCCAAACAACAACAACAACAACAACAACAACAACAACAACAACAACAACAACAACAACAACAACAACAACAACAACAACAACAACAACAACAACAACACTAATTTAAGGCCATCAAGCATATTTTAGCTCTGACACTGCTTATTCAGATGTTTCTGGTCATATAGAATGTGGGTTTGACTTGAGCTGTCTCGCAATTGACAAATTTGAAATATATGTCATACCTTCTTAATGAAAGCTTTGTGTTTTCCCCTTAATTGTTTCCTTTCATTACAACAAATGTTTAAGCAAAATGGTGCATCCTGCATTAAGGAAGCTTTTCTTCCTTCCCTTTGAAACACACATTTGTCTTATCTTGCAATGTGGAATGTAGCAAAGTACTAATGACCACATTATAATTTCTTCTAAAGATCTGGTTGAAAACACAGATTCAAAGAAACCATTTTGGAGAACATCTGTGGGCCTTTGATAGTAAGGCCTAGATGTCTTCACTCATTCTCAAAAACTTTGGCCAGTTAACCTTTTCTGACTTGATCTGCCTCACAAGGCAATTGTGTGAGGATAAGTGGGCGTGGATGCTGCCCTTTGTTCTTTGGAAGAAGTAGAATATAATGTAATCATATCTGTCATAGGCATTCAAGGTGCCGGGTATGACCTTTAAAAGGCCTAAATGGCTTAGAACAATGTTGGCAGCAGCAACAGCCTCTTTCTTTCTTTCTTTCTTTCTTTCTTTCTTTCTTTCTTTCTTTCTTTCTTTCTTTCTTTCTTTCTTTCTTTCTTTCTTTCTTTCTTTCTTTTGGATCTGTATATTCCACCCTATGCTGTATTATAAGATCTCAGGGTGAGTACAACAATAAAACAATTAATGCTTTTAAAAACCATTTAAGCATATTTAAAACACTGAAAACTACATACATAAAACCCAACAACAGTACAGAGGTCTCCGCAGCCTATTAAAGCCGCGACCATGCTTTAACTTGGTTCCCGCTGAGCCTCTAATGAGAGAGCATTCCACACATGAGAAACTGAGAAAGTCCTCTTCTGGGTCTCTTCATAGTGAATCATTCCCCATGGCAGGGCATAGAGGAGGCCCTCCTCAGCAGATCTTAGTGATTGGACAGGGCTACATAGGGAGAGGCGTTCCTTTAAGGATCCAGGTCCAGAGCTCTTTAGGGCTTTATTGGTTGTCATGATCACCTTAAACTCAGAACAGGAGGATATTGGGAGCCAGTGCAATTTTTTTTCCAGAAATGGTATCCTATGGATTCTGGAAGGTGTTCCTGCCAGCAGTCTATATGTTCCATATTGTACTCACAGCAGCATCTGTGTCATCTTTAGCAGTCTAACTAGGAGGTTAACAGTGCATGAACTACTGTAGCAAAGTTGTTCCCATCTCAGAATGGTTGCAGCTGGTGAGCCAGTCCGGGAAGGCCCCTGGCACTCTGAGTCACTGTGCCCACTCTTTGATCCATCTAATAAAAATGGATCAAAGAGTACCTCCAAGCTATGTACCTGCTTTTTCAGAGGCAGTACAACCCCATCCAGAACAGACTGTCAACTGGAGGTGTGAACCACCAAGCCACAGAGCCTCCATCCTGTTAGAATTCAGTTGCAGTTTATCCAGCTTATTATAGCCCTCAAGTAGTGATTCAGCATATGCACGGCCTCATTCAACTCTGTTGACAAGGAGAAGTAGAGTTGGGTATCCTCAGCATTTAATATTTTTTCTTGGGTTTTTTTTCTTTTCTTTCACCATGGTATATATAGTGTTTGCTATTATTCATGGTTTTCAGCAGCCATGGGGGGCTTGGAACCTATCACCTGCAGACATGGGGGTCCTACTATATATTTTTGGTGAGATATGCTATTTTATTTACTGTACTAGTGAGCATATAAAATGGAAAGACGGGTACAACTGACCAGATAGGTGGGATATATATAAATAAATAAATAAATAAATAAATAAATAAATAAATAAATAAATAAATAAATAAATAAATAAATAAATAAATAAAAATTTGTATTGGTTAAAAATAATAATTAATAAACTTTTAATTTGAGTTGAACTACAGAACTGGGTTAATTCTTGACAGGTCTAAGCATTCTTGTTTTGTGCTTATAATGAGAATTGTGCGTAATAATTCTCCCTTATCATGTTTTACAGCAGACAGCAGAAATTTCAGTGGTGAAGAATTCGTAACACTCTCATGTTTAATCAAGGTTTATTCTGTGCTACTGTTTCCACAGGGTGCTGCCTCTTCCATACTGTGTTCTCACCTTTAGAGTGCTTCTTCATGGGTTAGTCACAAGAGTGATCCCAGATACTCAAGAGATCACACAAAAAGATGATATCATAATTCTAGATATCTACTTAAAATTAGCTAGGTGACAGTATTGCAGAGGGCAAATGAAGAAAACCAAACTGGGGGGAGGGAAAAAGAATGTGAGTGCATGTGTACATTTTTGTAAAGGGTGTCAACAATTGCCTATAACTGGCATTTGAAATAACTTTGAAATAGCCAAAAATATTTGGAAACTGTGAGTAGTTTCAACTGTGCTCTTACTTGTAACCCAAGAACAGGAAAATTCAAACCATTTTGATATATTTTCTAGTACCCTGGCCCAACGGCAGGGTCCTAGACCACATGGCCTGGGGGTGGGGCCTAGGGGTGGGACTTCCTGCTTTAAAAGAGCATGTCCCAGGACCCAGGACCCTTTTCCCTGGAAGCTGGGCTGAGGGCGAAGGCCAGGTCTGTTTGCATGGATGCCTTGCTGAGTTTTTTTTCCCTGGGCTTTCTTTTTGTCTCCTGACCACATGGCCTGGGGGTGGGGCCTAGGAGTGGGACTTCCTGCTTTAAAAGAGCGTGTCCCACGACCCAGGACCCTTTTCCCTGGAAGCTGGGATGAGGGCGAAGGCCAGGTCTGTTTGCATGGATGCCTTGCTGAGTTTTTTTTCCCCTGGGCTTTCTTTTTGTCTCCTGACCACATGGCCTGGGGGTGGGGCCTAGGGGTGGGACTTCCTGCTTTAAAAGAGGTTGTCTCAAATTTTGTATCTGACCTTAATATGGTAAATAGGAAAGCCAATTAGATTTGCATAAGCCTGGGAGTCAGGAAAGTTTTATGGATCAGATCATACTTTTGCACTATTAAAGAGCAGGCCGGGTAGGTGGGGCTCGTCAGCCATGGAAGGCAGCCCATCTAGGAGAAGGAAAACTCCGATTTCAAACCTCCACTGCCTTGTGGCTATATCCACTCATGGAAAAGGCTTCAGGAGTTAACCTCGAGGCAAAATCCGGAGCTGGAGTCCCGAAGGCAGCATGTGTCGTTCTGCCAACTCCTGCGACATTGCTGGAACCAGTTGTATTGGCTCTTGCCTTTCCATTGGATCATTTCAGCAATGTGGAGAGGGGGGATCTGCTGCTTGGGTAACAGCCTACCCTCCATATTACCTTACCCGGGCTTCATGCTCTGGAGAGGACACTCCTCGATTCAGAGCATGTTACCATAGTCTCTTGAGACCGAAGGATGCCTATGATGGCCCAACAGCAAACAGCCACCTCAGCACCTTCCTGGTGGTTGCTAGAACTTGTGTTTGGAGATAGCCTAAAGCATAAGAACATGGCTTTTCTTCAAGAGTTACATTTGTGGGAGGTTAAAAGGGCCAATAAGTGCAGGAAGGAGACAAACATATTGACTAATATGGATGCAAGGTCATCATTCAGAGCTGCCACATTCAAAGTCAAAACAGACAATGTCCAACTTTTGATGACCAAGCAACAATTAGCAGGGAGAAGAGAAGAATGTGGAAGCTTTCAGAGGCATGATTTTTTTCTTTTTCTCCAGAAATATTTTTGGGTGAAGGAGGGCTTTCTCCTCCTTCACCAAAAAATAGAACCCGTAAAACCAGATTTTACTATTACATAGTCATTTCAACTAGTTAAACTCAGAATTAAGAATGATATGGATATCTTCTACTTCATCTTTAATCATAGCCTTCTTAACTAGACAGAGTATCATCATGTCTCTGCTAGCATGCTTCCCCTAAGAAACTCTGTGGCTCTTAGATAAGAGGCTGAAAAATAACAGCCACATGCTGACATAAGTGGGAGGACATCCCACAGAAATTAATGTGACTTATCCCCAAAGATCTCATTGTTAGATCAGCTATGAATTACAAATTTCAGAGGGACTCCTCAAAATTAGTTGGGGATTGAAAAGTACTGCGACATAGGAAAATCCTGTACTAATATTTACCTTTGGAGTATGGGATTGATATTTAGGGACAGCCCTGCATTAGGCAAAGTGAGGTGGCTTAAACCAGACAACTTGTTTGGGTCTCATACAAGGGCAGCAAATTGTTATAACTTACTTTGTTGTTGCTATTTTTACTGGTGAGCTTAGTAATATTCAGACACCTGTACCAAAATCTTGTTTGGCTTCCACACTATTATAATGACAGTATAATAATCTTAGATCAGCACAGCTGGAAGGGACCCTATGGATCATCAAGTCCAGCCCCTGTCAAGGAGGCCCAGAGGGGAATTGAACTCCCAGCCCATGTATAAACCACTATCCATATCAGTTTGTAAGTGTAGGGTTGGCCCTGCCTTGGATAGTAAAATGTCTTGGGACCACTCTGTGAGCTCCTATTTGCTAGTCATTGCCCAAACTGCGTGGCATGGGAGTACAAGATTGGATGATCCTTTGAATAAGGAGCATCCATGTTATAAAAGGGCTTTTAAGTCCCTTAGATTGCATTATGAAGCTAAGAGGAAACTAGTGCAACCTTAGGGCAAAGCTATGTGCCTGCCCACACTCATGCCTGTTGTTAGGTGAGTGGGTGGATGCATTTTTCACCAACTGTCTTTTCTGAACACTCCGATAGGGCACCCAATATAATGTGCATACAGTACTTTATCCCTGAGGTTAGAAAAGTGCAGTAGAACTTCTATAGATATAGTAAACACCTAGCTAATTTGTAGTTTTCAGACTTAGACTCTGATCATCAAAGTACTTGGCTATAGAGAAGGAGCCTTCATTCATTTCTACCCCATTCAACAATTCACCTTGGAGGCTTGTTTGATATAAATGTTGAGCTTTCTGAGTCATTATAAGTCAGAACGGCTTTCACTCAGATGAGCTAATGCTCTTGAGCAATTTTTTAAGGCAATTTCAGACAAATTCTGTAACAATACCTTGGAGGTTTCGGGTATGAAATGCCAACCGGGGTGGGGGGAAGACACCCATGAGCTGTAACAGGCAGCCTTTAAAAAACAACAACTTTAAATTACATTAAAAAGCAAGAAGGGAAGGGAAGGGAAGGGAAGGAAATTTATTCTATCTATTTATTTTATTATTTATACTTATTATTTATATTTATTTGTAGTTTATTATATATATTTATTGAAAACAAAAATATAAATGTCTTCTCACATTTTAATGTGGTGAATAACCTTTCTATCAAGAGAATCCAAGGCAGCTTACAATATGAAAACAAACAATATTAAAAACTTTTAAAACAAAAGAGCATACCTGCTTTTCTGAACCCCATGTAAGGTAGCCACTTACTGTGAAAATAGCTCCCTGAAAAGAAAGTTTTTTTGCCTGTGTGTGGAATGACTACAAGGAAGGAGCCAGCCTGACCTCCTGTGGGAGGGAGTTCCACAGCTTCAACAAAGACGGTCTCACCAGATGCACCTGTGATGATGGCAGGCTGGAGAGAAAGGCCTCCTCTCATAATTTTAAAACCTGGGCAAGCTCATATTACTTTTGTTATTACATCATTGTAGCTTTTCAATCTATTCAGAGCTCATGGTAGCATTTCAGTCCACTTGGGTGACACTGCCTGTGCCTGGGAGGGAGGGCAGCAAATGTATCACTCCAGCAGTCGACCGCTTGAGGAGACAGACTCACTGACACTAATAGTACGGCCAGCTGCCACGGCTTGGTATAGCTATCCAGAGAAGTTGTTTCCTGAGGGTCCTCAGAGCCAGGCCTTGTGGGAGGCGTAACTGGGAACACTTCCTGCACTGCAGCACAGACAGTTTTCCAAAATGCCGTGTCTACAGGGCTTGGCTCTGAGGAGTCTCAGAATGAAGCAGTGAGGAAATGGGGACTCTCGTGGCCACAAGTCAAGACATTCTCATCCTTTTTCTAGGGAAGGAATAGGTGTGGCCATGGTCCTTGTTCTTTGAGGAGCAGAAGTCTCACAATGCCAGCACAGCCCTTCCTTCATTGTCTTCCTGGAGAGGGGGCAGGGAGTGACGGCGGTGGTGCCACTGTGCCAACATGCTATACAGTATTCATTGTTGCTGTCCAGTCAGGCACTACTACAGTCTTCATCCTCACACTGGTGCCAACCAGGTGTAGGGATCAACAGCTCAATATAGATGGCAACCAAAAGGTTATTCTTCTTCGCTGAAAGCAGTCTAAGGTCTTCCCCTTAAATCTCTGTGGGAGAACTTGACAACCACCAAGTAAGAACGCAGTCACTCCATAGGGCATGGACAGAGCAACGGTGGGAGTCTCTCATTGTGCACAGAGACTGATCACATTGGCTGTAACTCCCCCCACCACCACCGAAATGAAAGTTTTTCATTATCAACATGTTCCAAAAAACTCTCCTAGAGATACTTTTTTATCCTCACCTTTTTTTAATGTTAGCTGACGTGCTTAAAATATTTTGTATGGTATTTTATTATGCATACTCTGTGTGTCAAATACAGTTTTTTAAAATGAAATGTTACATAACTATCATTAAATAAATTTCAAAAATAAAAGAAACATGTAACTCCAACACGGTCCACAGAATCAGGAGGGAGTGATTGCCACCATTTTTTTAGCTTCTTATGTCTAGGAGCCTTGTGGTGTCCTGATTAAATTGCAGTACTGTGGTCAAGACTCTGCTCACGACCCGAGTTCAATTCTCAGTTCAGGAAGTTGGCTCGAGGTTAACTCAACCTTCCATCATTCTGAGGTTGAGTACCCAGCTGGGTGAGGGGGAGCAATGTGTAGCATGCATAATTAAATTGTAAAACACCCAGAAAGTGTTTTAAGCACTATGGGGCAGTATATAAGCAGCACACTTTTATATCTTGCATATACTCAGAATCCTACCATTGGAGCTGCCGTCAGCAAACACTTTGCCAAAAACAAAAGTTGAGGTAGGTTTGGTGTTGCTTCCATCTGATTTCTTATATATTGACCTTTGAATATGGTAGGATGCAGGAATCAGCACGTGTTTCAGAGTGGTATATCCAAGCATAATATGCCTTTTTGATTGGAAAATATGATGAGTCCACTTGTAACAAATTGGAAAATAAAATAATGTGGACATTCTCCATTCAGTAAGGCCAAGAACTGACTCATGTAGTTGAATAAAGCCAGTGCATTTCTTTAGGAGCCTTCGTATCTTATTACAGCTGAAGCACTTACATATCATATCAATCTGTGTCTTGACAGCTTCATTCTTGCCATTGTAATCTGTGAAATAGGTTCTGGTACATGTACATTTCAAGAACAACAATGACCTGTATTTCTATATGATGTGTAGAATGATTTTATTGCATGTAAAAGTGGAAAGTAATGTTGTGCACGCACACTCCAGCAATTGGCAGGAAAAACAGAGGCTGAAGATACTTTCACAACAGAACTTTTTGATAAGTGCAGTCTGAGTTATATATGTTTTCCTGTGTCTCATACAGTTGGGGAGAGAGGAAAGCGAAAGAAATAAAAACTTACTCAGGGCATATCAAGGGATGTGAGGCAGCAATCCATGAATCCAGCATAAGTCTGTGTAACTCTGGGAAATGCACCAAATAGGATAACACATAAGATTACAAGGCTGTGATGTGGATATATTATTTAACATGCTGATGTAGATTAGAATCAAATCATGTGCCAGTTTGTTTTTAAAGAGTAAAGTTCTTTTTTTCCACTTTTCCCATAGTGCTTATAATAAGCTATTTCTGTTTGGTACCAATAGGTTCGAGGTGGGGGGAGAGGTTTTCAAACAGTGTCCAACATTTGATTGGACTGGAAAATTCCATGCACCACAGCGAAGGATGATCCCTTAAGGATTCTGAGTCAACAAATTATTCTGGTTAAAATCCTATTTTGGGGTGGGACATCAAGAGCACAGGTGGTTTTCCCCTTTTGGTCACTGTGCTTCATGTGATAGGATATGGAATAGATTGGTCAACTTGGGGACAGGTGGTGGTGTGATGGACATTGTACACACCAGGTGGAATCGCTTGTGTGATTGTCCTTCATGGTGATGCTGTAAGATTCTGCTCTCTGAAAGAAAAGTTTTCTTTCCGAGCCTTTCCATCGCATTCCTGATCAAAAGAACTTCACAAGAATTCCACATCTTGTACGCTGGGGTGAATGAAGTGCAGCCTTTGGGATGTGTATACCCCTCCAAGGAGTCCAGGGAGCTGTTCTAAGCCTCCTTAGTTCACAAAGCCTCACCAAAATCTGTGTGTGTGTGTGTTTTGTAAAAAAAATCAAAAATCGTATTCTATAGACCAAATTGATGTACAGTTTTCTTTCAGGGTTCCTTTGGGGTGGTTGAATAATATGTGTGACCCTCCAAGATGCAAGAAAGAGCCAAAAGGGCTGCTAGGCATGTGTCATACACTTATTCTAAATCCCGGAATTCTCCACAACTGCACTGAGGCAATGAAGGGCAGCTGTGGAGTAAGATGTAGTTCTTGGCCCTTGAACCCCTGGCTACGGGAAACCTATTTTTATTTTGTTTTGTTTTTCCTTTCTGTGAACAACATCTGAGAAGGTCTTAGTGAGAAGTAATTTAAAACAACAATACTTTCTAATGGATGGTGGCATTCAAAACATATGTTGTTCATGGAATATTATAACAGTTCTTCATATTTAATTTCTGTTTGTAAGTTTTGCTGTCAACTCTAACAACCCTAATAAGTACAAAGGTGATTCCTATACTTTAATACCCCTGCAATTTTGAACTAGTTGAAACAGCATGAATCATGCAGACAACATGGAAGATCAGGTAGAGGGCAGTGGAATAAAAACACTACAAGCATATTTCTTTAGAGCAATTCAAATACATAGCATGTGTGAAATATTGCTCTAATATTATTATGGAAACATCATCCCTTATGCAGAAGTGGTGTCTGAAGCTGCAATTATTCAGTGGGTCTACAAAGTAAAATTGAATGACCCATCAGTATTCTAGTCAAGTTTACTGTCTGCCAATATGTTATCACTTTTCGTTAACACAGTGTTCTGGTTGCCACTGAGATAATCAAAATGCGGAAGTTTAAAATGTATTTGAAAAATTATTAGCAGAGCAAATCAGCATTGTATAAATCAACTCTAAAAATAGGGGCCGGGCAAACAAAAATTTGTAACTTTAAAACTGGGCTTAAGGTCAGCCCCTATTTTGGCTCATTTGTAGCAGACAGTGTGCTCTTGCTCTTGGGACATTTGGGCAGATGTTTTTCACATTATTATTATTATTTTTTAAAGTAAAACTGTTTTATCACCCTCCCATTCAGAGACAGGCAATGCTAAATATCCCCAGATTTAAAACAAATCACATAAACTGAATAAAACCAGCCCTGGTTACCTTGAAAGAGAATGGTTGGCCCACCCCCCTTTTTTAAATTTGGAACGATGCCAGGCTGCAGGGGCTGAGACACTGATCTTCCAAAAAAGGCCTTTCAGAAGGCAAAAACAGCTACTTTGTTATAAACATGGCATTGGAGGGTTTGGAAATTGGAAGATAGCTTTCTAGTATGCACTCTGTAAAGAGATCATGGCAACATTAATTTATCCGATAAGTTAAAGGTTGTGTCTCTGTTGTATGTGTTGCATTCACTCAAACTTTTGTTTCACCATTGCAATAAGACCAAAAATATTTTGTCAGAAGGAATGAAGCAGCATCCTAGCTGTCCTTGGTTCTGCCCTAACCCCAACCGCCAGATTAGAGATCATGTCAATATCGTCTGGGGTTTTCTAGCACTGGGTACTTCTCAATTAGGGACGTTCCTGTGGCAGTTTGTGTTTAGTGTATGTATACCTAAATATCGGCTTTAAAAAGTCCAGAAAACTGTAAAATTTTAAAGATTGTATTCACAATTCAAAATGCCAGGAAATGCCCCAATACTGTTGCATGGTATCTGGCCCACATTGCCAGCAGGAAAAAGAATGCCAAGCTTTACACAGCAAAGGGCAACCTGACTATTGACAACACCAATGGCAGCAGTCAAGACAGTCTAGAGCAGTGGTTCCCAATCTTGGATGATCTAGATGTTTTTGGACTGCACTTTCCAGAACTCTTCATCACCATCTGTGCTAGCTAGGGTTTCTTGAGGTTGTAATCCAAGAGCATCTGTGTTGCCCAAGACTGCCAGCCACTGCTCTAGTGAGTTCTTATACTCATTACAATTCACAAAGAAATACCAAGCAGTGGTAAATCCCCAGAAGCTGACTTTTTTCATCAGTTAACCACTTTTCACCCAAACACAAAATAATTGTTAGGGTTGGTTGTTGTGGGTTTTTTGGGCTCTTTGGCCCTGTTCTGAAGGTTGTTCTTACTGATGTTTCACCAGTCTCTGTGGCCGGCATCTTCAGAGGGACAGGAGTAGGAACTCTGTCCATGCTCTGTTGAGCATGTTAGGCATTGCTGAGCATTGTTGCGCATTGCATGTTGAGCAATGATGAGCATTGTTAGGGATGTTTTTCAACAAATTATTTAGGTATCAAAATGCCTAGAAGAAATTGTAATGAGCAAAAGAGGGTATCCTGTAGACCATCTTGACTCCTGACATGTGCATTATCAACATCCAGGCTGCTATGTAAAGCTTGGTGATTTATTTCCTGCCAGCAACATGAGCACAGTATTGTGCGGCAATATTGGGCCATTTCCTGGTGTTTCCTAGATTTAGAAGCACGATATTCCTCATTCATAAACTAAAAGTTTTTTGAAGAATTGAATTGATTTAAAAGACAGCAGCAGAGAGATACAAAATAAATATTTAAAAATAGACGTAACCAGTGCTAAGAGTTTGGAAAAGATGGGTCCATGGACAAAGTCTTTGAGTAGTTCAAATGCTTGTAGATTAAGTGATGATTAGAAACACACGTAATTTGCAATAAACAACTGAGTGAACAAATGGTGGAACTCATGTCAATGAGGTGTCCAGTGGGAGTATAAACATTACTTAAAGATAGGCCTTGTTGAATGCAACAGAACTTATTCTTGGTAAGTGTACATAAGACTAAAGTCTCTAAGTAAATTCAGTGAATTGATTCCTCCCCTTGCTATTTCAAATATAAAAAGGAAAACAGAAAAGTGGAGGTCAATAAAATGTCATGTTTTTCCTTCACCTCCCCAAGTTCCATTGATTCCCTAATCCAATATTGAATAGCTAAGGAGCTTGTCACTTTCTCTGAGGAAACCAGTTCTATCCTGTGTACTGAAAACACTTTGTTCTTTTGGGAAACAATAAGCACATTCCATCATACAATTTTCTTCTTGTTTAGCAAATGTAGGAAACCGGCTATCTATGACAGGAAAAAAAATTGATGGTAGCATGTGATTTTGAGAGAACCTATTTAATATTTAATTTGGAACTCACTTGATAGCAATGGTGTAGCCTTTGGGGCTTTAACAGAGCCAGGTGAAGACTTATTGAACTGGTGTGCCAAAAAGACCTGTTTGTACAGCAGCAAGGCAGTGCAAAGTTTGCTAAGACTATGTGGTTGACAACAGATGGGGAATGTTCGGGCTTAATAAACTAGAACAGTGCCTAACTAAATATTGAACTTGTATGCAGGCTGGAGTGGTCAAGTGAAAACAAAAGGTCTGTCCATGACATTTGCTATTATAAATACTAAATCAAGGCAAGAAAGTGGAAGAAAGGAGGGATAAGACATGAGCCAAATGTAAAAACACTCATTGCATTCTGAATTGAGTCATGGCTTCAGCTAATGAACATCATGGTGGTTATAATGCATTGAAAAGATACAGGGCTCATGAACAGAGTGTGTGTTTTCTATTCAGAAGGTCGTATATAGGAACCTGAAACTGCTTACCCCAACATTCTGGAGAAAACGACCATTTCCCTTCTCTAGTCACAAGCCATCTGTGGTTGGAGGTTCATTCTCTGATATGTCCAGCTAAAATGAGGAAGCTAGAGGAAGATCTCTCCCTGTGATGCTGAAGGAAGACCTGTTGCGAGCTAGAGTAGACAGTACTGGACTAGACAAAAAAGTGGCCTGATTCAGCATTTGGCAACTTCTTATGGTCAAGCTTAAAAAATGCAGAGTTACCTTTTTGTAGATCTCATAGTACAACTCCCTAAAGCCTCAGAGCATCAATAGCTGGGAGATTCTGGGTTATATTATCAAATAAGTGATTTTCCAAGCTTTCTAAGGCAGTGGTTTCCAGCCTTGGGTCCCCAGATGTTCTTGGACTAAAACTCCCAGAAACCTTCACCATTAGTTGTGCTGGCCAGGAAGTCTGGGGGTGGTAGTCCAAGAGCACCTGGTGACTCACATTTGGGAACCATTGATCTAGGATATGAAGATGCAGCATTCCATCTCAAATTTTCATGGCCTTGTCAAAGAAAGAAAATAAGTTATACTATTGGCTAGGAAAACACAAACAGATTTTAAGGGTTACTTTTCATAGAATAGAACTAAATCTTATCTTGTGACTCACAACTTGTTATTGACGTATGTGAGAAGGATTTATTCATTCATTTCAACCAGTGCCATGTTCAAACAGCCTGCATTAATTAACTGAGTTAAGTTAGTGTTTTATTGATAGACTGAGTGACTTTTTTCGTAATTGTAATTGATGAATTGGATTACAGATTAATTAATATTCACCCATCAATTATTCTTTGCTTAATTGACCTATGAGATTTACTTTGTGTTTAGAGCTTTGAGTCAAATTAAATTAGGCTGCATTTACAGGGGCAGAATGAATGGGGGAGAAAATGCTGTAAGAGTTGTACAGCCAGAGACTATATAGACATTGAGAAGAGGGAATATCAACCAAGGGGGTGGCAAGTGAGAGATATATACCAGCTTCTCTTCTCGCCCATTTCAATGTCTCAGTAGTACTGGTGGCTTACCTGCAATGCTCCTGAATTAAGGGGATATATCCACTAGTGTATCAGGTGCAACATTAGGCAAAATCTGGGGCACAAATGGGTGGCATGACAATAATCTACAGATTAAATTTCTCTGGTCAGATCCACTGTTTAAAGATCAACCACTTCAGAATGACTGTCATTAAGCAGGATTGGGATTCTGCACCTCACTTCCCAACAGTCTTTCAGGCTGAACTAAGTGTTGGTCTTGGGGGACTGTAACATAGTGTGGCTCACCTGGTAACTCTCATATGCATATACATGCTACATGAATGGCAATACGATCTTGGCCACTATGTAGTACATGTGTCTGTTGTCATTTAATCATGCTTGATGTGCACATGCATTTTTGTACCTAGTAGTACAAACAGAGAGATTACCTACCTGTAACCATGGTTCTTCTAGTGGTCCTCTGTGAATTCACACAAGTGGGTTATTCTGAGCCTGCGCAGGAAGTTTCGGAAGTTTTTAGAGCTTAAAAAGACATCCCCCCATGGAGTGCAAGCTCCGCCCTGCAGTCTTCCCCTCAGTTCCTTCCATAGTCTGCCGCTGTCAAGATAGTATATTGGAAGACAACGTGACGAACAGAGAGGAGGAAGGGAGAGATTGTGTGAATTCACAGAGGACCACTAGAAGAACCATGGTTACAGGTAGGTAACCTCTCTTTCTTCTTTGTGGCCTCTGTGAATGCACACAAGTGGGTGACTGACAAGCTCACTTACCAGATAGTGGGAAGTCACGGTAGCAAAGATGTCAGGATTGCCCTGCCGAATGCAGCATCATTTTAGCTCTGACATCTAGGTGGTAATGCTTCACAAAGGTCAATGGATTGGACCAGGTTGCTGCTCAGCAAATGTTTGATAGTTCTATTCCATGATGTAGAGCAGTAGATGTTAATAATGCTCTAGTGGAATGGGCCTTTAGATGTTCAGGAGGTGTTTTGCCTGAAAGCTCGTATGCCAATGATATGGTCTGTACTATCCAGTGGGAGATGGTTTGTGGTGATGCAGGGTCCCTTGTGGGGACCCTGGAACCATACGAATAGTCTTGGGGACATCCTGAATGCTTTTGTCCTGTTGGTGTAAAAGGCTAACGACCTTCGGACATCCAGCATATGGAGCATGCGCTCGATGGATGTAGCAGGAGATGGGAATAAGGTTGGTAAAATCAAAGACTGGTTCAAGTGAAATTCAGAGACAATTTTGGGGAGAAATGATACATCAAAATACATAGTAACCTTATCTGGATGAAATTGTAGGTATGGTGGGTCTGAACGAAGAGCTGCTAATTCACTGGCTCTCTTGGCAGATGTTACTGCCATGAGAATGGCTGTCTTCAAGGAAAATAATTTGTCATTACATGTAGCCATTGGTTTGAAAGGTGATTTAGTGAGGGAATTTAGAACTAATTTTAATTACCATTGAGGTACAATTTGTTCTCTTGGGGGTCGAATGTTTTGAAGACCCCTGAGGAATCTTTTTAGAGCTAAATGTAAAAAACAGTTTTGCTGATTGAGAATGAGATGGTTGATGGGCCACAATAGGTGATAAATAAACTTTCAGGATTGAGTGTGATAGTCCCAAATCAAAGAGGTGGAGAATAAAGATAAGTATTGTCTTAAGATAAACTGGTATTGCAATTAAGTTTTTTTTTTAAAAAAATCAGTAAATGCCATAAACTATTTCCATTTGTTTTCATAGAGCCTTTGTGTAGATGGTTTTCAAGCTCTGTCTAAGGTGTTTCAGAAGGTGGGAGTATCCTCCAAGCTGCCAGATTCAGAGACTGAATATCGGGATGAAGGACCGATACGTTGCTCTGAGATAGGATGTTTGGTATTGACGGTAGGTGGAATATGTCTGTCGCCATCGATCTCAGATGGGTGAACCATGGTTGTCATGGCCACCACAGAGCAATGATTATGGCATCTGCTCCGTATTGATGGATCCAAGTTATTGATCTCTGGATCAAGGGGTTTGGAGGGAACATGTATAGTAGTTCTCCTGTCCAGTCTATTATGAAAGCATCGGCCAGTGATTTAGGATCAATGCCGGCCTTAGAGCAGTATCTCTGACACTTGGTGTTGTGTTCCGTTGCAAAAAAGTCTATGGATGGGTGTCCCCATCTATAACATATGGTCTGGAAGATGTGATCGTCTAATGTCCATTCGTGTGTCCATGTAGGAAGTCGGCTTAATTGATTTGCTATGTAATTTTCTTCTGTAGAAATGTGAATAGCCACAGGCAATATGTGGTGGTGATAACACTATTCCCATAAGTCTATGGTGAGGTACATAAATGAGAGGGAATGTGTGCCTCCCTGTTTGTTTACGTAGTACATAGTCGTGGTGTTCTCTGTGGCTAGTTGTGCTGCTTGTCCCTCGATGCATGGTAAGAAGGCTCAAAAGGCTTTTATTATTGCTAACAGTTTGAGATGATTTATGTGTAACAATCTTTCTTTCTTTGTCCACAGGCCGTGTATTTCCAGTTCTTGGCAGTGAGCTCCCCACCCGAAGGGCTGGCATCGGTGGTGACCTGTACTGACAACTGTAGAGGCTTGAAGGGTTTGCCTACTACTAGATGTGGAAGGAATGTCCACCAGGTAAGTTGACTTGCTACTTCTGGTGTCACAGTGAGGCGTTTTGACTGTTGGTCTGTCATAGGGTCGAATAGCGAAAGGAACCATGCTTGTAATGACCTCATCTTGACTCTTGCATCTACAGCTGTGGTAGATGCCATGCGCTCGAATAGATGTTGGGCTTCATGTGCTGATACTGATGTCATAGGTTGGAATAAACTGATGGCTTGTTCTAACTTGGTGATCCTTTCTAGAGTTAAGATTGCTCTTGCTTGCAGGAAATTGAGGTAGGCACCGATGCAGCTGGTTGTTTGTGATGGTTTGAGGTGAGATTTGGTGTGATTGACCTTGAGTCCTAAGGTGTATAGGGTGGTCAGGGTTATTTCTGTAGCTCTTACTGCATCCTGATATGAGGAAGCTACGATTAGCCAGTTGTCAATATAGGGGGAAATGGTCATTCCTTGGAGTCGGAGATAGGCTGCAATCGGAGCCATACATTTTGTAAATGTCCTTGGTGCTGTGGATAGCCCGAAGGGGAGGGAGCAAAATTGGTACGATATCTTGTTGAATCTGAATTGGAGGAATTTTTGATGTAGTGGGTGAATCAATATGTGAAAATAGGTGTCTTGTAAGTCGATAACCACAAACCAGTCTCCCTGTGAAGGAAGGGGAATAATGATATCAAGAGTTAACATATGGAAATTTTGAGGTTGAATAAGCTTGTTAAGTTTCCTGAGATCGAGGATGGGGCGAAGTCCCCCATCCTTTTTAGGGACCATAAAGTATTGTGAATAGAATCCTTCATTATAGGATGATGAAGGGACTATAAGTATGGCTTGTTTTTGTAGAAGTGATGATACTTCTTCTTGCAGAACTAAAGAATGAGGGGTAGTCTTGATAATGCTGGGAGGTGGTGTTTTGAAAAATTCAATATAGTAACACTTTTGAATTATAGATAGTACCGATTTATCATTGGTGATTTCTTTCCATGCTGGTAAATATGTATGAAGTCTTGTATGAAATGTTGATGATAAGAGATTATGTATATTGTTTATCCTTTTGTTGTTGCTTTTGAAAGGGTTGTCTCCTGGTTTGTGCTTGTTGACTTTGAAATGGTTGAGAGGTTGATGTCAATGCAGTAGGGTAAGAGGTTGTGGTTGATATGAGTGAATGGATTGCTGATATGGTTGATATTGCTGATGATAATGTGGTTTTTGGTATTGTGTTCTTTGAAATCGATATGGTTGTTGTGGTGTATAGGATCTTGCAGTCTTCCTTAGTTTGTGAATGTTCTCCATTAGCTCATCCGTCTTCGAATTAAAGAGTCCGGTAGCATTGAATGGGAGATCCTCTATCGTTTTGGTATCATCTAAAATGTTAGATGATCGAAGCCATGTGTGTCTTCTTAGTGCTGTGGAAGTAGTCATTGCCTTGGATGCTGGATCAGCTGTGTGCCGTGGCACCACTCTTTGTTGCTTAGCTAGAGTTGATGCTTCTGTGTAGGTGTTGATTAATTCCATTTTAGTGGCTTCCAATGCAGTTTGGAGAGTGGGTAAGATTTTGTCCCACAGTTGTCTTTGATAGGCCCCATGGCTGCTTGATAGTTAGTGACCATTATTAAAAAGGAGGTAAGTGAATAGAGCTTTTGTCCCAGGATGTCAATTTTACGTATGACCTTCTTTGTTTGTTGGTGCCACTGATGACTTGTTACGGGCCTTGTATTGTGTTGATTCTACAATGATTGAATTTGGAGTGGGATGTTTTAGAAGGAATGTTGCATCGGGTCCATGGGTCTTACAATGGTTTTCCACTCTGTGTGGAATTTGAAGTGATGACGGTGGTTTGTCCCATGAGTCTTTTACTAATTGAAACATGGCTGGTAATAGACTTAGTGGAGGAGTTTTACCTTGATCTAGGTCAGGAAAACCTAAATCCTTCTCTTGAGCAGGTGGTTCCTGTATGTCCAACTGCAATGCCTTGGCCATTCTGAGGATCAATTGAGAATATGAGGTGAAGTCCTCTGAAGGTGATGGAGGGTTGTTCTCTCTGATATCAGTTGTAGGGGTAGGCAGATTGGGGGGATGATTCTTTGGATCCAGTGGAGTCAGAGTCTTGAGATGATGTAGTGGAAACAGAGGGTGGACGATGTAGTCTAGAAGTTGAAGTTATCGGTATTGATTCCCTTGCTGATTGTATTGGGTACGGTTGTATCACGGTATTGGAATGTAAAGATGGACCTGCATAGGTCATTGATACTTGTAAAGAAGAGTGTTTTGCTCATTTTGTTCTCTTAGTGGGTATTGGTGTTCTGATACCGAGCTATTTCTTTTCAGGACAGACTTCGGTGGTGCATGAGTCTGTGCCAAGCTTGCGTGTGTGCTGAGTGGTGACGCCGAGCTGGAGGAAATGGCGATCACAGTCTCGAATGTCATGATGGTGAGTCATATTGGACTCTCCTTGTCATAGCACATAGTTTCAGGATACACTCCTTGGTAATATGGTCATAATAGTGTTGCCTGTGGTGGTAGACAGGTCTTGGAAAGTACTGATGATATTCAGGGTAGTAATACCTCTCTCCATGTTGAGGGGCATAGTGTGGTGGAGAAATATGCCGTCTTTTTTCATGCTTACAAGAGTGTCGGGAGGACTCTGATCCTGAGGTATGCACATTTAGCGACCACCCTGATATTCGAGGGCTGGAAAGGGCCGAGGCCGGGCTGGAATGGATCTCAGCCTGTGATTGGCCTGTGCTAGGTGAAAGGCTAGCCACTGATAGTGCAGCTTGAGCTGAAGTCAAGGTGTGCTCATCTCGATCCGATGTGGAAATGGGATGATTTATTTTTGTCTTTTTTCTTCTTAGTGGCTTCATCGGAGTGAACCCAGGTTTAAGAGGTGGACGTTGAGCTGGTCTTTGATGAGGGTTTGGGTGACTCCTTTTGTCTTATCGGAGTTGGTGTTGGGCTCGATATGGATCAGACTGTATCTGGACAGTTGTTGGTGAGGTAAGTGTCTCCATGGTTGGGTGAAGAGACTTCTCCCACAAATATGGCCTTAAACGTTGTAATCTAAGTTTTATTGCCGGTTTTGTCAACTTTTTACATTCGGGGCACGATTGGGTTTGGTGTTCTTCCCTCAAACAAAACAAGCATTTGTCGTGCCCGTCCATAAGTGGAATTTTCTTTTCACAAAGAACGCACCATTTAAAAGGTCCCTGGGGGGCCATAAAAATGGGAAGAGAGGGAAACCATCATTGGGGGCGGGGAAGAAAAATGCAGGAAGCTGAAAAAGTTGTATGCGGGGGGGGGAAATAGAAGCTAATCACAGGGGGATGTAAAATAATAATGATTATAATAGAATCTAAGAGTTCAATTAATGAAACGGATATTTTAAATGACTAATACAGTTAAACGCTCTAGTTGTTCCTGTACGTCCTACCAATGTGGCAGAAAAAAAGGAACTGAGGGGAAGATTGGAGCCTGAGCTTGCACTCCATGGGGGGGATGTCTCATTGTCAAATTTTTTTAAGCTCTAGAAACTTCTGAAACATCCTGCGCAGGTGCAGATAACCCACTTGTGTGCATTCACGGAGGCCACGAGGAAGAATCTTGTTTTACTTTTTTGTTCACTATTTCCCCCAGAATTCCATAATCCATTTTATTATACTCAGAAACTATTGGCAGAATGTGAAAATTTATGACTTAAAAAGCCTTTGATTACTCAATAGATAAAAGTTCAGGTACTGAGTAGAATTAGGTCCAAGTCCCCCACAGTAGACCACCATTTATTGCTTGGTTTATCTCAATTGGCATTTACTATCTCAGTAATTCAGAGGCTATCTTTAAAATTCTGAGGCAAAGAGGGAACAATTGACTCACACTGAATTGATTGACATTCACCCCAGACCAGAAACCATTCTGTCTCTGCTGGACAGAAATACTTTTTCCTATCATTAGAAAAACATATGCACACTCTTGTTGATAAATGTATAACTCTACATCTTCTGGTGTCACTAGTCCTTTTACCGAGCAAAAAAGTACTATCAGTGGATCAAATGACATAGCATGAACTGTTATATTCTCAATTTCCAATTGCTCCACAGTATTTATGATTACTTTGATGTTATCCTAGCTGCTACTGTTTTAGTACAATAACAAAAAAATTACGGTTTAAACTGTTATTTCATTCTGCTATTTATGGGTAAGAAAGAGTTCAGTTATGCTGTTTCTGTGCACTTAAAAAATTAATTATTAAGTGTCTCTTCTTTCACTAACTGAAACCTTATCAAAGAGGAGTGCTGGCCTGGGGATTCAAAGCATTGAACTCCAAAAACTTGCCTTCTTAAGCTTTGGGGAAAGCAAGTAGCAAACAAAAATGTGTTTTGAATTCATTGGGTAGCTGACTCTCTCTCTCTCTCTCTCTCTCTCTCTCTCTCTCTCTCTCTCTCTCTCTCTCTCTCTCTCTCTAAGCCACTTCTAAGGAGTCTCAAGGCACAGTGTTTGAACTGCAATACTACAGTGAAGACTCTGTTCCACAACCTGTGCTTGATCTTGATGGGCGCTGGTATCTGTCTCAAGGTTCACTCAGCTTTCCATCCTTCTGAGGTTGGTAAAATGAGTACCCAGCTTGCACTGGAGGTGGGGGAGAGGGGCAATGTCTAGTATGTATGATTGAATTGTAAACCACTCAGAGAGTGCTTTGAGTGCTACAGGGTGATATATAAGTGGTACACTTTGCTTTTTTGCTTTTTAAACTAGAGATCTCTTTAATTAAATAAAAAGTAAAGCAGCAACAGTTGTCTATCTGAGCTTACCATAGTTCAGATAATGATTTCAGGTTATATGGCCCTGAGAATATATATTTTTAAAACATATATTTACTTCTGTTTCCATCCTATGGCACTCCACAGCCATAGCCATCAAGAGAAGCTTATTTTTCACTTACATGGAACACTGACTTTTGTTTTATTACTTTTATTAGGTAAGTTACATTGATCTTGAAAGAAATACAGAGAAAAGATTAGAGTTATATATGCTGAAATGGGCGCAGGAACACAGTTGGACTTTGTACTAGATACTGTACTGTACATATTATAGTCTGGGAAAGTTGTCACCTTTGTTAGCACCACCACAAAACGTTGTGAAAGTGGTCCCTTCCAAAGCTGGAGTTCAGCTTCTTAAGACTATAAATCTGTTTCATTTGGGACAAATCATAATTTATGCATATTTTTTCGAGACCACTTGCTTGCATCTTATTCTTCAATGAAACCCTCTTCTTGTCTTCATTGCTGCAGTCAGAATCAGGGAAGGGAGCATGAGAAGGAGGAAGCAAGGAGCACGCTTGTTCTTCTCCAGCTTAGACCATAATTTGATTCATATAGCAAGAAACAATCCTTATTCGGGATATATTCAAAATTTTGAGCACATGGAATTCCCTTTCAAAACCAGTAAAGTTTGGTCCAGAGCTTAAAAGAATTGTTGTTATGAGTTACCCCTCTCAGGAATCCCCCGGGCAGCACAGATACAGTACAGGGGTGGGCACCATATGGCCCATGTGATGCACATGGCCCACAGAGGCCTAAATATGGCCCCCAGCACACTTGGGAACACTCAGCATGCAATAACCCTTCAGAAACTAAGTCTCCTTTTGCCAAAATGGAGTGTGGGGGACAATTTTGACAAGTTCTGTAGAGGATGCAACTGGGCTTTTTTAGAACCACCTCCTCATGGGATATCAGGTGCAACTCTTCAAAATCCAGCAATGAGAATGTGTGGTCTCCAGCCTCTGAACATCCCTCCCCACCCACCTGCCACCATGAAGAATTTCGGAACCGTAGTCCAAAAGTTTCAAACTGTTTCTCAAGCTGGAAAATAATGGGCATCTGGAAATGGGCATTCCTCCAGACTGAGGAATGTCAAGCAACTTGAAGGAGACTGTAAATTTCCCTACTGAATGGAATAGTCGGAGAGAGAAAAGGGAAAGGATTGCATGGGGTGGAGGTATACACGAGAAAGGGCTCTGACAATCCACAGGTAAACCTTCTAAATCCTGGAGGGTTGTCTGAATCACATTTCCACCATTTAGAAATATATCCATTCCTTTCATGTAATCATTGCCCTTCAGCTATTGTAGCAATTAGCGGAATAAGGGTGCTGTCTTGCCCTTGCCCTCAAGTGCTGATGGAAACCTGGAATTTAAAAAATGTGAGCCAAGGAAGATCCGCAAAGGTTTGATATATCAGATTAGACTACAGAGCAGAAAGACTCTCCTGAATTCTAGATGTGAAGGCTAAGAGGGGCAGTCATGGACTTCAAGCTTGATACACTGTATAAACCCAGATGTAAAGTGTCGGGTCCCCATTATCCTACAATTTCATTTCTGCTTGTTTCATAAAGACAGAGGCAATCAACTTTGACACTGTAGCTAATTTCTGTGCATTCCCTGTGGCTTAGCAGATAGATTTTCTAGTCAATCAAAAGGAGGAGGAGGAGGAGAACAGCCTGCTGGATGAGTGAAAAGCTTATCAAGTCAAGCATCCTGCACACACCTGCTGCCTCCTTCTCCCCAAACACCCAAAGAAAACATTTTTCCATGTTTTATTTGGTTTCATTTGATTTATATCTTACCTTTCTCAAAAAAAAAAATGCAACTCAAGGTTGGTCACAAAAAAACTGGAAAAAAATATAGATTTAGAAACAATCAGTTAAATGAAATTGAACAAATAATAACATTAGGAAGAATTGAATGAAAAGCTAGTTAAAACCTCATTGCTTAAAAAAAAAAAGCAGCCATCAATTAGAAGCCCCTTCTTCAGGAGCTACTTAATTATCAAAAGTCCACCCAAATGAAAAGATTGTTGCCTGTTAGAGGAAGGATGCCAATGGGGCAGAGGCACTGTGCCACCCTCAGAAAGGAATTCCATACCAGGGGAGCATATGAAATCATGGTCAAGTCAGACAAATATTAGGAATATTCATATTAAGAATGGGCCACCCTGAGTGGCAAGAACGGGCATGGCACAAGCTCTCCTACCACATAAGGCTGGAAGTAAAGCATTGCCCCCTCACACTACCCCACTGCTACTCTTGTGTGTATGCAGCATCACACGTGAAGAAGAGGAGGAAGGAGGCTTTTTTTTGACATTGTTGGTAGAGCCAGTGGTGGGAGGGAGATGGCACCTCATGTACACTGTGCAAAAGAGCAGGGAAGGTTTAGGCAGAGCGGGTGAGGGCTCAGAAGGGCCCTTGGAGTTGTGCTGTGCAACCACAGCCTGACTGCTTCTCAGCTATTTCAGTCCTGACCGACTGACCGGGAGCCAAGGCAGTGCGGGATGCGTGACCAAACATTGCAGGGGGCCACAAGTCACAGTTTGGTTATGGAGGCGCTGTGCAGCGGCAGCTCTCTTGTTTTGGTGGTATGCAGCAGAGCCCCTCTTCTTTCTGCAGCTGGTAACTCACACAGTACACAGTACGTGGCAGCCCTCCCATGCCTAGCTCCCCCAGGACAGTTGACAGACCTGAGCTGGGATGAAAGGCATCACTTTACTCTGGCATACATTTTCAGTCACCTCGTTATCTTGCATTTCAGAGCAAGGTGTTTTGTTCATTGGGCAGAAAGCACAGATTGAATTGGCAAGTCTGGATGCTTAGGTGCAGAGCTGTGAGGAAATCCTATTGCTGGAGGATAAATGTGCTAACACCAGGACAAATAATGCTCTTAATCCAGCATCCTGTTCAGTATTCACCTGTATAGGTAAAGGTTCCCCTTGACAATTTTTGTCCAGTCGTGTTCGACTCTAGGGGGCGGTGCTCATCTCCGTTTCCAACCCATAGAGCTAGCGTTTTGTCTGAAGACAATATTCCACGGTCATGTGGGCTGTGCGACTAGACATGAAATGTCATTACCTTCCCACCAAGATGGTACCTATTTATCTACTCACATTTTTGCATATTCGCATGCTTTTGAACCAGTAGGTTGGGGGGAGGTGGGACAAGCAGAAGGGGGCTCAGTCCATCGCATGGATTCGATCTTACGACTGCAGGTCTTCTGACCTTGCAGCACAGAGGCTTCTTAAGTTTAACCTGCAGGGCCACCACGTCCCTATTCACCTGTTTGCATAACTCTAATGGGGGAAGAGGCTGCAGCAGTCTAATGAGATGCCAGTCACTTGCGACCAGGCACACCGCTGATAGCTTGTCAGATCACTACATTGGCTTCCTCTGTTGAGTTCCAGAAACATAAAGATTAGACAGGATAGTGGCCTTAATGTTCAGGTTTATGAGGAAGGACAGGGATGACATAGTTCATAAGGAGAGGAAAAATAAATTAAACAACCTGCAACAGCTGTGAGGTGACAAAGGAAGCAATTCTGTTGTGATGGGGTGATTTAAAACCATACTTTTAAGGCTTTTGTATCATACATCCTACCAATCATTCTGTCAAAGAACCTGATTCCTGCCATAACACAAACAAAAAATCCTCTTTTTCTGACAAGGACACATCTATGTTTATAGGCACTTTGTTGTTACATATATCATTTATGGTAAGTTTGTGAACAGGAAATTAGGAGAAATATTAAGTGTCCAAAATAACAGGAACATTCCAAAAGGTAATCGGTGGATAGCCCATAAGAGACAAAGTTGGTAGAAGACAATGGGCAAAGGCTTGTTGTTCTGCACAGGAAATTGCACCAGAGTAAGCCCACTGAATCCATGACAATTTAATGAGTCAACCTCTCCATAAGTTCCATTTATTCAAATGGGGCTACTCTAACTGTAGTTTATTTTATCATGTTAAATCACAGTTAGAATAGGCCTGTTTGACTCAATATGGAGCAGCTGACTCACAAAATCCCCATTGATCAGTGGGGCTACTCTAGAACAAAGCAAAAGGACTTTGGACAGTGTGTTATTCTATCAGAAAGACAAGGAGACTGAGGAAGAGAGATTTCTCATTAAGTCCACCTAGACTGTTTCTGTTTTCTAACTGGGATTTGCATACCATGACTGAGAAATCACTGATTAAAAAAAAAAAAACTACATTGCCATGCATACCTGTCTGCCCCCATATGCCTACCATTTAATCAATCTATGGAATCCCTTGTTCTTTCTACTTCTTGTATTCAGTGTTAGTGGCATGGTTTGACTACCATGACTAATTACATTTAACTAGACCCTTATTTTGGTGGAAAAATTAATCCAGGGTAAGGCTATGGAGGGTCTGTGTAAACATCACATCTTTACTTGTTTTCTAAGGCCAAGGAGAGAATGGGCCTGTCACACCTCTGTTGGGAGGCAGTTCCATACTGAAGTGGCCACCACAGAAAAGGCCAGGTTCCAAGTTGTTGATTTCCAGCTTTCCTCCAGATGGCCACCTGTAACCAATCAGATGGCGTCAATGGTATTTCTGAGACAGAGGCAATCAGACAAGTAGTAAAGTTGAATGTCAATATAAACAGCAGTGGAGAGATTGTTGA
The DNA here is from genome assembly GCF_051106095.1 of Pogona vitticeps. Classification (NCBI taxonomy): domain Eukaryota; kingdom Metazoa; phylum Chordata; class Lepidosauria; order Squamata; family Agamidae; genus Pogona; species Pogona vitticeps. The sequence continues at coordinate 72,844,353 of NC_135783.1, read as the reverse complement.
CCATTGTGAGACACTACATTGCAGTAATGCGCAGATGCAGTACCCAGGCTACTGACCACGGACAATTATAGGGAACATATAACTCCCTCATTACAACAGCTTATCTGGCTGCTACTCCATTTCCAGTCCCAATTCAAAGTACTGATTATGACCGATAAAGCCCTATATGTTTTGGGTCCAGAGTATTTGAAGGAGAGTGTCTACCCATATGAGCCTTCTTGGCTCTGAAGTTATTCAAGGGGTGCCCTTCTACTGCCCTCTGAGACATGTTTGGTGGGGACACGAGAGAGGGCCTTCTCTGCAGCTGCTCCCCAGTTTATGGAATGACCTTTCCTCGGAGGCTAACTGGGCTCCCTTCCAGTGACAGGTGAAGACCATACTTTTTAGGTGGGCTTTTAACAGATAGCTGGGCAGTGAAAGATCTTAATTTGAGGAGCTGTATAATTATTTAAGGGTGTTTTTTTTTTTGCTTTTTTCAAAGTGTTTAGAGTGTTTTTAACAGTTTTAACCAATGGTTTTAATGCTGAGACATGTTCAATTGTTTTTAAATGTAATAATCTATTGTGGGTTAACTGGTTTGTCTTTTAAGAACTTGATAGATAGATAGATAGATAGATAGATAGATAGATAGATAGATAGATAGATAGATAGATAGATAGATAGATAGATAGATAGATAGATAGATAGATAGATAGATAGATAGATAGATAGATAGATAGACAGACAGACAGACAGACAGACAGACAGACAGACAGACAGACAGACAGATGAAGGAAGGAAGGAAGGAAGGAAGGAAGGAAGGAAGGAAGGAAGGAAGGAAGGAAGGAAGGAAGGAAGGAAGGAAGGAAGGAAGGAAGGAAGGAAGGAAGGAAGGAAGGAAGGAAGGAAGGAAATGGTTGGTTGGTTGGTTGGTTGGTTGGTTGGTTGGTTGGTTGGTTGGTTGGTTGGTTGGTTGGTTGGTTGGTTGGTTGGTTGGTTGGTTGGTTGGTTGGTTGATGGAGCAATGAAGGTGTGAGACTGCACGCCGTGGAAATAGAAATAAATAAATCTGCAATGAACTAGCTAGAGAAGCTTGGAAAGGAAGGGGGTTGCAGTTTCTGGGGCAGGAAACACTGGAATACCCACATTGAGGTGAGAGAAACTGAAACACCCCACTGATCCAGTAGTCCAAGGTAGCACCAGTCTATCAGCACACACTACACCTACGGATCAATTTTACATCAGATATCCCTGAAAAGCAGCAATGTATTTGCAATAGGAAAATTTGGAGTAAAGACAAATTGTGCCGAGTTGAACTTGGGCATCAGTTGAAGCACTGAGGGCAAACACAGAGTGACCTGGTGTAGACCTGGCCTTTGTCTCAGAAGGGCTCCAACCTGCAAAGATTTCTTTGAGGCAGAATGAAGGGACAGGTACCCAGGCTAGAGAGACTTTCCCCCTCTTTCCTCAGTTCTTCCTTTCTGATGTCCGTTTGTGGAAGTGCTGGATGTGCTCTGGCTGATTAGCTAGTTGCAAACCTAATTATGAAATATTCTCATTGTTTAATCTACTTTTTCTGATTTTAGCCAACTGATCAGTTGAGCGCTAATCAGATTTTCAGACCTGAAGAAAGGCATGTGGCTCAGCAAAAGGCAGGTGGAAAAGGCTAAACAGCACATAGCTTGCAGGCTGTCATTGCTGAATGCCTGCTTGCAAAAGAAATGGCCTTTCTCTTGCTCCCCAACATTTGTGGGGGTGGGGGAAGAGTAATGCAATGATTTTATGTTGCTTCTCATAGAAGGGTAACAAGAAGAGGCTGCAGGAAAATGTTCTGTCAAATTGTCCATTATCTAGCATACTGTTGTAAAGAAAGCTGAAATCCTGGCCAAAATCCCATTGCTTAGCATAGTAAATAACACTACAGTAAGCCCATCAAATCAGTGCAGATTTGGGCTAGTAAACTCCTTTGTAGATTCCATTGATTTAAATGGACCTACTTTAACTGTGACTTAATTTAGCACAGTAATTCACAGCCAGAGTAAACCTTTCTGACTTAGTGAACTTATAGAATTGACTCTCCAAATGTTCACTGATTCCATGGACCTACCCTAGTGCAATCTACTGCACTAGGCAACAGGATGTTTGCCCCCCCTTTAAAAAAAACACCTATCTGTTAACGATGCCTGAATATAGCTCTGTGGTTTAGGTATCTGAGCGTGGAGCCAGAGGTCATGAGTTCAGATTCCCACTGTGCTTCCCATAAGAGCTTGTGTGGCCTTGGGCAAGCGGCACTGTCTCAGGGTGCCCCTAGAAGAAGGGAATGGAAAACCACTTCTTATAAAACTCTGGAAAGGACTGTCATGTGTCCAAATTGACTTGACAGCATGCAATTATTATTAATGTACTTGATACTAGATAGCATTCCCTTTCAGCCTTGGTCCTCGGAGAAAAGCCATTGGGACAGATAGCTGAATCTTGTTTCAGCCCGAGTGATGGGACAGTAACTTCCATCGCATTAAGGGACAACAGACCACCTTAAGGGGCTCAGAGCCGGTCCAACGGCCACTCATAAGTCTGCATTCCAAAACAAGGAATTGGATAGGGGCTCAGGAAGAAATGTAGCGGGCAGAGACTGCAACTGGTGCTTCCCCTACTTTCAGCATCTGGTGCTTGAGGCACCAGCCTCAGTCTCCTTAATGTTAGGTCTTGGCCCTGCTTTCTCCAAAATGGAAAGGCTTCTTTCATTTGCAGAAGAGATGTTGATCCAGTGAAGCATCTAGTTGGTGGATGATATCCCAATTTCTTCTGATTTCCCCCTGAAGCCCTCTGCATCCTCTCCCACACTTTTCTAAAGGTCCTCGCAAGTCTGCGGAGCAGCCTTTCAGGAGGCAAGAAAGCTGCAGGGGACTGAGCTAAGACAGAAGTTATTTCCTTGGGATGACAACTCCAGAAATCCACAGCCAGCATGGCCAGTAACATTGCTGGCTATGGTTTCCTGGGATTTGTAGTCCAAAACACTTTCCCCTATTTCTGAGAAAGAGGGGTCTACAAAAATTGTCTCCCCACCCCCACTCCTCGGGCATTGGGGGCCTCCCCTAGACAGAGCATTGTTCCAGCTTCAAGCCTGCACAGAGATGAAAGGGCTTTTAAAGGTCTGTCTAAACCAGTGGTCCCCAACCTTGGGCCTCCAGATGTTCTTGGACTGCAACTCCCAGAAGCCTCCACCACCACCTCTGCTGACCAGGATTTCTGGGAGTTGAAGTCCAAGAACATCTGGAGGCCCAAGGTTGGGGACCACTGGTCTAAACAACATTCTGCAATGCCTCTTAGAACAGTGAGATCAAATTTATTACAGACATTGTTTTCAGATAGAAATGTACCAAGGGTTAATGTTCCACTTTGATGCAAAAGTATTGTTAAGGGGGTGACACTGAACCTCACTAGAAGAAACAGAGATCTGTTAATTGTCCTTGAGATCTATAATTCCAAGATGACCTTAAGACACCTATGAGTATGAGCTGCCTCTGGGGGATATTTTGGGTGTTTTCTACTGTTTTTAAATAACTACCTTGGCATAGGAATAGTTCAGTTCCAGAAAAGGTAATACTTCTGTGATGTCAAAATGGTAGGTCTGCGAATTATCATTTGCACAGTTCTGTTCATTAAACAAGTGATTTTTCTGTCTGTTTGTTAGAAAAAAGAGCATGCTTTTGGTTTGGAGAGGATATCACAAATATCAAACCTGCAGGAAAATGCAGGGAAAAGAGATATATATGCAGGGCACAAGGGAACTTTAAATTCTTACTTCAGGGTTGTTCAGGTAGAGAAGACTCAGAAGTGGTTTACCCTTCCCTTCTTCTGGGGGTGCCCTGGGACTGTGCAGCTTGCCCAAGACCGCACAGGATGGCTCTTCTCCCAGGAGGCACAGTGGGGGAATTGAACTCCCAAAACGCTGGCTCTGCAGCCAGATACCTAAACCAATGAGCTATCCAACCAGCCTCCCCACTACCATAATTTCATCTTCACGAAAACACTGTGAGGTAAGTGATTCTGAGAAAGACTGGTCTGCGGTCAACCAGTGAATTTTATCACAGAATGGGGGTTTGAACCCAGATCTCCTGAGTCCTAATCCAACACTCTGACCACTAGACTGACATTCCTATATATTTTGATGATTCTGTACTAATAGGCCAAACATGGGGGTGATAATTGGCTTCATATGACATTAACATGTCTTTGGGGAAAGCACAAGTTGGTAATATAAACCCTACCTGCTGCAAAAAACAAAACAAAACTGTATACACCAACCTGCCACAGCCTCATGGTCTCCAGACCTCCATTCCCACCATTCCTAATCAGCATAGTTCTCTGTAATCATCTCTAGAAGCTTCTACATCTCCTTTTCACCAACCGCAGGAGATGCCGTTCTGTCCCTTCAGTGCTGCCTGTGGACTGTACTGCAATGGATGCAGGAAAATGGGCTGAGGCTGAACCCGGACAAGATGGAGGTTCTGAGGGTGGGTACCCCCACAGTTGGGGGCCTGAGAAACTCTCTCTCTCTTGGGGGGTGTGACTCTTGCCACCAAGAGTGGGGTTTGCAATTTGGGGTTCCATCTGGACCCGACACTCACTATGGAAACTCAGGTGGCGTTGGTGGTCCGTACCACCTTCTTTCATCTTCGGCGGATAGCCCAGCTGTGACCCATCTTGATGTTGGGGCGCTCACTACCTTGGTGCATGCACTCGCAATCTCAAGACTAGACTACTGTAATGCGCTCTACGTGGGGCTACCTTTGAGGCTGATGCGGAAACTCTGAGTGGTGCAGAATGCGGCGGCCAGACTCGTTAGTGGAATGAGAAAATACCATCATATCTCTCCTACTCTGGCCACACTGCATTGGCTGCCCATTTGGTTCCGCATTGACTTCAAAGTGTTGATGCTTATGTATAAAGCCCTAAATGGTTTAGGGCCTCGGTATTTGACGGAATGCCTACTCCCACCAAGATCTACCCGTATCACTCGATTGAGTCAGGAGGTGAGGCTGAGGGGCTTGACACCGAGGGAGGCCCAAAAGGAAAAAACAAGAAATCGGGCCTTCTCGGCGGTGGCTCCTCGCCTCTGGAACAACCTCCCTCCAGAGATTCGTGTGGCTCCATTGCTGGGTATTTTTAAGACCCAACTAAAAACTTGGATGTTTAAGCAGGCCTTCCCTCCAGTCAATACTTACTTTTTTCTTTCTCCACTTATCTTTTGTTATTTTTCCATCTTGGAGAATCTGTTTATTGTTTTATAATTTTCATTTTGCTATATGTATATGTTAATCTTTATTTTGTCTGGAAGCCGCCTGGAGTGGTTGCAATGACCAGATAGGTGGGGTATAAAATAAATAAATAAATACCAGTTTTCTGTCCTCATGTTGAATACAAATGGTGCCCTTTGGAGTCCAACATATCTGGAAGGCATTAGATATGGGAAGCCTGCAATACATCACATGATTTGCAGAGACTACTGTAGGAGAAATTGCAGTACAGCTGACATGTTGACATAACTGAAGTTCACAACATAGTTTAATCCATTGCTGTGCTTCAATTTTCTCTCATGAGAACTTTGGTCGTTCTTGCTTGATTTGGTAAAGAAATAATAATAATAAAAAAGAAATTGTCCTGGAAAAACATTTCAAAGGAGGAGAAATTCCTGAGAAATTCTCATGGGTGAAGTTCAGGATTCTTGTGCTGACCTTACTTATGAGGGTGGGGTGTAAATGTCCTGTCTTTCACTGCACCGTCACCTCTATGGCAGACAGCCTCACTTCCTGTACTTCAGTTAAAGCCCCAAATAAGATGCCATAAGTAACTTGCTTTCACATGACTTTTCCAGATCAGGAAATGTGGACAGCCAGGGAAGCTGCAGCATAATGAAGAGATGGGTTAGAGAAAGGAAAAGGAATATAGCAAGCTGAGCCATTTGCAATATTATGATAAACATGAAATTATTACCAAAACAAATTCTAAAGGGTCTGAGAATGAAGCCCAAAAAATGGAAGGTTTTTTCATGGGGGAAATGAACCTTGTGGGAAACTAGAAAGCAAATTATGACTAGCTTCATCTTTTCCTGGAGCTGGACACAACATTGCCCTTCTTTATACCTCCTGCAGAGTCAGTGCTCTGTTATATGCCTTTGCAGTAGAGGCAAAATTCTTCTAGTCACTCCTCAAAAATATAATATTTGAGGATGGCTGGAAGATGCTGACCCCTGAAAAATGACAGATATCTCTGAACTGGGATTTTGCACCATATTTCTTTTCTTAGAAACATTTTAAGAATTTCCTTTTTCCTACTCCCCTACAAATAAAAGGCCACTTTACAGAATTATTTCCAAGATTTTTCACCATTTTGGGGCACCTGCCTCACTACCACCATCACCACAATGCCCTGAAATGAGGAAGAAAACAGTGCCCTGGCTATCAACACAGTTGCTGTTGTTGCCACTTACAGTGGCAGTGCAAGAAACAAAATCCCTTGGAGTTACAACTATGTTAGTTGTGCTTTGACCACTGCTATTGTGATGCAGAGTTTGACATTAGCTACCTCAGTTACAAATCCGGATGAATTATCTACCTATGCTTTCTTATTTCTGTCAAAATGTACAATATTTATAATGCAGAAGGATTGTGAGTAGCTGGATATGAACCACTGACTTAGTATGTGGTCTATGAAGCAAGCCCCTTATGCCTCGAGGACAAATGAGACATGACACTACTATGAGAAGCTGATAGCATGTTTTCCTTGCTCCCACGCAGTTCCATCAAAGCTCCATGCCTGGGCAATTGTCTGATTTGCAAACAAAGTTCATGTTTAGTTACTGATAGTGAAACAGGAAATAAAGGCAAGCTCAAGGTAGAAACGTGGACATAAGGAAAGCTTGTACTATGAGAAACAGGAGTCTTTTTTCCTCATAAGGGAGTTGTTTTTAGTCAAGTGCTAACAGCAATCTAGTTTGACCCACAGATAACAGAAATAGAAAGATAGATATGTGAAAAGCTTTTACAGTTGAGTACTGATACTGAAATGCTGGATGTGAAGCAAAGTTGCTCAGAAATAACCTTCCTTTTGTTTGGTAGAAGTTTGTCTCAACCAAGCAGGCAGGGGATTATGGTTCTAAAGAGTAATACCATTTGTCCAAAGTGGGAGGGAAGGAAATGAAAGTGAGGTAGTTTGAAAGGGGGAGAAAGAAATGGCAATGTTTAGACCCAGATTTGTATGTTTCCCTGACAAAAACAACTGAGACAGCTATAGCTTTCCTGAAGAGAAAAGGAATGGTATCCCACTCCACCTTGCCTACTGGTTCTAAGACAGTTCCCAATTACTGTACCTGTTGCTCAGTTAGTTACAATTGAAGTGTACTGTAGTCCCAATCCATTTACTCATAATGCCTTTCCTGTTGTTGAAACTGATAATAGGGTGGCATAAAGTGCCTGGGTGGGAAGCCTCTGTGAGCCTTGGTAGATGAACAATGCTAATTCTATCATGCCAGTTAATATAGCCCAATGCATTTAAAATGTGATTAATCTGTTTAGGGGAAAATATGAATAATGCAAACTGTATGTGAGGTGAGAAACATATTCTTTTGTAAAACGCTGGATTTTTGAAGTAAGGAACAAAATAAAATCAAACTGAGTTGAAAAAGGTTTTAAAAAAAGAAACAGTACTGCACAAATACGTTATCCCTAGACTCAGGGTTTAACAGATATTATTGTAAGATGTGGTAAGCCTCGCTGAATGCAGAGATACATAATGCATTCTTCAGCTGCATTTAAACATAGAATTGAATAAAGTGACATATGAGTAATGATATAGAGGAAAGGCCTCCTGAGCAGTGCCTGGTGTTCAGAATCCTATAAATGTAATCAAGTTTAGACTATGTAAAGCAAATTCTAAGGCTAGAGATGAACAATTGTTTTTGCTTGGGATTCGAGAGTGGCATGATAGAGATATTGGCCAGCCTTATCAACAAGCAAAGTGAGGCAAGTGCCTGAGGCAGAAAATGCTGGCAGGTGCTGAGCAAATGCAAAGTGCTTACTTTGTACCACCACCACCACCACAACGCTGAAGGTAGCCAGCAGCCTTCAGATGCAAAACAAAGAATGCTGTTCCATCAAGGATAGTAAAGTAAGATTCAACTACCTGTACGTTCAGAGTCAAACCACATGCTAAAGGCAACTTGTCATTGAGTAAACTATAGAAGTATGTCAAGGAAATGATTCAGTTAGACCTTCAAGACTGAGAAATCATAACTGCAAATGAAGCCTCTGTTTATCTCTTGATGACAGATTATGAAACATAGCAAACACAATTGCAAACTACAAGAAGTGTGAAGATCTCGTGCTACATCAAATCAGATGTTTCCAGCACCTCTTCTTATTAATAGGCTGTTTGTAATGTCTAGTTTGGCCTCTGGCCTCTGCATGTGTAATGAAGGCAGGATGGGTGGGTGGTCATGCTGACTGAAAGTTGTAGTCCAAAAAAGATTTCCCCCCCCCATCTCTGGATAGTTGGAATCTAAATGCTGGACATGCTTGTAATGAAGAGGTATGAAAGCCAATCTGGATTTTGGTTGGTACCTTAAGAAATTGCCAGGCAAATGCTATCTGCCTATTATCCTCTGTGTTTGATATCCTCGGTTCCTGTTTGGAGATCTGGTCTGTCCATGAGAAAAGAAAACAGTTAACTCAAAATAAACCACGATTTCTTCAGGTAGGGTTTCTTGGGTTGAGGGTTTCAACTAACTCTTAGTCGACATTCAAAGTACAGTACCTGATAGCTACATTACAATGGACACTTATGCAGTTCAAACCATTATAACAATTATACCACTGTGTTTTGTATGGACTGAGAAGATGATCTCAGAAGAGATGTCGAGACATAATTGCCTGCCAATTTGCCATGTGTATAAAGATTGGAGCAACAAAATTGCAGCTGCTTCCCTAACTCTTCCTTTGTGCAAACATATAATGAGCTGTGTGAAGGACATGACGTAACTGCAGAAGAGAAGTTGCCAACTGTTTGGATGGAATACCAAGAGCACAATTTAATTGATAGTGTTGGCTAGTGAAGAAGAGCGGTTTCTGATGAAAAATGGGCACCTCTAGGTCATTTTTTTATTTAGTAGTGTGCAGAGAAGACAACATAGTTAGGGAGCACAGCTGCAGCACAAGTGGCAAGAAACATGTCGTTAAGGTAGGTCATTAATATGTATGGTGAGCCTACTGAGTCATGATCTGAGGAGAAACAATATGTCCTCATTCCTTGCAGGAACTCTCAGGGTTGTTTGTAAGACTCCTTAAACTTTGACCTTAGGGTGATGTGAATGAGCCCTCAGATTAGTGGATTTGAACTTTCTGTTTGACAGACTTTTGGGATTTCTGTTCTCAGAAGGCCCAGTCAGAAGCTCCAATGGTAATGGATTCTGGGAGTTGAAGTCCAAACCAGCTGAAGGACCAAAGGCTGAAAACCATTGTCTCGGTCACTGACTGTGACTTACTTTCCAAGTTATTTGAGACCAACACCACCCATAGATGCATCTGGCCAATAAACATTCCTGCAGATCAGCCTAGGGCACCTTGTCCTATTTGTGGGCTGAATTTCAGCTGCTGAAATGCCAGTGTGTGGAGACATGCTTTCTACAGCGTGACCAACTAATTACACTAAATAAAAAAAATTGTCTGTTGCTCAGAGAATATCTGGAGAATGTTTGACATTGGTGAGATGCAAAAGAGGATAGGACTCTCAAACCTTTGCCAGTGTGCAGAGGAGGGAATTTGAATAAGTGTAGTTTCTTGTGCAAGAAGTACTTACTGGACATCTCTATTCAGTATTAAACATATAGGACTGCTGTCCTCTTTTGCATCTGGCAGTTCTAACTATCACCTGGATGAACTTGCCTAAGGAGTAAAATCATCGTCATAGCTTAGGAGCAGCATCTCGGTCCCTGAAATTTCAGGATCAAGGCTATACTTTTACAAGGTTATGGACTGGGCTCTGACAACATTAGAAGGAAGGTTTTGGAAGAATCCCCGCACCCATTGCTACTGTCTGGACTTGTGCAACATGAAGGTACTCAAGCCATGATGTTAGTGCTCAGTTCCCATCAACTAGTATAACAGGCCCAATATTTTTTTCTGGCAAAGAGTGGGGAAAGAAGCACAAGAGAAGAAAATTGGAGAGGGATACAGTGAATATGTGGACTTGGGCCCTTATGCCATTTAGAGCAACACACTTATCTTCTCGCTGAACCAGTGAGCTCCAGTACTAGGTGGGAATGGTTGGACATGGAAGCCCATTCTTTAAGGCAATGACACAGACAAAAAATAAGACTTTCCTCTCCTCCTTCAACTTGTCTACCCAGAGATGTGTCTCTCAACCTAGAGTTCTGTGGAACCACAGCAATTCTGTGAGACTATAGCCAACTGCCCTGAGACCTGGCAAACCTATGATGCCCTGCTTAGTGGGAAGCCAGTTGGTTAGATTGGCTGATACTAGGGACAGGGCCTTCTCTGTAGTTGCTTCTAATCTCCAGAACTCCCTTGCAAAGAAGAGACACTTGATCCCATTCACTCTGGCTTTCAAACAGATGTTAAAGACATGCCTGCTTTGAGCAACTTTTCTTAAGATGCTTATTCTTTTACTGATTGTGTTGCTGTCTTATTGGCTTTTAGCTTACTGCTGTGCTGGTTTGAACTCATTTCCAATGGCTTATTAAGTGAAGATATTGTTGCTGGGTATGTTTTAAATGTCCACCAGCAGAGATTTATGGCACTTACAGTATATATTTAAAAATAGTGATCCCCCCCCATGGTTTGCATTTATTGAGAAATCTGTCCACTTTGGGAGGACATTGTCTTGAAAGGCAGCCAACAGCTATTTAAAACAATAACTAAGCAAAAATTGCAAGGAAATAATTTGAAGAAAAGATTTGGGAAAACAAATTCTTTTGAATGCTTCAATATTCCCATGAACCCATGAATGAGACAGTTTCTCATGTAATCTGTTCTTTCCCGTTAACATACTTTCCATATAGAAGCCCATCTTCTAAATTCACATACATTTAAAGGCATAAGGCACATTCAGATATGAAAAGCCCTATATATTCTGTACTGTACTAGTAATTTACTTGCTTACTGTGTTTCAGACTGTCATGACTCATGAACAAGGGTCCCTCATAATGGGAGGTTTCTCAATAATGTGTTACAGTAAGCTATCCAGAACAAGCAAGACATTATTGCAATACAAAGAAATAATGTTTTCATTTTTTTTCTATATTTAACTATTTTTTAAAAGTTTCTCATGCAAGGGATACAGAAGGGGAAAGGGGGGGTCAAATAGGAGCAAACTAGTTGTACAATTTCCTCACACTATTAACATTTTGGAACTTCCCATCATTTGTTATCATTATTCCTTCACTTATCTATAGTAAATACTTCAAAGTCAATATTTGCTGCATGAAAATTAATCCATACTCAGGATTACAGAAATCTCCTCATTTATATATCTTATCCATGCCTCTAGAGTTCAAAACTTTATGCCATCCATTCATTTTTCAATTCCTACCCCATCGCGCAAGCTGAACTTAAGCAACAATATTAGAGCAACAAAAAGAGCCTCGTGGCGCAGTGGTTAAAACGCTGTACTGCAGCTAAAACTGTGCTCACGACCTGGGGTTCAAATCCCAGGTAGGCGGCTCAAGGTTGACTCAGCCTTCCATCCTTCCGAGGTCGGTAAAATGAGTACCCAGCTTGCTGGGGGGGGGGGGCAATGTGTTTTTTGTTTGTTTAGTCGTTTAGTCGTGTCCGACTCTTCGTGACCCCATGGACCAGAGCACGCCAGGCCCTCCTGTCTTCTACTGCCTCCTGGAGTTGTGTCAGGTTCATGTTGGTTGCTTCGCAGACACTGTCCAGCCATCTCATCCTCGGTCGTCCCCTTCTCCTCTTGCTATCACACTTTCCCAACATCAGGGTCTTTTCCAGGGAGTCTTTTCTTCTCATTAGATGGCCAAAGTACTGGAGCCTCAGCTTCAGCTTGCTGGGGGGGGGGCAATGTGTAGCCTGCATAATTAAAAATTGTAAACCGCCCAGAGAGTGCTTGTAGCGCTATGGGGCGGTATATAAGTCCAATAAATAAATAAATAAATAAAATAAATTTCAACTCAAAAGCATTGCAAGGACTGTCTCCCATCAGTCATTAATAAAAACACATGGCTATTAATTGAAATGCACACAGAAGTATTTTAAAAGCATTTTATAAGTAGGATTGTCTATGGGACTAAAGCTTTCACTATCTAAACATTATAAAATGTAACATTCCTGACAACTTCAGTGCAATGGGATGTTTAAAACTGCACTTTTTTTCTTCTCTTTTTTAAAAAAAGCTTTTCAAAATGTGTGATGTAATTTAAATACTCTGGGGCTGGCTATTTTCATTTAGGAAATCAGACAATATCTGTCTAATAATGCTTTATAGCCTTCAGAAGAATGAAAAGAATTTTAATGATTTTACATAGAACACATCGTTCTTTTTTTCTGCTCCATTTTCATCATAACTGTGAGCGAGCGAGCATGTTCCTTGATGGAGCCCAGAGTTATGTAATAGCAAATCTGGTCTTGGCTTTATTTTAATCAGTGAATAGTGCAAGACCTGTATCTTTCCTTATCGTGTTTTTATATATAGATACAGATATATAATAATCTCATAAGGAGGATAGATATTTCACATGAATGGGAAAATGCAGTAAAATGGGAAAGAAACAAATGTGTTTAATATCTTCCTTGAAAAGTATTGCGCTTGTAGAGATACATGTGGGATGGTCTGAAAGTTTTGCTGTCCTCAAGGAGTTTAATCACTGGTGCTTTATTCTTCAAACAATAGCAAGTTATTGCTTAATGCTGGAGTCATCAAATATTTATTTATTTATTTATTTATCTTCTTTAGGAGAGGGCATAGCACTACCTCGTTCAAGGCAGAAGGCATCAGTGTCTAAGTGACAGATAGTTGTCTTATTTAATTTGATTCTGAGTCATATGGATTTCACTCTGCATAAAATATTTGTTCATTCAAAGAAATGTTTGACTGCATTCAAAGACCAGCAGTAGGATAAGAGTAGGCCCATACTGTGGTATTCCCAGTTACTAAATATGGATGCTGGAAAAGCCAAACAGTGAAAAAAACTGATAGAAAAAAATATAGTGTTAGAGGAGATATTTATGGGTACTATGGACTACAAGAAAGACAAATAAGTGGGTGCTAGATCAAATCAGCCTGAATTCTCTCTAGAAACAGAAGTGATTATATTTGGACATATTATAAGACAAGACTTACCAGAAAGATAATTAATGCTTGGAAAAGTTGAAGACAGAAAGAAAACAGGAAAAACAATTATGAAATGGATCAATTCAGTGAAGTAAACCATAGCCTTCAGTTTGCAAGATCTCAACAGAGCTGTTAATGACAGGACTTCTGTAGTTCACTCATTCATTGGATCGCCCTAAGTTGGACTGGACTTGACAACTTGTAACAACAATGGAGTAAGGAAAACATGAAGTTTAAACCTGGAAGACCCTCCTACTCTGTTCAAAAGAGGGGATGCATGCAGCCCTGCTTATTTTATACTTGTATAAGGCTGTGCACATACAGCACAACTGTTAGAATCAGACCCCTAGTGCTCATGTACACATGAGTTCCTTCCTTGTGAGATATGTGTCTGCACACATATAGCCATTGGAAGCTTGATAAAAATGAAGGCAGCATAATACCATGGGTCGTCAGCTTGATTCTTCCCACAAAGTCCAGTCTTTTTATGAATTTTAGGATCTTCTGCTGTTTATTCCCAATTTGTCTTTGAATCTCCCCCCCCCCCTTTTGTCTACCACAGCTACAAGGAGAAAAATGTTTTAATCTTCAGAACCCTCATAGTCCCTGGGAAACTCCCTCTCACCCCACCAGCCCTTAATTAAATCATCATCATTTTATCAAGTCTATACTACTATTTTTTTCAGAAATATGAATATTTCATAGTTTCATTAATTACAAGATCCGTATGCTATAGTGTATGTTAAAGTGAACCCGGAAAAGCAGTAACTAAAAATATTTGCCTCCCCAAAGATTTGGATTCATAACTGCACGTTAAATAATTTATCCTTTCCCTCCTTGTCATAATTTTTGTCAAGAACCCAAGTAATTCAGATAATTAAAATTTGTCCCTTGGGTTAATCTCTCTGCAGCATTTTCTCCATGATGTTGTGGTTTCATTTCTTCAAGTGGCAGGGCTGCTAAACCAGAAGGCGCAGTTACTTTTAAACAGACTGGATGCCATAAACCTTGCTTTATTGGAGTAGCTCCACAGAGTTAATAACTAAGCAGCAGAGTCATAACTCCCCATTTTGGCTCCTGGGCCAAGCCTCACCATTTCCCATCCACCCTGCCTCAGGCCATGGATGTAAGCCCCCACAACATAAAAAGGAGGTCAATAATATGCTATCCCCACCCCCAAAAGAAAAAAAAGAATGTTGATACTTTTTAAAAAAGGAAAGTGAACAGGGCTGAGAAGTGCTGCTGCTTTTTTTTTAATTTATTTATTTATTTATTTATTTATTTATTTATTTATTTATTTATTTATTTATTTATTTATTTGGATGGTTGGACAGTGTCACCGAAGCTACCAGCATGAATTTGACCTGACTCCGGGAGGCAGTGGAAGACAGGAGGGCCTGGCATGCTCTGGTCCATGGGGTCATGAAGAGTCGGACATGACTTAACGACTAAACAACAACAATAATATTGAACAACAATTTTGAACACTATACATAATGATTATAAAATCAAAATTAAACACATATGCACCAATAAATTCAACTGAAAATAATTAAAATGATATGGAGGCAAGGAAGTGTGACTGATAATATAAACATTAAAACAACCACTGCTGAATCAATGGTGACCCTTTCTAGCGTTTTCCAGGTAGAGAGTACTCAGAAGTGGTTTTCCCTTCCCTTCTCCTTGAGGCACCCTGGGATCGTGCAGCTTGCCCAAGGCCACACAGGTTGGCTGTTCTCCCAGGAGACATACTGGGGAATAGAACCCCCAACCAGATGCCTAAATCACTGAGCTATCCAGCAGTTCTAGCTGCACTATACATTTGATCTGGTTTGTGTGGGCCACCACAGTTCTGTTTTGCATGAGTGACTAGTTGGTGAGACAAAGGCTGTGTATATTTGGTAAGGAGCTCATTTGCATTTGTGTAAGCATCTGATCTCCCACTGCACGCAAAGCAGCTCTTGTGCATAGGCTGCATTTGTATGTACCTAAACTATGAAATTTGCAGCACATGTTGCCATGCTGATTGCATGATCAGCATCACTCCATGTCTATGGGTCAATGGCTGTGTGCATTTTTCAGGGTATCTGTTAATTTGCATTCTGTCCATTTGCCCAAACCCTGCTGTCAAATTCAAGCCTGTCTCAAAGGTCAAGGGCCATAAGTAGAAGAAGGGAGGTACCTCAACATTGCTCAACAGTTAGGAGATGGTCTGGAAAACCACCAGATGTTCTGGAAGACCACCAGAATTGCAGGCATCTTCAGTAGGGGTTATCCCTTGCACCTGTTTCTCCACATGGGGAAGGGAAATGGCTTAAAATTCATCAGGTATAGCTCATGGGTAAGCTGAAATGTGCCAGGAGGACGTCATCACTCCAATGCATGCAGACGCTCTTGCCCCATCTAAATAGGAGAAGGAGAAGAACTGTGCTCCCATAACAATCTTACTATGCAGTAGTCTTTGAAAATATCTGTGACCTGTTTGATCAAAACCATCTTTCTTTCTTCCCTTCTTTCTGACCCTCCCTCCACCCACCCCACCAGCTCGCAGCCCATTCCTCCCGTTATGCAAGGGAAAATGTAAAAAGCTGCAGAGAGAGGATTTGTGTGGGTGAGAACTGCATATTAATAGTTTAGATGCCTCCACTGCTTGCCTAGATTGAATAAATCCATTTTATGCATCAAAGTAGCAAAGTAGGAATGGAAAGGGATTAATTCCCAATACAAATTGCTAACCTGGCAATTGACATTTTAGCAGATTATATAGACATGAGCTATTTTGCCTGTTTTGAACCATGATATATTTTAAAAAAAAGGTAAGATGAAAATGTTGAAGGTGAAGGGCGAGAATTCTAGCGATCCTCCTATAACCAAACCAGTTAAGAACATCTGTGATACACTTATTACTTCATAATGTAATTTCGTTGCAAACTTATTTAGATATTCAGCAATAAAAGCCTCCAAGTCTTTGTGAAGAGAGAGACAGTGGTGCTATGAGCGATCCATTGCCTCTACCTCCAGATCCACCAGGATTTCAAACCTCCAGCTCCCTGGTAGACATGGGGGAGACATTGCTGGAGTACAGCTCCTCAGAAAGACCAGAAAGCATGGGAATGGAAGAAATCCCCAGAAGAGGCCAACAGTCCGGAAGAAGGAGGAGGAGTTTGGGGAGAAGGAAGAGTGTGAGGGTTTGAGTTGAATCTCAAGTGGTCTCCCCTCCTCTTGTATTCCTACATCTCCAAACACAAACACCTGTCTTGGTTGCAAGGGTTGAACATTTATTTTAGAACTATCAAATAAACAAAGGGACGTGGTGCCGCTGCGGAAAGGCATGTGGTGGCACTGCGGGCTAAACTGCAGAAGCCTGTGCTGCAGGGTCAGAAGACCAAGCAGTCATAAGATCAAATCCACGCGATGGAGTGAACTCCCGTCGCTTGTCCCAGCGCCCGCCAACCTAGCGGTTCAAAAGCATGCAAATGCAAGTAGATAAATAGGGACCACTTCGGTGGGAAGGTAACAGCGTTCCATGTCTAAGTCGCCCTGGCCATGTGACCACAGAAGATTGTCTTCGAACAAACGCTGGCTCTATGGCTTGGAAACGGGGATGAGCACCGCCCCCTAGAGTCGAACACGACTGGACAAAAATTGTCAAGGGGAACCTTTACCTTTACCTTTTTATCAAATAAACAATTTACTTCAACTGGAACATAGTTGTTGTTTTTTCCTTTCCTTCCAACTGGGCCAGAAAGGGTTTCCACTCTTCCTGAGCGAAAGGGTTCCCAAAACTCAAATTCCAGGGGGCTGGTTCCTCAGACAGTATCCAGCCCTTTATTGTCCTCCCCATCGATGCAGGTAACAGGAGCATGGATGCTTCTCCCAGAAATTCCTCCCACTTTGTCCTCTCCCCAGGTTCCATGATTTCCCAGATTCTCCTGGTCCTGGCCTCCTCCTCATCTTCCTCACTCGCCATTTGATCCTCTCTTGTCTCTTCTGTTCTATTTTCTCTCTCTCTTCCCTTAACCTCCTTCTCCACTCCCTCGCCTCCGCTTCTCCCCAGTATGAATGTTTGGGGGGGAATCACCACTCTTTTCCTATGGTCGGCTTCTTCCCAGGGTTCTTTCAATCTCTCCCATTTGTGAGTCCAGGAATTGTCTAACTAGATCCATTCCCACCCAGGTGGTAGTATCTCTTCTTCCTTTATCTCCTCTCCTTCTCCTGCTTTTATCACTGCTGTTGTTTCTCCTTCTTCCCCCCTTCTTATTCTTCTCCTTTCTCTCTCCTCCTCCTCCTTCTTTCCCACCCTTTCTAACTGCTCTCTTAGCTCTCCCATCTCCCTTAGGCCCTAAAACACTACTTCTCTCTTGGCCCCCTTAAGGGAATCCTCCCAAGTATTGATGTATTCGCGAAGGCTTTCATGGCCGGGATCTAATGGCCCGAAAAACCCACAACAACCACTCCCAAGTATTCTTTGAGGGAGCTGACCATCCCTAATCCCCTTCTCTCTCTCTCTCTCTCTCTTTCCTACTTGGGAATGGATGGCACTCCCATGAGAGGTGCCTCCATCTCGCATCCTGGCTAACAAAGAGAGGAAAGTAAGTGAAAAGGTAGGAAGCAGGGGAGAGATATAAAGGGAAGATACAAGAGAGGAAGAAGAGAATAGACTTGTAGGGAAGAGGAGGTTTAGTAGGATGCCATAGCGTACCCCAGGAGAAGACTCTTGCTTGGAGGAAATAGAGTAGATAGAGAAACACCACCACCACCCAGAAGGTTGGGAACTTGTGACCAAGGAAGACCCTTGGAACAGAGAGCTGGTCCAGCTGCAGGTACCCAAGGAAGAAGCCAAAAGGCAGAGAAGTCACAAAACACCCCTCAAACCCTCCTACTCGGGTAATAGAGAAAGGCAGGAAAGATGTCACTAGGCACAAGGATTGTCCCCCAGGAAATCTCCACTTCCTACTGAAAGACCCTGGTGAGGCTCTCAGGAAAAGGCTTGTCAAATCCTTCCCTTAGAAGGGACAAGGAGAAGGGGGAAGGAGGACGCACTGACTTGCTCAAGGGACAACCACACCACAGGAACTGGGGGCTCATGTACTGTTAATAACTCAAGAGGTGGAAAGGGGTGGGGAGAACATTAAGAGAAATGTTGCAGTTAACCAGAATGAATTGAACAACAGTTTAGAACTGTTAGATGTTCTTGCCAAAAAGTTTCATTCAAAGTCAGTAAGTTCTGTTGGTTTGGACACTTCTCCGTCTTCTTGTATGGATCAGATGGCGTTACCATAGTGACCCCTCTTACAGCTGGAGGAATTCACAGTCTTAAAAAACTGTGAAAATGTCTTGTGAATTTCTATGTATAAAATGGAAGGTGTTTTTTTGTTTTGTTTTATTTATGAGAAATGATTGCCATTTTAGGTGATGGCTACATTGGAGTCTTTCAAGATGGCCCCACATGTGGTATAGGGGAGTGGAGTTCAGATGGTGAGATCAGAAGATAGGAACATCAGTGCTTGAGTGGGTAGAAAGAAATGAAATAACTATGAATAAACTTCTCTGACATGAACCTGATGGTTATGCTCTACATTGTTTTGTATTCAACAAATGTCCAGGAGCATCTTACTAAGCAGCAACAATTGGATTCTTTAAAGCCCTAGGAAACAAATGAAAGTCTAACTGACAAGAGAGGATCTTTTACTTCCCCTGTTTGGAGATCAGATCTTGAAAAAAAATTACCTTTCTGAACTCCAGCTACCAGACATCATTTCTGGTTGGGGGAAATTACAGTTTTAAAATGTGTGCTCTCCAAGCAGTGCTGGAAACAAAAGTAACTGCAATTCAGAATAACTTCACCAGAAGAGGTCAGATTCTTGCCAGTGTCAAAGTTCACAGGGACCACTGGGAGCAGCTCCGTTTCCCTACAGCAAAGTAGGCCTGAACTCAGCTTGTCCTGGGTCATGGTTTCCAGCCCAGCCTTCCTCCATGTAAGGACATGAACCTCCCAGAGTGGAGAATCCTGGTATTTAGAGTCCAAATAAAAATGAATGTCCATGCCCAGTGGTTATGTCCCTATTATAGAACTACTGGAAATATTGTTGCCACTGGTGACAAGACTCCAAACTAGGGTTGCCAGATCAGTAGCATCCCATTGTCTGAGATTTCAGGACTAAAACTTGAGATTAAAAATTTAGCACTTGTAATGACACAGGCTTAGGTCCCTGCGATGTCACAAGAAGGGGTCTAGATAAAGGGTGAGAGGAGACTAGAAGGGCTTTTGATCTTGGTGACTGTGCCAATGGACACGAGATGAATCCAGGTAAATTGGCCCTGAATCTTTGCAAAACTTGGTCAAATAAAGCCCTATTTAGGCATTACAACTGAAAGCTTAGAGATACTAAAAGGGTGGCAGGGATGCAGGATGCCTGTAGACTCTGTCTCCGTATCCTCCATGTGGAAGTCACTCAGATCTCTGTGTGAGAAATGCAAAGTTATGAAGCAGATGGTTGTTGTGGGTTTTTTGGGCTCTTTGGTCGTGTTCTGAACACGGCCAAAGAGCCCGAAAAACCCACAACAACCATTAGATCCCGGCCGTGAAAGCCTTCGCGAATACATTATGAAGCAGAACTTGCAAGCATATTCAGCTGAACATAACAGAACTTTGGTAATTAGGAGCCCTTTATTGTCAGTTCTGTTACATGTTCTGCTTCAGACCTTCATGATCATCATATGAAGACCTAAATGATTTCAACTTGTTTGGTGCAGGTAGGTGTCCTCTGGTTTAGTCTGTTTCCAGTCTGTGCAATTGCTGGGAATGGCCCCAAAATCAAGCCTTGCAGCTGTGAAACACTCTGTCCAGTTTCAATTTCTGGTATTGTGTAGTGGCTTAATAATAAGCAAGCCACTTGAGGATATTGGCAAACTGTGGAGGGGCAGGGGAAGTGAAAATGTTTTTTTGGACTCTGCTAGACCATCAATGATGTGCTGAATCACTTAGATTAAAGTTATTTTTTTAGTGCCTTTATGTGAAGTGTTGATCAAAACTGCTGCTGTGCAGAGTTTCTCAATCAGCACTACACCTAAGACATATAGATTATATAATCTATGTGATTCAGCGCATCAATATAGAGAAGCAGGAGAAGTGTTCCATTGGCTGATATCCTGAAGTGGCTTGTTTATTAAGCCATGTCATAATATTGGAAACAGGGTAGCTTAAGGTTAATATGCTGTTTGGGTATGAGAGCTGCACCAAATGGCATATTGCTCCTCCCCCTGTTCTCAAAAGAGACCAGGCTGCGCCAAAAAGGCCAGTGCGGTTGCACGCTGAGAAACACTCCACAGTGTTTTTCAACAATCTAAGTATATTATCCAACTAATGTTTTTTATCCTATATCTGAAATGAAGAATATACATATTTCTTGTATAATGCAAAGTATGTACATTTATACAATATCAGATCTTGAATATCTGTACATTCCAAATGGTCTGTTCATATGTTTAAGTGCGTAATTAATAAAAGATGGATAAGCTCCATAATAAAAGACAGCTGTGCAGGCTGCAGAAACATAATGAAGACAATTTAATAGACTTTGAAACAGAAGAAAAATATACTCCAGCCTGAATTCAGCTCAAGAAAATCAATTAACTTTTCAATGGAAATCACTTTAACCTGCCATTGTAGCTTGCACATATGGAACCTTCTACCCACAGTTTCTTAAAATTCCTCTTTAGGGACATGGAATGCACTATAAGTGAATTTATTAACTAGTGCTCAGTACCGAATACAATCACCAACCAGTGAGTCAGAAGAAACAGTGAACACAAAGCTTTGAAGTTCATGAAACTCTCTAACCCTGAGAGGAATAAAACACAGGATTGGAATGGTTATTTGTTATGACGTTGTCTACTGGTGGCAATATACTGCCAGTAATTAATATAGATTCCCCCCCCCCGAAAAAAATTGTAATTTTTCAATTCTCCACCCCCCCACCCTGAATTCTAACCTGTATTCCTCTTGGAAAACAAACCTGTCAGGTCATTTTTCTCTTCTCATTTTACATGGGAGGCCTACGAACACAAGACATCGCCTGGGCAATGACAACTGATCTTTCCACTCCAGAAGCACCACTGAATTCCATCCAACACAAATCAAACTGGATAGCTGATTGTGTGGCTTTCTATGGCTTTGGCTAAACCAGGGGTTTCCAAACAGTGTGCCATAGCTCCATGGGGCACCCGGGATCTGAGCCAGGGGCAGCATGGGGAAAATGGAACAGAGCTATGATGTAGAGCAGTGTTCCCCAACCTTTTTGGGACTGTTGACTTGCTGAGCTTCCAAGGAAGGTGCGGGGGCCCTGTGGCTGCATGCGCAAAGCAATGGGGGAGCACCCGCCTGGCCACCAGTGTTTGTGTGAGCGCTCCCCCACCTCTTCGCGCATGCACAGGGGTGCCTGAATACCCGCTCGTGCTCCCGCTCACCCCTTTGTGGGGGTGCTTGGGCACTCGGTGCATGTGCGAAGCAGTGGGGAGTGCCCGCCCACCAGCACCAGCGTGAGTGCTCCCCCAACCCTTCACGCATGCATAGGGGCGCCTTCACACCCGCCAGCACACCCGCCCACCCCTTCACACAGGCGCTCTGGTACATGTGTGAAGGGGTGGGGGAGTGGTCACACCGGCGCTGGCATGCATGCATGTGCGCAAAGCAGCTGTGGGGAGGGGGGTGCATGCGGGGGAGTTGGGACGTATGTCTGTGTAGCCGGGTCCGGCTCAGGCCATGGACTAGCACCGGTCCACAGACTGGGGTTTGACCACCTCTGATGTAGAGGAGCTGTTCATAGCTCCATGTCAAACAGGAATTGGAAGTGAAGGCCATGTTCCTGCCTCTCCTTGCCCCATCTCTATGGCCCCTGGTGGAATCACTTGCTGAGTGGCCTTGTGAGTTTCCTGTGTCGGGACCTGGAAGGAGGTGGCCCCTCAACGCTATTTGAGGAGGAGGAGATGGAATGGCTGGGGAGGGGTGTCAAGATCCTGCCCCTGGTGGCAGTCAGAACCCTGAAGGCGCCTCCAAGCAAGGGAAGCTGTGGCCGGTGGCCAGCCAATCAAGGGAGCCATGAATCCAAAATGTTTGGGAACCACTAAGGGCTAAGCCATGGAGACTTGGTGGGAAAGATGGAACTTGAACCCATGCTTCCTCCCGGATCTGTGTTTCTATCTGCTGGGCTGCACAAGCATGGTGACTGTACAAACAGTGTAGGATAGACTGAGAGCTGATGGAAGGCAGTGACTGAGAATAGAGTAGTCCACCACGACTAGATAGGCGGGATATAAATTAAATAAATAAATAAATAATAAATAAAATAAATAAATATGAATGCAATGGTTCAAGTAGCACTTTTGCTTTGAGTTTAGCTCTAGGTGTCCATCAGTCCTTCATTCCTAGCCTACTCTTTATCTACATTATGGAATGATAATACTGGCCTACTTTATATGGCTCACAAGGATGATTATAATGAATAAAATAATTATATTTATTTATGAATCTTGTTTGTGGCTTCTTTATACAGTTAAGAAATGCACATGCTATCTAGCATATGGTGTACAGCATATAGTACAGTATGTGATTCTTCCTCTTCTTTTTCTTGTTCTATATTTTAACTGAGGAAGCTAATGCAGGATATTGCACACATGAAGGAAAAGACTATCTGAACCAGCCCATCGATTCTTGGGACTCTTTAATTTAAACACTAAGAACCATTCTGTTCTCCATCCAGAAGACAAATTTGCCTAGCATTTTAATATGTGTGTACAGGAAGCAATATCGTTCAACTGGGAAGCAGACCATGTGTAAGAGGATGGTGTGTGCTGGTGGAAGCTAGCAGGCCTTTCCATGAAATAACACCAAATTAGTTCTATCCTCTTTACTTTCCCCAGCCCCCCACTCCTGTATTAATCTGATGTTGGTTTCGTGCCCTTTACTAAATGGCCTGAGAAGTTCTGAATCATAGGCTGTGAGTCACAAGCACTGGAGGATTTTAATGAAATGGTAATTTTTAAGTAAAAACTCTGTAAAGCAGTAAGACTTGAAACAGAACTATTGTACTGTTATTATTTCTGTTTATGATGGTGCTGATATTGTTTCTGTTTATTGTCGTGCTGGTATAGACAACATTATTATCCAACAGATTTATTTACTAGCAGGGCTTTCTATAAGATCACTTTAAAACTTTGCTTACAAAGTTGTTTTTTTCTTTTAAAAGAATAGCATGTAGACCTAATGGCTACAGGAATAAATGGGTTTAGCCCTTGCTTGAAACTATCTGATGTGGAAATATTCCTATATGGGTGACCCACTCACTCCCAAAATAGAATTATTTGTGTTCACATGTTAGGTTCACCAATATCATTACAGTATATATGGACAGAGCACTTTGTTATCTCCTGTTTTTAAGGCCATACAACCCATACCTGTTAATGCACCTTGCACTTTATTAAATAAAGTCACAATCAATATTTAAAATTAAGATTTATGTGTGGTCAGTGCTGGTATGGATTTTTTTTTAAAGTGATTACACCCAGTCACCTCACAAGTTTAAGGTCTGTGGCAAGAGCATCTCATGTTGGCTCACCTGCCACAGAACCAGAAGACTGGATCTAAAGGCTTGTGCCTTAACACACACACACAGTGATTAGAATGGTGGTGCACAGTCTCACAAACTGTGTTTGCTTACAACTTCTCTTCTCTGTATTTACCTTGTGCCTTGATCTTTCCCGCACAAATCTGGACAGTGAAACTGGAGTTTCTGAAGCCAGCAAAGATACCTCACCTTGTCCTGGTCCTGTATCAGCTTATGAAGTGTCGGAGCCTTTTTAGACTGCTGGAGGAATCTTGTCATCACTTGACATGTTTGTGGCTCCTGTCAGTAGCTGGCAGGATGGTTTCTGCTGGGAGAAGGACCTATCTTCTCACAAAGGATATGAATGCTCACAAATGTTCTTGTCTTCAAGTAGCGAAAGGTACATTGACACAGCAAGACTCTCCCCATCAAAAAAGTGGTCGACGGGTGTGGAAAAACGTATTGACCAATACCCTGTTTGATTTGTGTCTATAAGCAGAGCTCCAAATATGGAAGCTGCCACAGCAGTCAAACAAGGAAGTGCCAGCAGTACACGATGAGGCACACAACTGGTACCTCATCAGACTCCTGTGGTGGCTTCTGAATTTGGAGATTATATACATGCAAGTTCTTCTGTGAATTTTTCCTCATGTGTGGAGTGGGGAGCACACAAACTCTTGGAAACTCAGCCACTGGGGAGAGGGATTTGAATGAAAGAAGCAACGATTCACTTTCCTCCTTCTCAAAACCCTTCACCACCATCATGCTGCTTTTTGACTGGCTTTTGGAAGACAAAAACAGATAAGATGCTGGAAATCAGCTCCAGTTATGGGAGGCCCACAATCCAGAGCAGGTTGTGCCTCACTTCAAGGGGCTGGGGGTCAAGAATGCCTCCCCACCTGGACCAGGAACTGGCTTGAGTGATGTGAAAATCCCACTGTACAGATCCATGGGGAGTGAGTCTATGAATCTACACTACACAGGAGGTGGAACTCTGGGATATAGATTTTTTTTTGGGGGGGGTGCTCATTATTCCCTGCTGTTGTTTAGGGTAGTGAATTCCAGGCCCCTTACCAAAACCCAGGATTTCATAGGATGGAGCCATCATGGTAGGAGTAGAATTATAACTGTCATAACTGTGTGGTGTAGGTACGCTCTGTCAGTGATGACAGTTATGATAACAGACTACAGATTTGAACATGTCTGTGAATCACTCTTTCGTTTTTTCTTCCGGTTTTAGCCATCTAATAACATTAGCTTTCATACGCTGGCTTACAGGGCGCGGATGCATCCCTGTTTTGAATTTGAGCTCTCGGAACTTTTTGCGATAGGCTTCATCTGTCAAATTTAAAGTTTGTAAAATGGCGCCTTTGACTGTTTCATACTGAGTTGCTTCTTGTGTAGACAACGTATCCACTACTTCTTGTAATACTCCGGTTAAGCAGGGTATTAAAATTAATGTCCATTGCTCTTTCGGCCACCCAGCTGCGGTGGCCACTCTTTCAAAGGTATGCAGATAAGCTTCTGGGTCATCTGAGGCACTCATCTTCTGCATCCGTATTGGTGTGGGACCGGCTACCCATGGGTTCTTCACATCTTTCTGTTCACTTTTGGCCTTATCGTCTCCTACATTTAATTGTACCAACTGACGTGTTAATAACGTTTGTTGTTCCGCTAAATTTTCGATCAATTTCGCTTGGCGTTGAATCGTTTGTCGCAACTCTTTTATCTCTTCGTTTCTTGCCATAGGGGCCGCCCCACGTTGGGCGCCACTGTCAAAAGGTTCGCCTTTCCCTTCAGGCGGCCCCTCCATGTCGGCAGGAAATAATAAAGGTTGAGTCTTTATAACTTTAACAACAGAACTTTTATTACTTCTTCCACTCTCCAGCACTTCCTTTAACGGTTCCAACGGTTTACAACTTGGCAACAAAGCCTCATCAACATGCTCCAAACATTGAACATAGTCCCAAGGGGTTAACGGCGATGGGCCCCATAGGGTTTCCTGTAGCCCCAGTGAGGGGGTGGGGGACTCCTCTTGGCACAGATTGTCCCACAACATTTGTGCCGAATCCACCCCCTCTCATCTGGACCCTCTTCAAACTCTTCCCTCCTCCCACCTTGTTCTCGCCGCTCTTCTTCTTTCCACGGGGCTACGGTCACTTTCCACTCTTGAGTTGGTGTAGGCGCAGGTGAGTATTGGTGAGGTGAGGGATCTGGCAAAAGTCCGCCCACTCGCAGGTTTGGGAAGTCTCTCAATAAACCTTGGGTACGAACTTTCTCAAATGCCTGTCTTTTCTCATCTTTCTTCTTCCTCTCATATTCCTCCACCACCACGCTAAACCACACTACTCCCTCTTTCTCCCTCTCCTTGCCTCCAACTGTCACTTCTGACTCCTCCCACTCCCCTTCAGCCAAGCACACTTCCACCTTTACCTCCCCTTCTCTCCCTGTTAACCCTTTCCTCTCTTCTTTATTACTTTCACTGCTATCCAGCTGTTCTTTCTTTCCATCCTCTTTTTCCTCTGTCTTCTCTGCGGACGGCACACTCTCTCTTTCTACACCTTCACAGTACGCTCTGTCAGTGATGACAGTTATGATAACAGACTACAGATTTGAACATGTCTGTGAATCACTCTTGCTGGGAAGCAACAGTGAGATGATTATTGTTTCCATTTACTGTTTGCAAGCTTATCAAAGGTACCTGGTAAGGAAACTTATTGCTAGACTAGGTAAATCAGGAGTAGGCAGCTCCCATAATCTCTGAGCACTGTCTTTGCTTCCTGGGGCTTACGAGAGTTGTAGTCCAAGCCGTTTGGATGGCATCAGGCAGCTACCAGGCTACAGCTACGCTGCTTGTAAAGAACTCACACACAATGCCGTGCTTGCTTCCCATCAGGGAGCATGGAGTCAATGGAAAATAAATGTGCATGAACTGAGTTTAATCAAACAGTTTTAACTAGTTTGTGGTCTGTGGAGCTATTAATGAGAGTACAGTTATTTGGTTCCCCATCCCTAGGAGGAACCATGAATGTCAGATTTCCCCCCATTTTTCCAATTGTAAAATTGCAGATGGAAAGTGTGTTGGAAAAATACATACTGTATTCTAAGGAACATGCATTAAAATGTGAAACATGCTTACCAAAAGACACATTAATTTCTATAGAGGGGGGGACATATAATAACTTGATAAAGAAGCGGGACAAAATGAAAATGCTTATGGCTTTTGGAAGAAGAGTGAAAATGAAATGGACAGATTTTGATATCCCAGTTTAGAAGGCCAGGATTGATGACAGAAGGAAACCTGATGCAAACTCACCCATTGAGATACATGTGTTACTGAAGTTCTGTAGGGAAATGGTTGTTGTGGGTTTTTCGGGCTCTTTGGCTGTGTTCTGAGGGTTGTTCTTCCTAACATTTCGCCAGTCTCCGTAGAGAAAACTTGGGAAGGATATCTCACATCATTTCTGGTCATCATCCGTATGAAACGTCCACTTCAGAGCCCACGATACTGATCTATCTCGAAGGTGATGAGGGGAAACTTTTCTGTTCATCTGAAGGGTGATCAGTGCTTTGAAGAGTTTCTGGCTCTGGAGTTTAGCTCCAGACAGACAAAAAAAGGAAATTAAAGAGTCACAGGACTTGTTTTCTTATTATTATTGGGGTAGTTAAAGCTCTCTATCACCTGAGATGGCAAGCAGTGTGGAAGCTTATATACACCTCCACTTGGAGAGGTGGCCGTGGGAGCAGTTGTGATCCCACCATACCTAGCCACATGAGGACAATGACTTGTGGGTGGCAGCATGCACACCCACCCACCACCGAAGGAAGAGGAAAAGGTGGATGTAGCAGTGGAGAGCTAATAACTTAACTTTGGGATGGGGTGAGGGGCAAGCAGGAAATCTCATCTTTACGAACTGCTATTCACTATATCCCTCAAACAGATTCAACACATCATATAGCTTTTTTAAAGTTTGGATTAAAACCTCATGCAGGTGTGCTACTACCAGAAAATCTGAGTCAATACCAGCCTGCAGTGGGGTACAGTGGTGCCTGTGCTTCTGCTTGTGCCAGAGAAGGTGACTGAAGTGTTCCCTCACCCTACACCCTGCAAGAAGTAGGGGAAGGATAACTTGGTTGCAGAAGCCCTTCTAGGCCACCAGAATCAAAGGTCAGCTCTTCACAAAGCCGTTTCCTCAGAAGTAAGTATTTAGGGTTAGGGGCGTGGTGGCGCTGTGGGCTAAGCCACAGAAGCCTGTGCTGCAGGGTCAGAAGACCAAGCAGTTGTAAGATCGAATCCACGTGACGGAGTGAGTGCCCGTCGCTTGTCCCAGCTCCCGCCAACCTAGTGGTTCAAAAGCATGCAAATGCGCGTAGATCAATAGGGACCACCTTGGTGGGAAGGTAACAGTGTTCCATGTCTAAGTCGCACTGGCCATGTGACCACGGAAGACTGTCTTCGGACAAAAGGCTGGCTCTATTGCTTGGAAACGGGGATGAGCACCATCCCCTAGAGTCGGACACGACTGGACAAAAATTGTCAAGGGGAACCTTTACCTTTACCTTAAGTATTTAGGGAGCAACTGGCTCTGACAGAGGTCCTCTTGGAGATGGCAGAAAAGTCGTGAATTTGGCACTCACAGTGCCAACCACTTGAGACAACTGTCTAACCCAGCTTAACACTAAGGCTGCTTATTATGTGTTGTGAGCTTACATACAAAATAATTAGAAGACAATTTGTCACTTGGATTGTGTCAAACTGTGCATTACAAGATAGCATATCATTCAAGGAGGGAATTTTTCAAGGTCTGGACGTTCCTTAGATTTTCTCTCCCCTCTTACAAATTTACAAAGTAGCTTTCTTCACTCCATGATGGCTCACAAGCACCATCTGCAAGTATTTCTCAGACACTGAGGGCTGCCAGAAACACTCATGTGGTTTCAACTTCTAATTACTGTACATGTTGGATGAAATCCTGTTCCTGTGACTTATGACATGTAAGGCTGATGACATCAGCAGCAGTGGTGCTCTATCTGGAAATTAAATGTTTCCAACTTCTCTCCCGAGCCTCCTGTGTAATCTCTTTTATGACCAGGAAACTGTGGAACCATTGGGACTGAAGGTAGAAAATTTTATTTTCCAAAAATCTCCACAGCCAGGATGACTTTGCTGATTGTGGTAAAAGTAAGTAATTGAAAACTTTCCCCTTCCCATCCTGTGGCTTCCACAGGTTCCCAACAATGAACATGATTACATGGGAGCCTCAGGAGAGAAGTCAGAAATGTCTGATTTCAGAAAAGCCACAGATCTTAAGACATCATCAGTTTTATATACCATAAGTTATGGAAACAGGATTTCAGCTGATATCTGCTGTGCACAGTTTGGTTCTAAGAAACTTTATAACCTTCTCTATCTGTCTCTTTATTCTTGTGCAGGAGGATGAGTCCTCATGAAATCAGAAAATGGGAAAAGCTCATGAAGATCAAATGAAGTAATTAAAGAACTGCAAAGTGGGAAATTAAGTACAGAAGTAATTCCTGTGGGAATCAGTGGGGCTTTCTTCTGAGGAAACATTTTTGGGAAATGAGTCCAGAAGAAAATCTTTGTAAATATATATATTGTAAATATTAGCATTCTGTTGCCAGAGAAAGAAATTACGTTCACACTTGTAACTAGATGATGTAGATAGTTTTGATGAGCCATGACTACAAATCAGTTTCTCGGTGCAAGTGAAGCTGAGTGACAGGACACAGACAGAATTATATATTGTGCCCTAAGGAGCTAACAGCATTTTTTCCATGGGAACCTGTTCCCTAGAGTAATAAAGCTCCTTGCAATGTCATTAAAAGATCTGGTAATTAACTTGCTGTTTAGATGTTAACAGTCCGAATTTAGTCAAAGTGCCACTATCAGAAGCAGCTGAATATTAAGAAAATGGGATGTATCCCCCCTCCCATTGCTGTCAGTATCCCTATATTGCAGAATCACAGAACTCAATATTCACAACTGCATAATGAATGTGACAATATATGGTTGATACAGTGTATGCCCTGCTTTCATTTTGGATGCATACCTATGGTGGAGAATTAATACATTTCCCTTGTTATTTTTTATATTAAAATATTTTTGTTGTCCACACTATTAAAGATATATTTTGGGGAGACAAAGCCTTCTTCCTAACATGCTAGTTGTTTAAAGGCAGGGAGCATTGGATATGCATTGAAACAGGTCAGTATTTGTTGAAGCCTAAAACGGTAGCATCTTGGAGCAATATCTTTCAACCTCTACTACTCTTGGTCTTCAAGTATCTGACCTGAATATTTTTCCAGTAAGAGACCATGAAACTTTAGCTTCCATCATCAAAGTTCCCTGGTTCTTTAACATGACACTGGCCAGTCTCCCGTGTTGCCCCACATATGAGGGTAAACAGGTCCAAAGCAAATCCCCAAACAATAGCTGGATACCAGTTGGTTATATTAATGCATTTAATATAACATGAGGTGGGTTGACTGATTATAGGAAGCCATAGCCCTGAATTTGAAAGACCTGAGTGTAACTGCTAATGACGGAGCCTTTTGAAGGCTATTAATTTGTAGGGCTGCCACAATTCAATGATACTTAACAACAACCATATTAAAACTCTGCAGCTTCTCTCACTGTGTGTGGTTTTGTTTTTTGTTTTTTCACTTCTCAGGCAATCTGTGTGTTTTACCCAAGAATAAAAACAGTCCTTATTTAATATTTTACAAAATAGGGTTTCAGCCATTCTTTATTTCTTTGGTCCCAACATTTCTGGTGGGAGGTCCAGATGTAACCAGTAACCCTGGCATCACCTGTTCGAGCCAAATATGAATGTGTGCAATCCCCTCACAGTGTCATGTTCAGTCAGGGAGGCAGAGCAGGCAAATAGCACGTATGTGTACAATACCTTTGAATTGTGGTTCTGGAAGAGGCTCTTGAGAGTCCCCTGGCCTGCAAGGAGAACAAACCTATCCATTCTAAAGGAAATCAAGCCTGAGTGCTCACTGGAAGGACAGATCCTGAAGTTGAGGCTCCAATACTTTGGCCATCTCATGAGAAGAGAAGACTCCCTGGAAAAGACCTTGATGTTGGGAAAGTGTGAAGGCAAGAGGAGAAGGGGAAGACAGAGGACAAGATGGTTGGACAGTGTCATCAAAGCAACAAACATGAATTTGACACAACTCCGGGAGGCAGTGGAAGATAGGAGGGCCTGGTGTGCTCTGGTCCATGGGGTCACTAAGAGTCAGACACGATTAAACGACGACGACATTGTGTGCCATCATTTTCAACTTAAAGCAACCTTTTTCAGGATTTTTGAGGTAGAGAATACTCAGATGTGCATTTACCATTCTCTTCTTATGGGAATATATCTGGGACTGTTTGGCCAAGGCTACATCAACCGGTTCTTATTGCAGGAGGCACAGCGGGGAATTAAGCTTTCAATGTCTGGATCCACAACCAGATACGTAAACCACTGAGCTATATAGCCAGCTAGCCAAGCGGAGGAGTCTTATATACACTGTTGGTTTACTCCCTCCAGGCTGTAACAAAGAAAAAAATCTTTAAAGAACAGTTCCCTTCCCTGAAATCAGGCATTGTCTTGTGTCTCCAGAAATTCCCGCTGGGAATGCTGCTGGCATTGTCATAGCATCTCCCAGGACTGTGAAGCTCCTGAAGAAGATTAGCTTGGTACTGTGACTGGAGGTGCCAAGATTGTTGTGGGAATGCAGGTCTCAGGTTCAGGGATATTTGATCTGATTAGCCTCAAAACATCTGTCCTTTCTTACTCCAGAGAGGAAAGATACTGCAGAGTCTCTGTCCTCTCTGAGATGTGACCTGGACTGTGTCTCCCAAAATGTTTTGATGCCTGAATCTCTACTGCACTCAAGGAACACCACACATCTTAAATGGTTTTTTGACATTGACAACATAATTCCAATGCCAAGGCAGTGTTTCACTCTCCTCTCTTACTCAAACATGTTTTTTATGTAACATTTTCCTGATGAAGAGATCCTGAGATCTCAAAAGGTTGTGCATATTTTGATGATTATTCCTTTGGCCCAATAATGACATTTAGTCTAACAATTATGATTATATTAATATGGAAGTTTTAAGAACATAGAATTCCATATCCTTTGCACTTAACCTAATACCAATGTCTCTTCTTTCATTCCCCTATTGTCCACTTGAGATTGTGCTCTTGGGGGCGTGTGTCTGGCTTTGCCCATGAAAGCAGCACCCAGATGGATGGGCCTGTGCAAGTAACCATCTTCACTGTTTTAATATAGTTTATAATGTTCATGCAGGGCCAGTATGTCATAGGATTGTTTGCTATAAAGGTCAATAGCTTCCAGTGAAATAGCACCAATTCAGAACATGCAGATTTCTAAGGTTTTCTTTTTTAAATTAATTGAAAAGGCCGATTTCAGTACTAATCTATGCACTTTTATAAAAGTAGGAGAAAACAACACCTGTTTTTCTTGCTTGCAAATGTATTATGTTTGTTCCTAGGAAAATGAAGTTGAGGGGGGAAGCAAATAATCCAGGATTGGTCTCTTCAGAGTATTAGCAGTATAAGGAATCAAAGAAACAAGCAGAAAAACATGTTGTGGACTTGGCAGCTGTCTTGAACTGACTGAGAAATTAACACCTTAACATTTCTGCTGCACTAACAATGTTCCTACCAGTATGCTTAAGGAAAACCATGGAAGCCTTGAGCATGAATAAGCCTATACCAATCATATTACAATTTCCTTGAATTCATCAGGAAAGAGTGTAAAGCACAAAACACACATTCCACAGAATGGGTTGTGGTAGCGGTGATGGTGATGATTATGTTCTGTCCAGTCACCTCCAACCTATGGTAACCTATGAATGTGTGATCTCCACATCTCCTAGGATTTATAGCCTTGCTCAGTTCTTGCAAATTCAAGGTCACGCCTTCTTTTACTGAGCCAATTCAGCTCATATTTGAGCATCTTCTTTTCCTACTTCTTTCCACTTTTCCTAGAATTACCATCTTCTTCAGTGAGTCTTGGTTTCTCATGATGTTCCCAAAGAAGGCATGGATATAGATTTGGATATAGATATAGATAGAGACATAGATATAGAAAAGACACAAAATTTTGGTTAAGCATTTGGTTTGAGTTTATAATCCGTTCCTAAAGCATGATGTTACAACAGGTGAAGTGGGGGAAGAGGGATGGGGAGATGGGAGAGGCAAAGAGCAAACACTCAGCAGATATGCCAAAATCTTGTTACACAAAACCGTGCGAGGAAATTGGCTGTCCCACAATAGCACACCATCTTTTGAGCAATCAGTCATGTGACTGGTTGTGTGTCTGATCTTGTAACCAATGTATGTCTCAGTGCTTACCAGCTTACCATGGGGCCAGGAGTATACTGCTTACATGATTGCTTTTGCATTCACATTTCCCCAACAGGATTCTGGCCAAGGTTTTATATAGTCATGTTGTTCCAGTTGTGATGTGTTTGATTCTGTCAGAGAAACCAATAAGATGTAGATATGACTAACTTCTAAAGGCCATACCTGTTGCTTACACGTGACAGAATAACTACACAACCCAAGTGTCTGTGTGAAAAGCCTGATAATAATTAAAATGAAACTCCAGATGTGATGGGAACATCTTTTACTTTGCTTCCCCCACCAATATTATTAGAGGAGGAACATCTGGCCCGCTGACCTGGCTCCTGATTTACTAAGCTTGTTCCTGGTTTGTTCACAAACTAGAGTTTGAATACCTCAAAGTCAGTGCACCAAGAAAAACTCAATAAAGTAAATGTGTTAGTTGTCACAAGGCTCCTGATTTTATTTTCACGCCACCCATCCCTGATGTAAACTAAGGTGTAAAATCAGCAGCTCTCTCCACATTGATCGTTTCCCTGTAATGTACATTTCTGACTGAAACACTTTCATCACTCTATGTATGTATATGGTTTCTCTCTTACGACTATCAGAAAAGCAGAACTATTGCTTTCTCTACTCTTCATAGTTTTAGTTCACATTTGATAAATAGCTGTTCCTGCTCACCTTCTGCTCCCATTTCAGACCCACACACATTCTCTGCCCATCTGGAATGAGCATTTATTATTATAGAAGCCAATCTAGAAGTTTGGCTTTATGATGGGATGGGACTCTAGAATCTTCCATAAGATATATACAGTCCATACCACCACAATAGGCCTTGTTCCTCCTGTGTTCCTATGCAATGCCTGCTCCTTCCCAATTCTGTTTGGATTTCTTCTCTACCTTAAAATTTCAGAAGAAAAGCAAGAACCAATCTGTGTGCTCAGCTATCAAAATAAAGTAACGGAAATTTGCTTCCACAGAGTCTTCTAATGGATTAGAGAGCAGACACCCTAATGAGTAACCAAGTTCAAGAGGATATGAGGGCAAATATTTCTGGGATGCTCTTCTTCTGATGGATATTTATGCAGCATCTGTGTGGAGGAGCTCGAAAGTGGATTAGAAATAAATGGCTGTAGTGAATACCCTGATTATCAGTACGGCATGAAGACCTGGTTCCATTTCCCCTAGGATTCCACACCCTATAGAAAAGAATTAAGACTATGAATAATACTAATTGCAAACAAAAATTAAGGAAAAAGGATAGACAGACATTGTAGATAAGATGGCAACTCTATTAAGTATATTTTTATAATCTTGGGCACATTTGCACATGGATAAAAACAAATTTCAGCAACAAGCAAAATTATTTCCTTTGGTTTTAGAAAAGGCTTGCGTGAAAAATAGGAGGCATCATCGTGAAATATTTCCTCCTGCATGAGAGAAGGAAGGATGCCTCTTTTAACAGATTGTTTGCTATCTGCACTTTGCGGTAGCATTACACATTATACACAGATGCCCACTTTCTCTCAGCAGTATATTGTTTTCAAGGAAACTCTGGCCTCTGAATCCTATTACCAATGGAACAGTAGAATTCCAAAACAATGTGTTGCACCTCCATTTCATCAGCCACCAACTTTCCCAAAAAGCATTGGGCAACTTACCTAGTTTTTTCTCTCTGCATTCTCCTCATTCTCTAGTCCTGTGCAGCCATTATACCTTGAAAGTGGGTTGAGCTCTAAGGTTGCAATGAAACAGGCATCAGAACTGCTGGTTTATGTCTCTGGTTGTGGAGCTAGAGCTTGGGAATTCGATTCTGACCCCTGTCAGGGGCTTCTACTTTTTGGTTGCATTCAGATTGTTCTGGTTTGGTCCATTTTCAGTGTATGTGATCACTAGAAACAAACCAAAACCAATCTTTCCTATCATTTGCCAATATCGTGAAGTGGCTTTCTAAAACAGCCACTTCAGGATATTAGCACATTTTTCATTTTGGTGGCTCCATGCAGGGGCCAAGGAAGTGGGGGAATTTTTTTTTAAAAAAGAAGCTGTTGCCAGGCTTTTGGCCAGATCGTTAAAAGAAAAGCAAACAAAACCTTCTAGGAGGAAACTTCCATTTGTCTTTATTTTTAAAAAGTGGTGCAGCACAAATTTGCTGCCCTAATATGCACTGTCATCCCCCTGGGCTGCTCCATGTAGCCATGGAGGTATCCTGAAGTGGCTGTTTTTATTTTTTTTTAAAGCCACTTCATGATACAGGCAAATTACAAAAAGGCTGTTGCGGACCAAAGGGTCACTTGATGTTCACATGGTATTTGGATATGAGATTTGCACCAAATGGCAGATGAGATCTCCTACAAACACTGTTTAGCCCAATCCAGCCCATTCCTTTCAGACCATGTACTGTAGATGAGCCCTAACTGTGATAGGAATGTAAGGATGCTTGTAAGTTCTGCCCCTACTTGATGCTGATCAGACCTTCATGTGTTTCAGAATGAAGGTCTAAACAGCTTCTTATATGTGCATCTTGCTAAACATACTTACAACTTTGCCATGATCGTGTTCTACTATATGAGCACTGCCAATTACAATGTCCTCCCTTGTGCTAGACAGACCAACCAAAGCATGGTCTCCTTTGGTGACAGAGGAGCACAAAGAGAAATTCAT
This sequence comes from Pogona vitticeps, assembly GCF_051106095.1. Classification (NCBI taxonomy): domain Eukaryota; kingdom Metazoa; phylum Chordata; class Lepidosauria; order Squamata; family Agamidae; genus Pogona; species Pogona vitticeps. Next base: position 72,808,352 of record NC_135783.1, on the reverse strand, counting down.
ATGGGGGAGGATCCTTTACTCAAGACAGCGAGGAACCACTGTATACCTCCTTCACTTATCTCTATAGTGAGCTAGTTTGTCAAGAGACCGCAATCTCTCTTTTAATGACATCCACCCATAATGTGTTTCTTGTCTTTTTAAAAAAGGAAATAATACAGCCCTAAATATTTTAGGAACTAGAACAATCCGAATCCCTCCTCAGAGGATGTGTGGTCTGAATCATCCTCATCCAAATGTCACTGAACTTCTGCTCTCAGTTTAGGCTGCTGGCACTATGACTCTCATTGCTGGTGTCCAGGGATGCACAATTCTGATGAAATGGATGGAAACAAAACTCGTTGTCATTTGAAAGAAGCCAAGAGTTACGACATTGCTGGCCTTGCAGTCAATGCGACTGCCTCGTCTAGCCTGACACCTTCTGTCAACAGGCAAAATGAAGGAATAAACACATTCCCTGTGCATTCCAGGGAAATCCACTTTCCAGTCTTGTATTAATTTATTTAGACAGACCCTTCAGTCTGAAACACAGCTACGTTGTCATATGTTCTATTGATTTTGAACAGAACTTTCTCCATGGAGGTTGTGTTTTTTATAATGTTTTTAAGTTCCCTTTCTGCCTGCATCACTTTATTATGTAAGTACTTCTTTGATCTAGAAATATGATACGAAACAATGTTCATTCCATAGCAGTAAGGATGAGAACTTGGAAGACATCACACAGACAGGATTGCCACTGCTTTTTAGTTAGCTCTGGCTGGAACGACACCATTGCAATAAATGTTGGAAAGTGTATTTGCTGCAGGTTAGCAGCAAAGACGTGTGACCCACATTGTAACCTGTGGCAAGTCTCAGTGCTTTTTTCTGTGCTCTAATCTGGTATATTAGTGAGCAGGTGGACACACTGTCACCACTGGCATGTCAGCAACATGGGATTGACATGCACATGACATCAGCATGTAAGATATACTAGGTACTTGTATGACAATTTTTCTTTAATAGGTAACATGGATGAGCACGCTGGGAATGAAATGTCTGTGCCCTAGGACCTCCCTGGTAACCACATCAGTCCTGGAAATGAACAAGAGAGATGAAAAATCAAAAATATATGTTGCTGGCAATCCATTTCCAAATTAATCTGGGAGGGGGGGGGGTTGTGCAGAGGGGATTTACCTGAACCCCCTTTTAATTCCATGACTCCTGAATAGAGATGGGTATGAATCAGAAACATGCCAAATTGTTTTGATTCATTATTTGTCAAGGTCAACAAATCACAAATTACCAATTACCAATTTTTTTCTGATGAATTGATGAATCGATTTGTCAATCCAGTTTAGGTTTTAAAATGCTATAAAATGTCCCTCCAAGGATCTAGAGACACCAAAATTTCAGGAAAGCTCCCACTGACACTTCTCTACAAGCATTGCAGGTTTAGTGAAGTTTGGGCTTTGGATGTCCATGTTATACACCCACCAGGAATATTTTTCCCCAGACACTTAGAGATATCAAAATCACAGAGAACCATACAATCCCTTCAAATTTGGTGAAGATTGGCTTTCAGACATCCACGTTATTTACCCACAAAGTGGGTCCCCCAAGGAAAATGTCCTTAAGCAGCTGGCTTGGGGGAACCCAGTATTCACCAAACTTGGAGGGATTGTACAGGAGAATCAGGGGAAGCTTCTCTGTAATTTCGGTGTCTCTAGGTGCCTGGGGAAAACTTTCTGGGGGGAGGGCTTCTTTGTGGGTTGTATAACTTGGACTTCTGAAATCCAATCTTCTCTACAATTTTCGTATCTTTGGGCATCTCTAGGCAAAATTACTTAACATTCATTGATTTGTATTCATCAGGGACATTGATTTATATGGATACCATTTGACAAATTAGCAATTTTTGAATGTATTTGGTGATTAATTTTTGAAATTGTGCCCCTTTCTACTCCTGAAACCTTTTTTTAGCTGATTTATTTTTCCAAGGGGTTGCAGAAGTTGTCATGGGGGGGTGCAACTTCCATGCTGCTCTTGGCCGACTTTTGCATAGAGTTTAATTGACTCAAACATTTATCATTCTCTACTTGGTGTGTGATGTTTACTGAACTGAAAATAATCGTTCTCTGCCCCTATATTTCTATTTGAATGTTGACTATTTTGCATGTTTCAACCATGAAATTCTAATGTATGATAGTCTGAATAAGTGGATTACTCTGCAAGTAAATCATGATATTTCTTTCAAAATCTTTATCGCAGATGTAAGTAAATGGATTTTTGCCTTGCTGGTTGGTGGTGCTAATAATCATTAAGAGTTCGGTATGCCCAATATGAAAGATCTTCTGCTCATGGCAAGAGCTAAATATAGAGCACTTTCTAGAGTTCTCTCAAAAGATCAGAACAGTTGAATTGCATGGTGACATCAGAGGAGTACAGCAGAGTTTTAGTGCACTATCAAGAAAGGCAGCTAATTATTTTGCATATTCTTGAAATTGTACACAGGTTTAAATGTAGAGAGCAAAGTTATGTATCAGGCTAGATGACTTCCTAAAGTAAATGAAGCTCTTTCATGATCTTAATTGCTTTAATAAGCATACCATTTCAATCAAAGTCCATCTCTTTAAGAAAGGGCAAGAGTATGATTAATTGCCTATTGCCTCTGGATATAATTTGCACTAAGTCACTATTTATTTCTACATTTGCTGCTCAGATGGCAGAGATACATTAAGAGGCACAAAATCCATAGCTGGGTATTATCTTTATTAAAACTGACCAAAGTATCACCAAATTGTGAGAACCCTTTTGAGTTTGAAACTGATTAGGCTCTGTAATGGATTAATTTTGACCTTTCCACCTTGAGTGTTGTCCATTAATTTGCAAAAGCAGGTAAAACCTGACTTTGCATGAGATACTGTCTGATTAGATGAGGAATGCTACAAAGACTGTATGAGTAAGTAAGTGAGAGTAATGAGATAGAATGGAGTGGAAGTAAGTAGCATAAGGACATCACATAGATTATTGCTAGAAATATAACATAGTTGAATTTCTGATTTTCATCTCCCATGCATTTTAAAGAAGGTCATTGCAAACTTATGCAATCTTCGGAAATGAATCTCACTGTATAGACTTTACTATCAATAAGTGTAGGTAAAACAATAGTGTAATTATAATAAAGCTATGAATGAGTACTACATGACTCATTAAAATTAATGGGAATATTTCTTTCTGATCTTAATGGTTGAACAATTTATTTATTCAGTCAATAGGTATAATTTACATCACTGCAAAGAATGCTCAAAGCAACTAACAACAATGGTAGTCAGCTAGAAGATAAAACTAAAACTATTTTAATAGTTTTCCTAAAATATAAAAGCAAACCACTTAGAAATACATCAATAATAATAATAAAAAGAAATTAACAGCACTCAAAAGAAGCATTTTTTCACATTTATACAGGCCAAAGGTAAACACCCAGCTGTGTGTGAGATGTATCTTTATATGCCAAACAATATTTCTCATGGATCACAATTTGTCTCCTCGTAATTGCTCAAAACTGGAAGCCAAAATAAATCCTCAGGTTATTCATCTCTAACAAGGCTTTGTCTTCAATTGTCCTTTATACATAGGCAATAATCAAAAATCCATGTTGGGGTACTCTTTATAGGACTATCAAAATGTCACAAAAGGCATTAGCTTTTGAGTTCACCAGAACCTTTCAACAGTCTGGACATTAAAGAACATGGAAAGATCCAGAAAGTTATTCTGACCAGATGTCAGTGCCATATATAATCTGAGCCTGAAAGTCCCAAACTGGAAGCAAAGGTTTAAGTCCTGAGCTGAGACTACAGTCTTGACTTCAAGGGTCAGCTTTAGTTGCAGCGACCTCCTGAGTGGTAGGAGAAGTAGTCTTTGTTTCTAGAGACAAAGAACTGCCACTGGCATTGACATCTGGCAGGAAAATTTTTGGATTTCTTTGTTTTTCTACTCAGCCCAAGTTCTGTAATGCTCAGTCTAGGAGAACTTGAATGCCCACATTTTTTTGCAGTGCTTGAGTCAATAAAAATATTAGACCTGATCTTTGATTTTTGTGTCAGAATGTGTGTGAAATAAATCACTTTTAAGTATTCGCAGAGTCTCGGAAAGAAAATTTATGCTTTCTCTTCTCTGGACAGCAGTGAAAAGATAAGACACATCAGAACTTTTGCTCTAAGAGATTTCTACAACATAACTCACAGACAAACTGTTGTCTTTCTCCAGCAAAGGCTTTTATCTTGTAGTTTCAGGAAAATATTTACAGCAGCTGTTTACAGCACTCTAGACAGCAAACCAACAGCATCATGTGCAGAACTTCAAACTCTACCCACAGAAGCATGGTACCAACTTTGTTACTTTTATATCCATCTTGATGATGCAATCTTGCTACGTGGATCGCATCAGATGTACAATGATTCAGCACAGTTACACTGCACATGTCCATCATGTCATACATTTTCTTAAGGAAACAATATTCTCTAGTATTTAGACCTATACTCTGACATTTTGTTCATGAATTATATCGCTGTTTCTTTTTTATGTTTTCTATTGTCAACAATATATTCGTACCTTTAGTTTTAAACATTAACAGTGTGTTGATTTACGCCTTTATCTTTTATAGCTTGTTGGACATAGGATGGACCGCGCTACTTCAGATTGCAGATAGGGAACCTCGTCTTGGAACTGTATTCTCTTGCAGAAGAACAAAACAAAAACAATGGCCTCTGGCAAGTTAGAAAAATGCAGAACAGCATATTAGGAAGAGGGATTGTAACATAGCCCCATTCCAATATTTTTCTACTTGCAGAAAATGTTATTACATGCATGAGCATTGTAAATGGCATATCCCACCCTTGAGGTCCTGTGGTCCAGTCAGTTCTCTACCACACACTGGGCATAAGTTAAATCACAGTGTGGATTTGGTCTGGGAATTACACAGATCCTCAAAAATTTATGAGAACCACTCATAAGTGTCCATGTTTTCACTCACGCCAGTTACGTGTCATCAGAATACTTATTTTACTTTTTTTCTGATATAATTAGATCAACTTAAATACTTGCTTCAGGGTATTGGGCAGAAGTATACATTTTTTCAGTGACTGTCTTCTGATTTGGTATTTATATGTATTTAAAATTATCATAGTGCCGTGGTTGTAGGATGACTGAATCATCAGTTATATTTATGGCCTATAGCTTATATATTTTATGGACCATAAAAACTAAGAGAAAGACTTTGTGTGGGATAAAAGGACTGAATGTATTAAAATAACTTTAATTTAAATATAAGATTAAAAGACAAGGAAAAAAATTAAAGTAGATTTTAAAAGTCATTTTCATTTAACTTTTCGCAAGAAATGGGAGATAAAATAAACATTAATTATTTATAGAAAAGACCGTATCCATTACTTAGAATTTCCTTTCAGATATCTTAATGAATGCAGTTTTAATATATTGTTAAATTTAAGCAACATTTGTCATGGCTGAAGTGGTCATATTGTGTGTGATCGGTTGAGCTTGTGACTGACTCACTGCTCAGCTGCTAAGCCCTGATTCAGTGAGTACTGGGCTTGTTTGCAAAAACACTTTTGGGAGAGAATGTGAGGGGGTTGCTAGCGGTGCCCTGGGTGGGCTCTCTTCCCTTTGCTCTGCCAACTCCTGGGCACCTGGAAAGCATGTAGGAGGGAAGACAGATGTCCACTGAGGAGCTCAGTGATCAGGGACACTTGGAGAAGAGGACTGAGTACCTGCCTCAGGAGATAAAGGAGGGAAGAGGGAAGGAGGAGAGGAAGAGAAGGAGAAATCAGTGTCCATGTCCATGTTCCTGCCCATGTCTTCTGAAGCAGCTCGGACTGGTGAAGAAACTGCAGATGAGGTGGAAACTTGCTTGAAAGCAGTGGAAGACTGGGGTCATCTTTTCTGTGCCTCCAGGAAGGTGGAAGGTGGCTCAGAGGAAGACTCTTGGTGAGAAGCCCCTGTGCAAGTCCCAGTAGCTGAGGGACAAGGCTGCGGAAGAAGAAGGGGGGCCGTCCTCTCCCTGCTGGAGAGACCACCACCACCTGCAACCCCTCTGGCACTCACATCATCCAACCAGGGCAGCAGTACCCATTCTGATATAGTTGCAGCACTGGTGACATGAACACTAACATGAGAGGTAGCGGAGGCTCTGGGAAAAACAAAAGGGCCCACCCAGATTCCCCTTGCTTGGTCAGCCTTGAAGGGACTACAGCTGGCCCCCTTGACTGATACTCCTGACTTGTTTCTCCACATCAGAACTGTGGGGGCCTCCAGTGAGTTGAACCAAGACCCAGCCTGAAAAGACAGTACCTGTGGGGCTATTGCAGAGAATTCAGCCCCCCTCCAGAGATCTTGTAGATGTGACCATGGGTGATAGAAGTCTTGTTAAACCAAAGTTTACTTCAATAAAACCTATTTCTAGTTACACCAGAAACCTGGAGCTGATAGAACTGGTACCTGAGGGGCTTATCCAGAGAGGGGAATTTGGAGCAGTCTAGTTTGCACTTACAAGTTCCTTAACTTCAGTGCATCTCTCACTTAAGTGATCCTTCCCTTCTCACTGGAGATGTTTGGATTGCTGGTTTACTCATGAACAAGGTTTAACCAGTTTACGTATGAGTACAGAGGCAGCAACAACAGCAGTGGAGAACAGTGGAAATCGCTGGTTCATAAGAGGTTGGGCAATACCAGTAGCTTGACCTTGTTTGTATGCCTGCCCAAAATTCCAAGCATTGGCTTATTTGTGCTCATTCTCCTAGTCCTCTTGTACTCCTAGACACTTTTTAAAGTTGAACTCATGATTTCAACAAAGCTCTGATTGTTTGCATGAATGTTGCCTTCCAATGAGTTCAGTGCCGTGCACTTAAGAGTCTGGCTTGAATCTACCATGCCCGCTACCAATAGTTCACAGTTTTGAAATAGCTGAACTTTTGGTTCCCACTGGCTAAAATATATGACGTCATTGACTCAGGGAAACCAAGAAGATCCATGCAAGTGGGAGCTACATATAGTAACAGTATTCATGCTTGACTAAAGGTATCTAGGAATGCTGGCTAGATGATCAAGAACCCTACAGGAGTTTTTCATAATCAGGAAATAGTGTTAAACTGACATTTACTTGGCTAGTAAAGTACAGAAATGCTTGAGGTATGCTTTGTGCCAAAGCAAAATGCCAGAGCAAGAAAGAAATTAAGGCTTTGGCAGAGCAAAACGAACTATTTGGGTTGCATTTCTCTGCGAGTTCAGGGTGTATATGTTCCACTGAAATTACTGAGGCTTATGCAACTTCAGATGCAGGAATTTAGGTTTTGTTTTAATTTTTTCCACACAGTCCTTGCCATCAATTTCATTTAATGTTTTCAAGCATTTATTCCTTGTGAGATTTACTCCTCTCTGTTGGACAGAAAAAAAGCTACTAAGATTCTTTTCTATCACACCACAATGAACATGTTTGATCTTGTCTACTTGTGCAACGAAGTAAGATTGGGCCTGGGTAAAAATTTGAAATAAGGTGCTGGAGAAGAGCCTTGTTGGCACCATGAGCAGGTGCTAAGACAAATAAGAGGTTACTAGATCATATTGAGCCTAAACATTCTCTAGAACCAAAAATTACAAAACTGAGGTAGTTGTATATTGGGTATATCACAAGAAGACAAGACTCAGTGGCAAAGACAATAATGCTGGGAAAAGTTGAAGACAACATGAAAGAAGGAAGATGGAACATGAGATACAGTGATTCAATGAAGGAAACCACAGGTTTCAGTTTGCAAGGGTTGTTAATGGTAAGACCTTTCAGAGGTCATTAATTCTACTAGGTTTGTCAGAATTTGGAGTGACTTGATGGCACATAACAAGCACTCCTTTTATCTACCCAGTCAAAGCCTATGCAAGAGAGTCAGTCATCCATCCCACATTTAAGCAGACACTCTATCCTAAAAGGAATGTAGACTCAATGTAGCTACATTTCTTAAGAGACCTTTTTGGTTCATTGGTTTTGGTCATAAAACTCTTCCAAACAGAATTACCTGTAGGGCGTCCTGAATGAACTGGTGGATAATTATTTGAATGTTTTCACCTAGCTTTCATACACAAATAGATTTGCAAAAATGGGGAACTAGGTATTTCCATTTACTTTTATATATATATAAAAAAATAATTTATTTATATGATCAGTATAGCCACAATCAAATCAGACTATTATTTTTCTGTTTCCTGGAGAAATCTTCATGCAGTGAGTATGATTTTTCCTCATTCCTAAATGCAATAGAAAGAAGTAAACTGGGGTACATATAAGCTTTTATTATGTATTCAATCCTGCAAAGTAAAACAGATTTCTTCAACTTTCTAGCTATGCTCATCCAAGTGGGCTCTGCGGCTCCTTACCAAGAGGATTTCTACTTCCAGACAACAAGCAAGCAGGTTTACTATGAACTCAGGCATTTCTGCAATTCACGAAGAAGTTATCATGTTTTGGCAAGAAAAAAAAAACCAGAAAAGGGGACTAGGCAATCTAGGAGCAGAGAAAGCAAAGGCTGTTGTTGAACAAAAACAAGAGTGTAAGAGTCCTAACTGATGAGCTGGACATTCTCATCTGAAATATCTCAATCTTTGACATTCATGGGTTTTTGAAATTGATCTCACATTGATTTCACGCACTTTTTTTGAAAAAGGAGATGTGCAATGTATTGAGGCTCTGCCAGTGGCACAAAAGGCTGGACCAGTGTTCCTGCCTTTGGGGGAGTCTTCTTTGTTATCTGCCGTCCCTCAGGCACTGAGTGAGAGACAGTGTCCTGGGGGAGTTTTGACCTGGACTCCCTCGGCCTTGCAGGACTGGGCCCTTGCTGCTTCTGGCTGCCCCACTCCATCCTCAACATCAGCCACCTGGCTCGGAGGGGAGAAGGGGCTTTAAAAGGGCGTGTTGTTATTTTTTTTTTTTTACTGGCCATACGAGAAGAATGCTGATTCAAATCACTCCATGGGGCTACCTTTGAGGCTGACGCGGAAACTTCAGATGGTCCAGAATGCGGCAGCCAGGCTTCTTAGTGGGGTGAGAAAACACCAACACATCTCCCCCACTCTGGCTGCTCTGCACTGGCTGCCCATCCATTTCGCATTGACTTCAAAGCGTTAATGATTACATATAAAGCCCTAAACAGTTTGGGACCTCAATATCTGGCAGATCGTCTTCTCCCACCCAGATCTACCCGAATCACTCAACATAGCCAGCAGGGATGGTTGAGGGGTCTGACACCGAGGGAGGCCCGGAAGGAAAAAACAAGAAACCGGGCCTTCTCGGTGGTGGCCCCTTAGTGGTGGAACACCCTCCCTACCATAATTCGGCCGGCACCCTCGCTGGGCATTTTCAAAAGCCAGTTGAAAACTTGGCTATTCAAGCAGGCCTTCCCTTCAGTCAATTAAATGACTCTTTTTTTTCTTTTGATTTATGCCATCTGGAACTATTTATTTTAAATGAATTGTTTAAATATTTTAAATTGTTTTTATCATATATGTTGTGAGCTGCCCAGAGTAGACTATGTCTAGATGGGTGGCATATAAATGCAATAAATAAATAAATAATAAAAATTCCATCCCTTTTTGCTCCCAAAGTGACTTTTTTTCCCTCTTTCACTGTGGTGGGGTGGGGTGGGGACTTCTACTCTTTAAAACCAGAACAATTCAAACAGGCTTTCCCCTATGTGGTTAAATTGGGAAGTGTTAAGCAGTTAAAATGAGGATGAATAGAAGGGCTATTTTCATACCAATAAAAATAGTGGTAGTGATTACTGGAACGTCACCTGAGAGGTATGTTTTGGAAATAATGTTTTTAGAGAAAAAGGGTGAAGGAACAGTAAATAGTGTCAAATCATGAACAAAGTGAACATGAAGTCAATAAATGCAGGAGGCAGTAAATGAAGATTAAAGCTTTCTTTATCCAGGGCTGACTACAATATGCCTTTGTTAGAGCTCTCTAATAACACAATTATAGCAACTCTTGCATATAGGAGCAAAATATGAAGTAGAAATATGACTTCATTCTCATTGTTGTGTAAGGCGGTGGGCAAGAAGCCGTTTGATCAGTTTTAGGTTCTCTCTGAAGATTAAAGCTTGGGAGGTAAAAAAAATGACACACCATTTTACATTTTCTTCTACTTGATCTCAAGACAAAGAGGACAATTATCAGGGATGGTTGGTGAGATCCAGCAGTGAAAAAGAAAGATTTCATTGCTGAAATGCTCTGTGTATGTATGTGTGTGTGTAAATAAGCACATATACTTGTGCATGAGAACTATTCTGAACTTACAAATGGGCAGGTTGAGTGGGAGTATGCTGTAGTGGATGAAGTGATATACTTGACTCAGGAGACCTGGGTTCATATTGCTGCTCAACCATGGAAATTCATCAGAGAGTGGTAATGGTAAACCATGACTTGAACATCTCACTTACCTTAAGAGCCCTAATAGGGCTGCTATAAGTCGGAAGTTGCTTGAGAGTCCTGCTATAATTTTTAAGACTCAAAATCACACACACCAAACTGCTGTTTCATCTGCAGGTTTGTGATGGCTTGAGGTGGGCTGATACGGGGACATGCAACAAGCACTACAGTTCCAATTAGCTGTAACAAGATTTAACTGTGGCAGATCATTTTGCCAGCACATACTGCCCTCAATGTGAAAATAACAGAGAGCTTAAGCAAAATTACTTGCCTTGTCTGGCTTCTTTCAGGGACTTCCTTGTTCTTAAGAAAGCAATTTGGACAGAGACATAACATGATTAACATGGCTAACCTGATGTCTTGGCTCTAGCCTGAGTTGAACAGAAAATTGGGCATCAGAATTATGGATGCTGTTTTAAAAAGTGCCAACTGAACCAAGGGATTGTGGCTTGGAGCATAGCTATGTGAGAAAACACGTTGCACACAATATTAAGCTGTGTAGAGGTGAATTAATAATCACTCTAATAACTGCTTGAGGTAAATTCTGTTATCATAGTAATGTGCAGAAGTGAGTTAACAGCCCTTTAAGATAATATCATGGGTATTGCTGTGCCTCAGACTGAGGAGTCTGTGTGCAGGTCTTATCATCCATTGTATAAGCATCTCTGTGGCAGCCAACGGTCTCCCCTGCTTCCTATGCTTCAGTCAGTGCTCAGGGAAGATGCCATAAGATAATGCTCCTCATGGAGATTTTTCAGATGCGGTTTGGGAAACAGAGGAAGCTACAGATGATGAAGAGATGTCCTCTTGATGACCTTGCAATCTTATGAGTGCCTAATGAGCTCTTAAAATGTAACATTCAGGACGCCTTGTGGTAGGTACTGAGCCCTGAAGGATAGTAATGAGAGATGAGCCCAAATTCGTCATTGTTTAGTCGTTTAGTCGTTTAGTCGTTTCCGACTCTTCGTGACCCCATGGACCAGAGCACGCCAGGCCCTCCTATCTTCCACTGCCTCCCGGAGTTCTGTCAAATTCATTCTGGTAGCTTCGATGACACTGTCCAACCATCTCATCCTCTGTCATCCCCTTCTGCTCTTGCCTTCACACTTTCCCAGCATCAAGGTCTTTTCAAGGGAGTCTTCTCTTCTCATGAGATGGCCAAAGTATTGGAGCCTCAGCTTCAGGATCTGTCCTTCCAGTGAGCACTCAGGGTTGATTTCCTTTAGAATCAATAGGTTTGTTCTCCTTGCAGTGCCTCCTCCAGCACCACAATTCAATAGCATCAATTCTTCGGCGGTGAGCTTTCTTTATGGCCCAGCTCTCACTTCCATACATCACTACTGGAAAAACCATAGCTTTGACTATGCGGACTTTTGTTGGCAAGGTGATGTCTCTGCTTTTTAGGATGCTGTCAAGGTTTGTCTTCACTTTCCTCCCAAGAAGCAGGCGTCTTTTAATTTCATGGCTGCTGTCTCCATCTGCAGTGATCATGGAGCCCAATAAAGTAAAATCTGTCACTACCTCCATATCTTCCCCTTGTATTTGCCAGGAGATGATGGGACCAGTGGCCATGATCTTAGTTTTTTTGATGTTCAGCTTCAGACCGTTTTTTGCACTCTCCTCTTTCACCCTCATTACAAGGTTCCTGAATTGTTTTAGTAAGGTCTGCCAAGATTTTAGACTAATAATCAGCCTGAAAAAAACACAAGTCATGTGCCAGGGCATGGACTCACCTCCCTCTATTACCACCTCTACACAAGAATTGGAGGTTGTTCATGATTTTGTGTATCTTGGCTCAATGATCTCTGACACCCTCTCTCTAGATGTTGACCTGGATAAACACATTGGCAAAGCAGCTACGATGTTCTCTAGACTCACAAGGAGAGTATGGCTTAATAAGAAGCTGATGGCATATGCAAGATCCAGGTCTATAGAGCCTGTGTCCTGAGTACACTCCTGTACTGCAGTGAGTCCTGGACCCTTTGTGCATGGCAGGAGAGGAAATTGAACATGTTCCATATGCATTGTCTCCCACACATTTTTGGTATCACCTGGCAGGACAAAGTTCCAAACAGAGTAGTCCTAGAACGAGCTGGAATTTTTAGCATGTATACATTAATGAAACAGCGACATCTACATTGGCTTGGGCATGTTGTGAGAATGGCTGACGGTTGGATTCCAAAAGATCTCCTGTATTAGGGCAGGGAAAGTGCCCCAGATGGAGACTACTGCTGCAATACAAGGATATCTGCAACACCTCCATGTTCTGGAGGTTTTTCTTCCTAATGTTTTTGCAGTCTCTGTGGTCAGCATCTTCAGAGGATAGGAGTTAGAACTCTTTCTGTGTTCTGTTGTAGTGTGTGGAATTGTTGAGTATTTCTTCTTTTCAGGAGATTGGGTGATTCCTGTGATCAGGGTGTTTTTGTTATGGGTTTATTATTGTGATGGGGGGGGATATGATCTGTTACTGTGATTGATGGGTGTCATTAGCTAGTCTTTTGTGCGCAGTGATCACCAGTTCATGTGGCTGGATAGAGTTCATTGACCTTTTGCAGGCTGTGTTTTTCAGTGCTGGGAGCCAGACTTTGTTGATTTTTAAACTTTCTTCTTTTTTGTTGAAGCTGTGCTGGTGTTTGTGGAATTCAATGGTTTCTCTGTGTAGTCTAACATAATGATTGCTGTTGTTGTCCAGTACTTCAGTGTTTTGAAATAGGGTTTCATATCCAGCTTGTTTCAGGACATGTTCAACTACTGCTGATTTTTCCGTTTCTTTTAGTCTGCAGTGTCTCTCATGTTCTTTGATTCTGGTGTGGATGCTGAGTTTTGTGGTTGCAATATATACCTGGCCACAACTGCAAGGTATCCGGTATACTCCTGCAGTGGTGAGGGGATCCTGTTTGTCCTTTGTTGACCATAACATTTGTTGTATTTGTGATGGGCCTGAATACTGCTTGTAGGTTATGTTTTTTCAGCAGTTTCCCCATGCAGTCTGTGACCCCTTTGATGTATGACAGAAATACTTTATTTGTGGGTGGCTGTTTTTCTTCTTCGGTTCAGTGTTGTTTTCTCGGTTTGATGGCTCTTGTGATTTCGTTCTTGGAATAGCCATTTGCCTGTAGGGTCCAAGTCAGATAGTTGAGTTTGGTGCTTAGAAATTTAGCTTCACAGTTCTGATTCGCACGCTCTACCAATGCCTCTTTTGTGTTGTGGTTGGTAGTTGAAAAAATAAATAGAGGGCCAACTCCCTTTCTTAGATGTCATGGTCATACACAAACCTGAATTCTCATTGGGACACAAGGTTTACAGAAAACCCACCCACACAGACCATTACCTACACAAAAACGCCAACCATTCCTTGGGCTGCCTCCATTTTGTAGAACTGCCTTGCAGAATGCTGATTTGCTTTGCTGCACAATAGCATAGATGCACTGTTGTGCAGGTATAATGCACTGTTGCAGGAGATAGCAGCAAAAGGTAATTTTTATTCCTCGGACAGTAAAGACCACAAAGAATGAGCAGAGAGAAACCTGCATATTTCTTGCCCTTTTCAGCAATGCAGAGATCAGTTGCCAGTCTATTTTAACACTGCCAGTGATGACAGGGCACCTGTATATTTACACCCTGGACAGTAAACATGGGCTTTTAAACAGTCAAAACAAATAGCTGGTCTTTGATCCCCATCAAGTTTGTTGAATCACTGCTGAGCAGATGGCACTCTGACGCACCATTCTTCCTGCCCAGCTGGTGCAGAGCTTGGGAAGTTACCTTTGAGTGTATGTCAGTAAAGATGTTCACTGTCTTTAGACAAATGTGCAAAAATGGACTGCACGGAGGTATTTCTGTGATTCCATGGTGGCTGCTGGGCAGGGCAGTGAGTGTCCTGTTTTTCCTCTGGGTCAGAACCATACACATGCAGCTTCTTCATTTTCCACCTGGCATTCATGGCATTAAAAAGCATTAAACAAGCTGAGTGATTTGAACTCAGGAAATAGAAAATGGAATATACAAACAGCACTGGTAGATTGAGCTGCTGGTATCAGAGGAGAAGGTGAGAGACAACCAATCTCCTCAATAAAGCCCAAGGCCCAGGGCAATATATATCCCTTTTCAGCTGTTCTGCCAGCTATTTTCAGGAGCTGCTTGGCAAAGAGAGGGTGTTTTTGCTGCTGCCTTTGTGTTTTGGAATATTCTGTTTATCTCCTTTGTTCTCAGATTAGTTTTCTAAACTTTTATATATTACTGTTTAGGACTGAGTGTGTCTGTGATTGTTAACGGAGTTGCAAATTCCCCTACTTGCTTGCCTAGAAATTTATCTAGGTGGGATCCAGGGGAAACTGCAGGGAGCCAGCAGTAAAGATAACAGCTGATTTTTCCTCTTCTGGTTCAGGAACAAATGCCACTTTGTAGATGACCAGCCCCACATCTGAGAAGAAGCATGTCCTAGTACAACACACTACATTCAATAGTTAAGGTCTATTGTGGTCCCTGAAATTGGTAATTATGTGCACCCCACAAATTCTCTGTTCGTTGGCATGTTTTTCTTCTGTTTTCAATGATGATCTGGAAACATACAAATAATATCATAAGACTTAGATAAGGAAGGAACTAGAATGTCTCCTAAATGGTCCAGGCAGAATGTTCTGTTTTTTAAAAAAAATAAATTATTTCAATAAATATATACTTTTAGATATATATTCATATATTTCCTTACCCTCCTTCTCTCCCATCCTCCCTTTCCCTGCAGCAGAATCATACCCACATTCTTATGAAACTTTCCTGGGAAAATTATAATCACATTCCTAATAAATTATAAAGGCCAATAAATCCTGTATGCACCCCTTTCCCTACCCTGACATTCAGTGGAAATTTATTTTCATTGCAGCTGGCGAATACACTAATATTTCTTTTGAAACCCCTTTCTTCCATATGCCAGAGATGTATTTAGTTGCAAATTCACATACAGTTGTAAGCCACCAGACACAAAAGAACAACAATTCATTGGCTTAATATTATTCCTTGGAATAAATTTTTTAAAAAGGTTGATTGCTTTTCAGATTTTCTTATAAAGCATCCAAATTGTAGAGGATACAATATTGGGCCAACAAGATTCAAGTGTTTTCTACTGATCATAAATGGCAATGAAGGTCTTTTATGCTTCCTACATTGTCATCTGTTTCAACAACATTAAATTCCAATTTGTTGACATCTGGTCCAACACAAATCAAATCAGAGGTCTTTGACATTACCAGGCTGGGCGCAGCATATTCCAACAAAGAGCTGAATTTCAGAAAGATGCATAACTTCAGGAAAAACTGTAATTGTATTTTCTTCTTCTTCTAGTCTGGATGGGAGGAACAGCAGAATGTCAGGCTGTTAAGCCTATACCATAAGAATATGATCTAAAGGGTCTTCCCGTATTCAGAAGTGATCTAGACTTACCTCATGTGGCAACTACCCTGTTTCCCTGAAAATAAGGCCTAACCTGAAAATAAGCCCTGGTATGATTTTTTTCAGGATGCTCATAATATAAGCCCTACCCCAAAAATAAGCCCCAGTTAAATTAAATTCCACCCTACACCATTGTGCAGCATTGTGCAACAACCAGAAGGAGATGACATGACTATATTTGAATAAATGTAGATTATTGCACATGGAAAAAATAAAACATCCTCTGAAAATAAGCCCTAATGCATTTTTGGAGCAAAAATTAATATAAGGCCCTGTCTTATTTTTGTTGTGATCCTTCAAAAGTGCCCCTGTGAGCTGAGGAAATCTCTTAGACTGGTGTGCAACACTGAGCAGCATGATGCAACAAAAGGGAACAAACCCTGGTGGGTGAAAGACCCTTTCCCCAAGAGCATTATCGATCAAAAAAAGACAACTCTTATAGTCAAGGCTGCTGAAGAGGAGGAAAAAGTTCAACTTGGTTTTCGGGGATCCAATTGATTGTACCATCTTGCACATCTGTACTGCAATAATACAGTGTAAGATTTTTTTAAAAAAAGTTTTATTGCCTCTTCATGGAGCAGAGGAAGTGTTCAATTTGCCAGTCCTCTTAAGCCGCTTCACAATACAGTGTGGGAAATTGACAACAGAGGAGCCAGACTAGTAGGTTCACTTGAGATTCATATGCCATTTGGATGCAAAGATTGTACCAAATGGCATACCAGACCTTGACCCAAACTCTAACCACCCTATTTTGCCCACTCTACCTGCTTCAAGTGCCAAGTGTAGACAACCCCCTAGTTTTTTCAATTGGGAAAACTATAGTGTCCATGCAAATATAATGATTCTAGCTTTTACCATTTTAGAGCTCCTTTAAGAGAAACACAACTTTGATGATATTTAGAGATACAGTGGCCCCTTGACTTACAGACGGCTTGACTTACAGACTTTTTGAGTTACAGACTTATCTGGCCGCAAAATTTAGGTTTGACTTGCAGACTGAGATTTGACTTACAGACCAGAAAAAAAAACAAAATGGAACAAAAACAGCCTGTTACGGGATTAATCAGTTTTCAATGCACTGTAGGTCAATGGAAACTTGACTTACAGACTTTTTGACTTGAGAACCGCCTTCCAATACGGATTAAGTTCTCAAGTCAAGACCCCACTGTATGTAGTTAGCAGAAACAGAACAGTACTCCTAGAACAGCAAATTTCATTTTAGATCACCAGAAAAGGACACCTACAGTGCTTTTGCCTTGCAGTTATCAGCTAAACTCTCTCTTGTCAGTCATTCTTTCTCTTTCTCTTTCTCCTCTACAGCTGAAGGAACAATAAGTCCCTTTATCTGGCTTGTTCCCCTTTTGAGTCCCCTGTCCTGACATATAGGTGTCTTCAGGGTAGTGTCTGAGTAATAATAGTGTATCCAGCTTCTGAGGTTCATTGTCAGAAGATGCACGCATCATGAGCTAGACAGAGGAATCAATTGTAAGCAAATCAATGTACTTATTTTAAAATATGAATGATTAAAATGCACACAGTTGAAAAATACAAGCAAGCATGCTTTAGTTGATAGGGAAACTAAATTTTGTATATTAGGTAATATTGTATATTAGGTAAAATACATAAATAAATGCATGTAATAGGAAAAATGCATTGAAATTCCCTGTAAATCAGTTCTGCAAACCAATATAAAAAGAATAGGTGGTGGTGGAGGATGAGAAAATGCAGGTAGGATTTGGGAAATGCAAAGAAGCTGAAGCTGAAAGATTTTTTTCATGACTAAGTATGGGTATATTTTGATTTATTGCTTTAAATTGTTCTGATGACAAAAAGCTACTTTGGGTTCTCAGATGCAGAGGGGGAAATAAATAAAGAAGTACATACTGTAAATAACTAAGAAGGTTCTCACTTTCTGCAGAAGTATCTAGCCATTTTCCCAGCTGTTGCACTGTAACTTCCCTAAAAAAGCTGTAGCTTTCCTGCTTCCTTGACTAGTAAGGGATCTTCAACAATCATTTTCCTCTGCTTAATCCTTTCTTGTTTATACCCCCCCCCCCAGACTCTTTCATCACAACCAGATCATAATCCTGTCATTTGAGGAATCCAGTTCAAGTCCCTGCAGAAGTTCAATTCATTAAAACATATGATGACGTGCCCTGAGAAAGGGTCATAGGGTCACCCCTTCTGTCTCCCTATCACATCCCTGTGCATTTCTTCACATATGAGGCTGGGAAAGATGCTACCTGCTAGCCTCATATGGCTATGGTGGCATTCAGAAGCTGCCCAGGAATACTGAGAAGAGTATTATCCCTTCTGACAGAGAGCTTTGCTGTTCATATCCAAATACTAACCAGGACTGGTCCTGCTGCTTCCAGAATCAGGTGAGACAGGTGTTTCAGTACAGTGATGTGGTGATGCAAAAGGCCACTAGGTTCTCTTTAGGGGAAATATACAGGTGAATTCCTTCATGCATGAACTTGCCAAGGAAGTGAGAAACATGTACATACTGTATAGGAAGGAGTTGGGGAGGATTTCTTTAAAATATCTGAATTCAAATCAGTGTTCCTATATCTTTTTAAAACCACCACTATACTCTTATCATAGTCATTTTTAATGCCCGGCCCTTCCTTTTGCATACAAAGTGGTATCGGTATCACCAACAGTTTAATATTATGTAAAGTTTACTTTGCAAGAACATGACACCACAGTAGAACTAATTAGAAGTTAGCTTCATTATGCTCTTTTTCAGTTTTGATGAGAGTTCTCTCCTGAATTATTCAATAGGATATGGCCTGGGAACATACAAAATTACACTTATTTTGTCATAATTTTTTTCTACCTGGAAAAGCTTATCACTTAAAAAAAAAAACAAAAACACCTCTCAACCTGTAAGCTATGTTTATTAATCTGTTATGTTTGGCCCTTCAACACCATCATACTAGAAGAAGATGCTGGGTACATGTTGATTCATTCCTAGATCTATATTGTGCACCTTATTAGCATCACATGTTGAATTTAATGATCATCTGAGGCGTGAATGCAAGCATTAAGACATCAACTTACATAAAAATCCACAAGCTCTGCTCTCCCCTTTAGGCTTTGCCACCTGGCGGCTACACCTCTGAAAAATTGGCTAAGTGGCAAATTAGCCATAGACCTCCATAGGAGTTGCCTATTCTATTATATGGCATTCTCCTAAAAGCCCAAGAGCAAAGGTACTTGGAGTGTTACAGAGGGACCCCATTCAAACATAACACAAAGCAAAGATATCCTGCTATGTAAACAAGTCAGAGTACGCTTCATGTTTGCACATTCTCCCACCCTTTCTTTCTTTTCCTAGACTAAGGCTAGAAGCAATTACTTTTACTATTAGGCCACAGTTCATACTGAGGATGGGAGCCTTCCCCTCTTCCTCCTTTGAATCAGGATAACTCCCATGCCCCAAAGGAAAGAAATGCATGCATGGAGTGAGTTGCAAACTAGTTTTTATGCCCAGTAAAAATTCTCTTATTTGAAGGAAAAGAACAGGGTTGTGGGTGGGATTAGGATTTTGTATACAGGCACTGTACTTCTTGACTCCAGTGAGAATACTGGTGTCTCTCCTGGGGAACCATCTATTCTTTTAGCAACTACAGTGGGGTCTTGACTTAAGAACGGCTTGAGTTAAGAACATTTTGACTTAAGAACCACTCTCATAGGAAAATATTGACTTGACTTACATACTTAGATTTGAGTTAAGAACTGAAAAAACCCATGTGGGAGGCAGGGAAAGTGCAAAATTTGAACTTTCAGTTAACTGTTGGCCAGTGAAAAGGGTGCCTGTCTGCTTCCTCACTCCTCCCAGCGTTTAGAGAGTGGATTGGGAGACAGTCTTCAGACTGCCTGGTACTGCCTGGACTGTATTTTCCCTGCCTTCCCTGAACCTTTCTTGACCTAAGAAAAAAAAGAAACAAAATATCCCCCTCTATTGGTCGAAGGCAGAATAGCAGCTTCCCATTAGTTTCTATGGACAGAAAAGAGCAGATACGGATCAAATGGTTTTCAATGAATTCCTATGGGAAATGCAGATTTGACCTGAGAACTTTTTGACTTGAGAACCGCCTTCCAATACGGATTAAGTTCTCAAGTCAAGACCCCACTGTAGCGCACACTGCATTTACTCCATTGCATTTTCAATTGCTGCCAATGGCTTGAGATAGGCCATATATATACAGTACCCTAATGGCAATTGTGTGTTTATTTGTTTGTTTGTTTATAGGCCACCTTTCTCTGAATAAGGGGAGTCAAAGCAGCTCAGCGTTTAAAGTGAAGAATTAAAAATACAATAAAGCATACATTAAAAACAAACTATAGAAATGATTAAAATACACTGGATAATTAAAAGCAGGTAAAATGTGAAAAAAATATCTTAACTAAAAAGTGAGATACAGGGACTCAGTCATGGTTGTTAAAAGACTGCCTGAAAAGGTTGTTGTTGTTGTTAGTGATAGTGATAGAAAGAGTACACTGAGTTCTACCTTAGCCTCATTATGCTAATAGGGACATTGTTTACAACTGTTTATGGGGCATTGTGTCCAAATGCTTAAATCTCAGGCATAGAATCAGCAATAATATGTGGTTTCTGAGGACAAAGATGTTCTGTCCCTGTTCATTATGATTATGTCTTAACCATTTGAAATTCAGAAGAGTTTACTAGTTTTCTATGTTGCTTCTAAGTAATATCTCAAAATTATCAGTACAAATTATGGGAGTACCACGAGCAGCTTTATTCACTTTGCTAGCCTTTGCAGAATCTGCAAAAGTGCTATGAGTTTGGCCTAGATTTTTCTTTTTAAGAGATCTTATTAAGGATACGTTTGTGTGCAAGAGAGAATCTTAAAGTAGAGAATAAAAGGCAAGTGTCATTATAGAGCCATGCTTCAATAGAATAAGCCACCCCCAGACCTCGTGTAATGCAGAGCTGTGGGAGGAGGAGGTTGTAGAAAGGTTAAAGGGAAGATAAAAGACTTCCCAACTTTGAATTCGCAGCAATAATGCCTCTGAAATCACCATAATTTTTAGGCTGTTCTTCTGCAATTACTAAGATCATATAAAATACTTTCATCTGCTGCAAGGAATCAAAGCATGATCTTAGCTTTGACCTGGGGATTCTTTTGGTCCTTTGAATGTGTTGAGCTAAAACCCACATAACCCAATACATCAGGCTAAAAAACACCATAAGCCCTGATTTAAGCCCCGAAGCTGAGGTGTCCAAAACATCCAGAGGGCCACATGCTCCCTACCCTTGATTTACACAGAACCTTAGGAAAATGCAGAGCATCCTCCCATGAGTTTAGTCTTGTGCATGCAGCCTATGCAGAACTGCCATTACAGGAAGATCCAATATAGGGATGGAGATAGGATGCAGCAAAGATTGAATGAGGTTCCCCTCTGTTTTATTACAGTTAAAATTAAAAGGCATTTTAAATGAACAAACTGGAAAAATAACAGTAATGATCAGAAGGATCTCTGAGATAGTTTCCCCCTCCCAAGCTTCAAACTTCTTCTGCCAAACAATTCTGCAGAATAATTCTACATCTTTTTTGTAAGTTGGAGAGTAGCCTTGGGAGAGAAGAAATAATGGCATTCTCCTAATATGTGACAATTGTCAGAGAATCATCTTGGCAGCTTTGAAGCATAACATCTTCCCTTTATGAGTATAGCACTATGTGTAATTATCACTAGTATGTGATCACAAGCTGGAGATTGGCCTGTTTCAACCTTGGAACAGGGGGTCAGTGAATTCCCCCTTGTGCACGTGGTAGAAAAAGAGGAACCTTGCATTTATTTAAAATATTTTTACCCCACCTTTCTCCTTGAAAAAGACCCAAGGTGACTTACAAAGTGAAAGACAATATTTAAAGCTGAAAACAATGAATATACAATGGTGGTTAACATAATTAAAAGATGGTATTTAAAACTACAAACAATGAATAAGGAGGCATCTTACAACATTAACAGGCAATATTAAGCCAGAGATCAATAAATATAGAATGTTTTAAAATGTCACTCTGAGAAATGGAAAACACACAGGCTTAAAAGCAGGATTCTGGGTTCAGTGTGCAGTTGTTGGTGGTTGCGGTGGTTGTGGTGGGGACCTTTTAATTAACATTGAACCTGTTAAAGAAACACACTTTATTGCTTTGCATTGCCCGTTTTGAGGATGTGTGAAACTTGATAGGTTTTAGATGAGATTAAGATGGAATCTCAGATGTTTGAGATAAGATTGAAATGTTTCATCAGTTGCATTGGCCCATTACTTCCTCCCCCAGTTCAATGCAGTAACGTATAGTTTCATCTGATTAGGATGAGGCTACAAGTTCAGATGGGCATATCCTTCCAACCCCAATTAAGTCATGTGCTCTTATTTGAATGCAAAGCCCTGCTTTGGGCTAGACCTCTTGGCACACAGTGGTGGCGGACAGTGACATCATCAGCGCAGGCAGGAAGGCAAAACAAAACAAGGAGCATTGCCTGCTGGCCTTAGCACTGGGAAGATGCCTTCTGCTGCTCTCTGCCATATGTAGCAAAGCAAGTGCCCATGGAGTGTGGTGTCACTGTAGATCACCGCTGAGGAGCTGAAGAGTCATTTGGCACAAAATGGTGCAAAGGAATATGTGGTGGGTGAGGAGCTATAATTAACTCTGGCATTTTCAGTTATGAGAGGTTTCTCTACCGTAGTTACACTGGGACATTAAAATGCCAAATGGTACTTTCTGTAGTCCAAATAACCATTTCTACAGTCCTGCAAGTGACAAATCACATCGATACTATTAGCAGACAAGTTCGAAAGCATGCAAATGCGCGTAGATCAATAGGGGAAGGTAACAGCGTTCCGTGTCTAAGTCGCACTGGCCACGTGACCACGGAAGATTGTCTTTGGACAAAACGCTGGCTCTATGGCTTGGAAACGGGGATGAGCACTGCCCCCTAGAGTCGAACACGACTGGACAAAAAATTGTCAAGGGGAACCTTTACCTTTACCTTTACTTAAAAGACAGTAAATATCTTTACCTACAGAAGGCGAATGAAGGCATGATGACAGAAAGAGACCATTTTTTATGTTAATGCACCTCTGAATTTAGTGCTGCGCCATCTTATTAGTGTACTGTATCTTAATTCTGAGCCCCTATTTATGAAATTAATATTTTTAGTATACCAATTTTTATCAAGTAAATCGTCATTTGAAATGACGATTTTATACTATGCCGGTTCTGAGCCACAGCACTTGGCCGAAGTGTCTTGGTGGAATAAGACTCTTGTTGTTTTCTGCTTCCAAAGGAATGCCTGCAAAAGTTTCATCTGAAAGGCCAGAGAGGCTTAGCTCTTAGCTTCTGCTTCCTCTGGGGAGGAGGTATGCGAGGGAACAGGTAGGGTTAGAGAAATCAGTTTGAAGTCCTTTCCCCCTCTTTTATACATAGCCCCCTCATGGCTGCTGTCAGAAGACTTCTCCAGAGGTCAAGCCTGCTGATTCAGAGAGTCTTCGCTTGAAAGCTCGTGAAAGTTGCTAGAAGTGTTTTTAAGCCTGAGCACATCAATGGCATGAGAAGAATGAAATGTAGGGATTAGGGAAGGCGTACTTCAATTAAACAAAACCCTAAATAATATTTAAGCAGGCATGCAAAATAGGACAGGTAAAATTGAAGTGAAATTCTTCTTCCCAGCACCATCAACAATGTGTCTTTCCCCCTCTTGTACAGGAATAAAAGTTCTACTGTCACATATTACTTTGTTAATTAAAAAGAAGTGTTGCTTAAAGGGCAAATTGAACACTCAATCTTAATCTCCTTCCCCACCTGTTTGTGGCCAAAGATATGATTCACAATGAAGCATCCAAGGCTCCTTCATCCAAATAATCCTGTACTTGAGCCTTCCTCACCCCACCCCATCCCCATAATGTAGGCAGCATAGAGCTTATCCACATATCCTATTTGCTCCTATTTCAGAAGGGGTGCAGTTGGTCATTGATTCAGATAAACTAATCTACATGGCATCATTGGAGTCTCAAATTAATCCCTCCTGCTTCCCTTCCATTTCAGGGTGATTTTGTCCTGCTTCGGAGATGGATATTTCATTGCAGCTCAGTTTCTCCCATTTCTGCTATCTCTGTCTATT
Source organism: Pogona vitticeps (assembly GCF_051106095.1). NCBI lineage: Eukaryota > Metazoa > Chordata > Lepidosauria > Squamata > Agamidae > Pogona > Pogona vitticeps. The sequence goes on along the minus strand of NC_135783.1, from coordinate 72,784,285 downwards.
CCATCCTCTTTGAACAGGCATAAATCCTATGGGAGTGTGTACAATTAAAACTCTGCCTGCCATCAGTTGTGACATCATATGTGGGACTGCTCTCAGTGCAGAACAGGACTACCTCTGACTGCCTGTCTGAACAGGGAGGGTGGAGGTGTTTTTCCCTCCCCAGAACAGCTGCCTCTTGCTCTTTGCTTCGTGCCTGGCAGGATGAATGTTACATGCTGTTTTTCCCAGAGGGAGAAAAAGAGAGAAAAAGAACAAAGGGGAGAAGAAGGGGATTACATGCTTATTGTGAGTGAACCAAAACCAAATATCTACACATTTTGAAAGAAGGGAAATATAGTTTATTGCCTTGCAGTTGCTTCTGAAATGCTGACAGTGAGATCAGAGTGCACTTAGATGAAGAAAGCACTGTAAGCTCCCCAATTCCTATGTACACTATATATAACTGAATCTCTAAAACAGGGGACTCAAATTCAATTTACCTGTGGGCCGCTGGAGGAAGAGTCTGGGTGAGGCTGGGCCGCATCAGATTTTCTGCCAAGTGGAGCAAGAGCCCAAGGAAGCCACCCAGGAGTTTCCTTAGCCCGGCTGGGACTCCGAGGAGGAGGAGGAGGGGCGCGTGAGCCCTCGTCGCTGGCCACAACCCCCTCCGGCTCCTTCACTACTACCACCACCACCAGCACCAGCAGCAGGACGAAGAAGCAGAGAAGGGAGGGAGCGCCGGCGACCGTCTAGCTGGGTGGTGGTGGTGGAGGGCATGACATAAAATTTAAAAAAAAAAACCCTCACAGAATTCGCCATACCAAAGGAGAAAAGCCCCCCTCGGTAGCTGCAAAATAAACAGAATGGGGGGGCACAGGTGCGCGTACACATGCACACACACAAACACACACACACAGAGGTCTGGCAACCTTCCTCTGATAGCCCCCCTCAAAAAAAAAAAAGACGCACTCAGCAGCAGCAGCTACCCACCCACCACCACGACAGAGGAGCAAACTTTGCAAGGTGAGCCCAGGCAGCCTCCAGAGCCGAGGCGGCTGAAGCACGATGAACAGGAGGAGGAGGAAGCACTGCCGGATGCTGAGGCGGCCACTGGCCGGGCTGGTGCTGGGGGTGCCGAGAGAGAAAGAGAGCCAGAGAGCCACTTCCCTGGAAGAGGCAGTGGCAGTGGCAGCCGCTGTTGGCGGCTTGGAGGCGCTCATTCAGGAGAGGCTGGGAGCGAGCTCCACTCTCAGTCATCGCATGGCAGTGGCTCGGGCACTCGGGGAAAAGGGACGGCAGCGTGCTTCGCTAGCCAGCTCTTCTCCAAGACAGCACCTCTTGCACCCTCCATCCGGAACTGCAGCCTGCCAGCTGGCAGGCAGGTGGACTGGCTGGCAGGCTGCAGTTCTGGATGGAGGGTACAAGAGGTTCTGTCTTGGGAGAGAGCCGGCAAGCGAAGTGAGGCTTTTTTTTGACTCTTGACAGCAGAGGACGCGTGGGCGCTTCGGGGGGGGGCAGGCAAGGCGGGGCCACAAACTATCATCCAGCGGGCTGCAAACGGCCCACGGACCGCGTGTTTGAGACCCCTGCTCTAAAATGATATACATTTTTAGACATGGGGACAAATATAAAAATGAATCAGGATATTCAATGAATATCTCTGAATCATCAGATATTCATTGCTTCATATTCTTGGGGTAAAGTCCCTGATGAATACGAAGCAAAAAAATATAACCCTTTTATATTTATCTCTTCATTCCCTATCTGCTTATGCTGCTGCAGATCAGCTGTTCTTTGGGGATATAAGCAGAGTGGGATTTTCCTTTCAGGCAGCTTGCTAAAGCCTGCCAGAAGGGAATCCCACCCCCAGGGATTCCTATGCACAGCATAGGAAGAGGGGGAGAGGGATCAAAGCCAGGCTATCTTTGCAAAGGCTGCAGGGCTGTGGCATGTCTTTGGTCCCGCTTGCAAAAGACAGCTGTGCTGGGGGATCGCTTTGATCACTTTTTCCATCCTCTTCCTCCCTGTGGCATAGGAAGGCTGAGGGGGCCAGGGCTTTTATTATTATTATTATTATTATTATTATTATTATTATTATTATTATTATTATTATTATTATTATTATTATTATTATTATTATTATTATTATTATTATTATTGTTGTTGTTGTTGTTGTTGTTGTTGTTGTTGTTGTTGTTGTTGTTGTTGTTGTTGTTGTTGTTAGGACAGCCCCACAGGCTGTCTTAAAACATTTCTTTTTAGAAATGACCCAACGAAATGATGAATTGATTTGTTGTTCATCAAGTCACTGGGGGGCAATTCGTGGCACTTCGTCCACATCTCTACTCATGCCTTCTGCTGTCCATGAAAGTAAGAATTAAAGTGTGTAAACTGGCACAGAGAGCAGCGGAAATACTTCCCCTCAGGCTTATTCTGAATCAATTTCATCAGGCAGCAATGGAGGAAGTGGAGATGTGAAGAAATGTGGACAATGTGTCACAAGTTACAACATGATTTTCACATCCCCCCACCCCACCCTCCTGGAGTCTTATCTCCAGCACCAGAACAAGTGCTTCCACCCCCACCGCCAGCACCCATTGCTCTTCTCCAGTTTGCATAAAATGTTTCTACAATCTTTTCCCTTTGTGAAGTCGTGGGCCAGCATGCAGCAAAAGGATAGGCAAGCTGCTCAGAAGAACACAGACAACACATCTGAGGCTTCTAACTTTTTAATATTTGGTGCAGTGGTGCAGCAACTATTGCAATTAAAACTGTGTACACCTGCCAAAATGCATAAAATTCATTTTTGAAAATGTACAAACTCTTTACAAAATGAACAAAAGATCTTTTTGGCTTGCAGTGAGAAGAATTTCTACAAGTTCTCATTTAATGTGTGTGGATGAACTGGATCATTTTTCGAGCCACCTTGGGTCTCTTAATTGGGAAAAAGATGGCAAACAAACAAACAAACAAACAAACAAATAAATGTTTTTCATGCCTAAATGGAAGGTATGAACAGCAGCAGCACAGCCTGAAAATTAGTGATCTTTTTTTACTTCTTTTGAGCTTGAACTTTTTCCAACTTTTTTCAACTCGTGGCGCAGTGGTTAAACGCTGTGCTGCAGCCAAAACTGTGCTCACGACCTGGGGTTCAATCCCAGGTAGCGGCTCAAGGTTGACTTAGCCTTCTATCCTTCCGAGGTCGGTAAAATGAGTACCCAGCCCGCTGGGGGGGGGGCAATGTGTAGCCTGCATAATTAACTTGTATACCGCCCAGAGAGTGCTTGAAGCGCTATGGGGTGGTATATAAGAAGCACGCTTTGCTTTTGCTTTGCTTTCCCTTCTATAACAGCAGCAGCAGCAGCAGCAGCAACAACAACAACAACGGCAATGGCAACAATGGCAACATCAGGAACAGCATACATACTGTGTCTTTATTTAACAGATACTTAAATTTTTGATTAAAACTGGTATCTGTTATATAATACCAGTCAATGTTTTTATAATTTTGACTGTGCCTGGAGCTTTTTAAGGATGATGATGGTTATGATGATGTGCTGCCAAGTCAATTCTGACCTATCGCAATCCTTTTCAGGGTTTTCCAGGTAGGGAATACCTACTATTCTCTCAGGAGGCACAGTGGGGAATTGAACTCGCTACCTTTTGCTCCACAGCTAGATACCTCAACCACTGAGCTATCTAGCCAGCCCTTTCCATTTTATCCGGTCATTATTAGAACTAATGCCTAAGTTTGCTGTTTCCTTCCTTCCTTCCAATGCTTTCTCTTTTTATACTATACCTTCCACATTATGAGCCAGACTATCTTACCTCTGATCATTACAAGCCACCCCCGGTGTCTTTTTTGTTGTTGTTGTTGCAAAAGAATATGAAAAGATGTCCAAAATAAATAAATAAGTAAATATATACAGAGTTGTTTATTTAAACAAACCACAAAACCCAGCTTTTCTCAGAGCTTTCCCCCCTATTTTGTTTTAAGATAAACAATATGCAAAGCCCTAAGTTTGTTACATAGGTATGTTGCTTTCCAGGGCTTAGTCTAAATACTTCTGGCATTTCATACGAAGAACATTTTATCTTAAAATTATTAAAATACCTTATTTCAACCCCTTGCTGTTTAAAATGTATTTAGAAACATATTGCGATTACCTTTCTCCCCCACCTCCCCAGTTTATTGGCACTATGAGACATGTCTGCTTATATAATGCAATAAGCTAAACTGAGGTAAGTCCTTGTAAAACAATATCAAACATAAGGTGTGTTCCTTCCTAATGAGCTGTTGCTTACTGTATGATTCATGCCTTGTTAACCATCAGTAAAATTATCTTGAATAGAATTTTATTAGTCACGATGCTTCATAGAAAGGGAAAAAAAGATGCAGGATGCCCTCTGGTGGGAAGGAGGGAGAAATTTAAAAAAAATCACAGTTTTCTGTTTCTGAAGTCAGACTGTGTTCATTAACTCTCATGGGTCTAGAGGAAATCCATGAAAGGTCCCACACTTTTTCCTCCCAGCTCTTTCTCTCAAGACAGAATTTCCTCTCCTTATGAACCTATGGAAACCATAACTCACGGTACCAAAGTGCTCATTCACTGGAGCAAAGAAAGAAATACAAGAAAGTTATTACAAAGCCTGTGTCCACTGTGGTGGTGCAAGGAATAGGCAGAAGCCTCTTCCACTAGGAAAAAAAATCCATTCAGTTAACAAGCATGTCCTTGTGACCGCAGAACCAACTTCTGCTGGCTAGTTTCAGAGATCTGCTGGCAAGAGAATCAACAGGCAGAATCACTTTATTGGTTAACATCTGCTGGCAGAAGAGTCTGAAAAGGGGGTGAGGTGGGCCAACCTAGGAACATATACACAAGGGCAGAACAACATTAAGCCAGAGCTAGAGTTATGGCAGGGATCTGGATTCAGCAGACCTAGTGTTATTTCAGCTGGAGCTGGGCCACATTGGCAAGTTACAACTGTATCCCTAGAGGGTCTTAAACCTCATTGAACACTCCCTATAAAACAGAATCAGTGCTTTGGAGTGAGGCATCTGTCCTGGGCAGCAGATTTTGACTATCATCAAAAGGCATTTATTTCTATATGAGGGAAGGAGTATCTTTACCACCAGGGAGAAGAAATCCTTGTGAGGTTTTCTGTCTCTTGTGCCAGAACAACTTTGCTGGCCTTAGATATGATATAGCTTGACCTGAATGGAAAGGGACACCATTGACTGTTCTATTTAGGCAGCAAAACATCTGGGACTAGCCTTTCAAATACAGTAGTAGGATTACACTGTAAAGGAAACTAAGCTGTATGCTATAACAGAAAGAATCATGGACCTGAAGCCAAATTTGGATGTAAGTGGATGTAATCCTATTGTGCAACTCTGCCATTCTAAATAGTGATGACATCATCAGCTGTGGATGTTACTCTTCAATTGAAAGCTTGCTTCCTATCCCCCATCCACCCATGTTTGAAGGCTCACTAGGTGTATCCAAAATCATGACTACAGAAGATCTATGCAACTTTAATAGTGTCCCCAGTGAAGAAACTGAATTCGTTAAAATATTATGTATGCCTTGGTTCAATCCCTTTTGACTTTGATAAATTTGGGGGAGTGTTGGAATGGGGGGCTGCTTAATATTCCCAAACTGTTGCATCAGGTTTGGGGATATTAAGGTGCTTTCTCATCTACCCCATCCAAAGGCTCCCAAATGCTTCCCTTGTTCAAAAGTGATGCCTAGGGAGTAGCAAAACCTCAGGAGGCAGATTAAAAAGATTAAAATTAAAAAGTAGTGTCTGTGCCTCACCTTTTTGCTCTTTATAACCCTGTAGCTCTGCCAACAGAATTGGAGAATTGCATGTATGACTTCCTATAAGCAACGGTGCATTTTATCCATTTACCTGTTCAGTCTGTATGCAGAACATATCATATGGAAAGTCGCAATAGATTCAGATGAAAGATGAGTAAAAACTGGTGGAAGAAACATCAATAATCTAAGATATGTAGATGACACCATCTTACTGGTAGTAAGCAGCAATGACCTGAAATGACTTTTATTGAAAGTGAAAGAAGAAACTGCCAATGCAGGACTGCAATTAAACATTAAGAAGACCAAAATCATGATTACAAAAGAACTACACAACTTTAATATCACTAATGAAGAAACAGAAATTATTAAAAGATTCTGTATACCTTGGTTCACTCATCACTCCAAAGGGAGACTGCAGCCAAGAAATTAGAAGATTTGAAAGGACTGTAATGAAAGAATTCGAAAAGACTATTAAGTGTAAAAGGAACCAGGATGGAACAAAGTTCTATTTCAAATGTAACACAATGAGCAGGAATGAAACCTCAATTGATATAGTAACAATGTCCTAGTTACCTTTTAAAAATGGAACCTTTAAAAGGTATTTTTGGAAGTGCTTTGGCATTTTTTTAAAAAAATTCTATACCATACTGTTATCTACCTTGAAGGTTTCCCTTTCATTCTTTTAGCTAACATAAAGTAACAAGGACTTGTCTCTAGTCTTTATCAACCAAGACTCCATGGGACAGAAGAAAGGGGCTCTCTGCCTGAGGGTATGGGCAGCACACTATGACAAGACTAGTACAAAATGACATCCTTGTATACTTTTTGTGAAATGGTACAGTTATAAAGTTCACAACTACAAGTAACTTATCTGTTTGAGGACAAATAAGTATAGCAGCTGGAATATGAACTCATATGTTCTGAGTAGTGGGTTAATGAACAAAGGTGTGGATTGAGCTTCATATTGTTACAAAGAATTCATTGCTCCCATCAGCCAAAGATGTAGCAGTTTTGCTTAGATCTCACATAATGCTGCAACAGCACCATCATGTGGTTTGTGTATGGGGTTTTTTTTTGTCATAGAGCATTTGTTAGCTTTGAAGTAATTCACCAGAATTGTGAGAAAGGGGGAATTGATGTAACTGAAATTACAGAGAGCCAAAAATTAAACCTGAAAGCATATTAACCTTGCAGAGAGATGATTGAAGCAGCCTTTTTCAATTTTTGAAACAAAATGTCAAAGGAATTCTGTGCTTAAATCTTAAAGGCCAACCGCCGGACAAAGCCAGCTGATTTCCTTAGTCCTAGAAGTGAAGGAAACTCCTGCTGTTGCACAGAAATGCATCTGTTAATTAAGGATGTTATATTCTAGGCATATACTATAACATCTGTCTCTGGCTTGAGAACCCAGTGAAACAGAAGGGCCTAAAGTAAGATTGCTGGCATACTTGCTATGAGAGAAGCAGAAATACCCATGTCAACTTCTAAAGGCAGTGAGTATATGGGGGGGGGGGGTGACCTAGCTGCTTATTGCATTCTCCCCCAACGTGATGGAGATAAACGAACTGACATTTACTCTGAACTAGTAACATGGTGCTAGCCACATGAAAGAGACAAAATAGGGATTCAATGTGACGGGGTCATACTGTCCATGAAAACTCTGATTTGCATCTTGGGCATAACTGCTGGATTTGGCCCTAATCCTAGAGGCAAGGAGTATGTTTGCATAGTTAATGCTGGCACACCACTGGTGCCTATCTGGGAGATGCCTCGTTAGGTTATGGTGAGATTATTTAGCTATATGTATTCTGCTTGAATTACTGTAATGCAGTGTCCATGGGGTTGCCTTTGGACGTTGTTTGGAAATTTCAGCATGTACAGACCGTTGACTGGAGCTGGTTACAGGGAGGAGAAATATCTCTTGTTAAGAACAAATTCTGGTTACCAGGTTGTTTCGAGGCACAACTTAGTGTTGATTTGTTATCTACAAATTCGTGTATGTCTTGGATACAGGCTCTCTGAAGGATTGTATCATTCCATAGGAGCCTCTCCAGGCATTAACATCTTCAAGAAAGACTTATCTTGGTCCTGCCAGATTCACAGGCATGGATGGGCTTTTCAGCAGCTGCTTGCAGGCTGTGAAACTCCTTCTTGAGGAAGACTGGATTGGTCCCTCTCTCTGCCCCTCTACTGGCTGGGAAATGACGTGCCTTTTCAAGCAAGTTTTTAGTAACTGAATGGACTGTTTTTTTTAAAAAAAGCTTTCATAGAGGAACAATATCTTTTACTCTTTTTTTCATATGCTTTTCAACTGCTTTAAAATTTTCATTCAGTGTTTATTTTAGTATATGTTTAATTGAATGTTAGTATTATAACAGATATATCTACATCTCGTTGTTAATCCCAAATAGAGTAGAACCATTAAATCAAGAACAAGTATGCAAGTTTTATTGATTAAATGGGTCTATTCTAGCACAGTGCTTTATTTGTTTTAGGCCATTGTGATTTTGCCCATATCTGCTTTTAAATATATTTCTAAGCTACATGGGTCTCTGTAAGTAGTAAAAAGGTTGGATATAAATAAGATAACAACAGGAATAGTAATACAGTACTAGTAGTGGTGGTATTACTACTACCAATAACTATGTACAATTATTACCACTAACAATAACAATTATAATCACAATCTAAAATTTTGTAGCCTTACTCTTGTACCATATTTATTAATTACTGTCCAAAACAGTCACAGATACATTTATAAACACTTCATAAAAACTTTGCCAATAACCTGAAATAAATCAAGACTGAATGACTTTTAGGAGGCACATAAAATGTTGGACAAGTTTTGGGGCACTTCAGTCAAGGTAAATTTGTATCAATTATATTGTTTAAATAGAGTCTAACTTTCCTGTTGAAAGCAAGGTATGCCAGAAGACAGTATGATTTTTTTTTAATGTTTATATTTTAAAAATACAGTATAATAATTATTTCAGCAAATATAATTGTTTCGGTTGTCCTGAGGCTGTACATTCTACATATGCCAGCTTGCCCTTCTCTACTGTTTCTCTGTGTTGTTCCCCTACCCCAGTGATTCTTGAATATATGCATTTATTTCCACTAAATTTAGTTTCACAGATCATAGACCTTGGGTGACCAGATTGGCACTGAAGAACATTTGTTTATGGATCACAAGACAAACAAGGATTTTGTCTGTGGTGCACATGATAATGGGTATGAACATTTTCTTCATTCTACTAATTGCTTGAGTTGTGGGACAATAGATGCACAGTAAGTGGATACTTATGTATTTCTGCATCTATTTCACATAGCATTGGTGTGTTGGTTATTAGACGCTACCTTTGAATATTCTCACAGAAAAAAATATAATTTTGTATCAGCTGCATTTGAGTAACTTGAGTAATTACTTGAGTAATTCAGAGAAGCTATGGGCTGTGCCGTGCAGGGACACCCAAGACGGACAAAGTCATAGTGGAGAGTTCTGACTAAACACGATCCACCTGGAACAGGAACTGGCAAGCCACTCCAGTATCTTTGTCAAGAAAACCTCAACAGAAACAAAAGGTTAAAAGATATGACGCTAGAAGATGAGCCCCTCAGGCCAGAAGGTGCCCAACATGAGGAAGAGTGGAGAACAAGTACAAGTAGCTCCAGAGCTAATGAAGTGGTTGGGGCAAAGCCGAAACGACGCTCAGCTGCGGACATGCCTGGAAGTGAAAGGAAAGTCCAATGCCGCAAAGAAAAATACTGCATAAGAACCTGGAATGTAAGATCTATAAATCTTGCTAAACTGGATGTGGTCAAACAGGAGATGGCAAGAATCAACATTGACATCCTGGGCATCAGTGAACTAAAATGGACAGGAATGGGCAAATTCAGCTCAGATGATTATCATATCTATTATTGTGGGCAAGAATCCTATAGAAGAAATGGTCCACAAAAGAGTGGGGAAAGCTGTACTGGGATACAATCTCAAAAATGATAGAATGATTTCAATACGAATCCAAGGCAGACCTTGCAACATCACAGAATTCCAAGTTTCTGCACCAACCACCAATGCTGAAGAGGCTGAAATCCACCAATTCTATAAAGATTTACAACACCTTCTAGAACTGACACCAAAGAAAGATGTTCTTCTCATTATAGGGGACTGGAATGCTAAAGTAGGGAGTCAAGAGATAAAAGGAACAACAGGTAAGTTGAGCCTTGGAGTTCAAAACGAAGCAGGGCAAAGGCTAATAGAGTTTTGTCAAGAGAACAAGCTGGTCATCACGAACACTCTTTTCCAACAACACAAGAGGTGACTCTACACATGGACATCACTAGATGGGCAATACCGAAATCAGACTGATTATGTTCTCTGCAGTCAAAAATGGAGAAGCTCTATGATTGTGGCTCTGATCATCAGCTTCTTATAGCAAAACTCAAGGTTAAACTGAAGAAAGTAGGAAAAACCCACTGAGCTAGTCAGGTATAATCTAAAACAATCCCTTATGAATACACAGTGGAAGTGAAGAAGAGTAGGGACCTCACAAAACCAGAAGACATCAAGAAGAGGTGGCAAGAATACACAGAGGAATTATACCAGAAAAATCTGGATATCCCGGACAACCCAGATAATGTGGTTGCTGACCTTGAGCCAGACATCCTGGACAGTGAAGTCAAGTGGGCCTTAGAAAGGCTAACAAGGCCAGTGGAGGTGATAGCATTCAGTTGAACTATTTAAACCTTAAAAGATGATGCTGTTAAGGTGCTACACTCAATATGCCAACAAGCTTGGAAAACTCAGCACTGGCCAGAGGATTGAAAAAGATCAGTCTACATCCCAATCCCAAAGAAGAGCAGTGCCAAAGAATGCTCCAGCTACCATACAATTGCACTCATTTCACACGCTAGCAAGGTTATGCTCAAAATCGTACAAGGTGGGCTTCAGCAGTATGTGGACTGAGAACTCCCAGAAGTAGAAGCTGGATTTCGAAGGGGCAGAGGGACTAGAGACCAAATTGCTAACATGCAGTGGATTATGGAGAAAGCCAGAGAGTTCCAGAAAAACCTCTACTTCTGCTTCATTGACTATGCAAAAAACTTTGACTGTGTGGAGCACAGCAAACTATGGCAAGTTCTTAAAGAAATGGGAGTGCCTGACCACCTTGTCTATCTCCTGAGAAACCTATATGTGGAACAGGAAGCAACAGTTGGAACTGGATATGGGACAACTGATTTGTTCAAAATTGGGAAAGAAGTACAAGGCTGTATATTGTCCCCCGGCTTATTTAACTTATATGCGGAATACATCATGCGAAAGGCTGGACTGGAGGAATCCCAAACCGAAATTAAGATTGCTGAAAGAAATATCGACAACCTCTGATATGCAGATGATACCACTCTGATGGCAGAAAGTGAGGAGGAATTAAAGAACCTCTTAATGAGTGTGAAAGAGAGCATAAAAATGGTCTGAAGCTCAACATAAAACAAACTAAGATCATGGCCACTGGTTCCATCACCTCCTGGCAAATAAAAGGGGAAGATATGGAGGCAGTGACAGATTTTACCTTCTTGGGCTGCATGATCACTGCAGATGATGAAAGCAGCCACAAAATTAAAAAGCACCTGCTTCTTGGGAGGAAAGTGATGACAAACCTAGACAGCATCTTAAAAAGCAACAAAAGTCTGCATAGTCAAAGCTATGGTTTTTCCAGTAGTGTAATATGGAAGTTAGAGCTGGACCATAAAGAAGGCTGAACGACAACAAATTGATGCTTTTGAATTGTGATGTTGGAGACTCTCGAGAGTCCCCTGGACTGCAAGAACAAACCTATCTGTTATGAAGGAAATCAACCCTGAGTGCTCACTGGAAGGACAGATCCTGAAGCTGAGGCTCCAATACTTTGGCCATCTCATGAGAAGAGAAGACTCCCTGGAAAAGCCCTTGATGTTGGGAAAGTGTTAGGGCAAGAGAAGGGGGCGATAGATGACGAAATGGTTGGACAGTGTCATCGAAGCTACCAACATGAATTTGACCCAACTCCAGGAGGCAGTGGAAGACAGGAGGGCCTGGCGTGCTCTGGTCCATGGGGTCACGAAGAATCGGACACGATTTATCTACTAAACAACAACAATCAATTGTTCTTATTACAGAGGCACTATTCAGATCATTTAGTGAAATTTAATTTATGTAATGATGTAATAATCTGCCTGAGGACATTCCCTGATTAATTCTTGAACTAATCCTTTTCCCTGCCAGGAACAAAGATCATATCCTTGTCCAAATTATTGAGATCTGGTGCAAAATCTGGACAAAACAGGATATTTTTTCTATGCCTGCTGCAGTTTTGTCTGTGTGAAATGAACCCAAGAATTTCCTAATGTACACAAGTTCCCATCCTCACTTTGTTCCCCAGATCTTACACCTAGTGACATTCGTTCCATGCCGGAAACATGTTGTTTCATCTGCTCTGATTGAAAAACCCATGGAACTGTTAGCCTTTCACAACAGTCTCTCCTCAAAATATGATCACATAAATGTATTAACTTGTTCTCTATTCTTGAAGATGCACACTGAACATTGCCTAGTTTTTGAATGCTTTTTTACAAGTTCATCCCCAGCCTCAACAATATACTCTAAAAAGTCTGTCATGTTCTCTGGTCTTCCTTTTACTGAGAAATGTCATGTGACCCACAATATATGACAGTTGAAATCATGGAGCACATTGACATTCCTTTGTAGCTTTTGCATCTTATTGTTACTTAACATGGTTTTCCTCTTCATAACAAAAGGAGTTAGAAGCATCTGCATGTGAACCAGAAGACCATCTACTTTTTGACTGTTCTCTTGCAGGATCACTGAAGTCTTTATATTTGGTGTATGCTTTAATAAATATTTCTTGCATGCCCTGCATTACTGGCTGGGGAAATAAACAGCAGCAGTAGCATACACTCTCTTTCAAATCAGCAGGATATCTTAACCATAGAGAACATTCAGAAAGCCATGCATGTTGAAATGCTTTGGGGCCCACACTCTTATACCTAAAATTATAACTGTCTGTGGGGCTCTAGCCTTTGGTAAGTAGCTCAAATGTTATAACATTGGATAGAGAAAAGTTAGCTTTTAATAGTTTCCTTGTTCAACTTTTGCTGTAATTTTTGTTTAAATGACCATATATAGAATCAGTAATTTGTGCTGCATACGATTCCCACTGACACAACTCAAATTGTCTATACAGCACTGCTAAAAGCTTTTGAATGTTATTGTTTTCAAGTCGTGGTACTTAATTTCTGATTCCTAATTCAGCCTGTTCCCTCGCATCCCAGACTACAAGTTACTCAGGTACCACCTTGTAGTACATATATTCCAAGGACCATCTTCGGAAAAAGGGGGATGCAAATGTCTCTTCTTCAGAAGAGTTGTGTCCATGCAGAGATGGCCGGGACTGAGCCATTATATAAAGTTTAATTTATTTTTCAGCATAAAGAGACAGACAAATATTTAAGTATTTACAAATACACACAAGAGACAGGATTTGAGAATAAGAAAAGTGTGACTAGCAATCAGGATATGAAAGGAGATAGTGACATTACCATTTCAGCAATTAGAAAGAGTTACAAGAACTGTTACATCCAGGGCATTCAGAAAGGATTGAAACTAGGTTATCAAATGTTTCGAACTGGAAATTTTGTCCAAGACATTTAATATCCATTGTTCATTATTGCATCCAGTGCAGGAAGTTCTGAAGATGTTTTTTAAAGACATAAAGAGTACATTAAAACAAAACCTCATCCCTTAGAACAGATTTATTTTACCCTCCCCTCAAATTACTGAAATTCCATTGTCAATCTATTTGCCAAAAGGACAAGCTAGTCTGCTAATCTCCCCACCCCAAAACTAAGTAAGTCATATATGATTTAAAATTTATGCTGAATATCCTTTTTAAAAGGGTAGATCAAGACATGAATTTCTTTAAAATTCAGCTTTTAAAATATAACCATGGAAACAATTTCCAAGATAAATCTTTTTTTAAAAAAAAATCTGTTATAATGAACCTATAGTTTCATATTTCTTTTTGGCTCATAAATCAGGCCATATACTAGCACAACTTTTTGACATAGAAATTACAGCCTCCGTAAATTATGTTTGCTTTTTTTGGTACCAGGAAGGGGTCCTGATGTAGAGGGTGGTTTCACAGACTTTCCACTTGCACAGTCTTTGGCAGTATGGTAGGTGCATAAGCACTTAGTGCAAAAGTCAAAACTGCAGCCTTCACGGATGCATGTTGCTCTTTGGAGATTGGGATCGTACTTTGCAGGGGAACCACAGCGATGGCAAGCTTTCAGGCTTTCAGTGTTTTTCAAAGTCTTTGCAACCTGTCCAAAGAAAACAGCAACAAGCACATTTATTCTTGGATCAAGTCACACCTGATGGAACACATTACTTTATCAGCTTGTTTACCTATCTATAAAGAAACTTAGCATTGCAAAATTTGCATAAGTTTAATTGTTGTTTAATATGGGACCAGTACAGCAGGAAATTGTGCTAATAATGCAGGAGTACCTGGACTGCTGGAAACCAATCAGAATTAGAAGTATTAGTTACCTCAGAAAACATTATGTGTCGACTGAAAGAGGAAGAACTCCGGCTACTCTGGCTGTTTGCCTTCACTGTGGATGATTTTTTTGAAAAGCTGGCTGATACAGTTGCTACCTTCTGGATATGACTTAACACTTCTCTGTGAAGAACATATTCCCTTGTATCAACTTCTCTGGAACACAATGCTTTGTTGTTCTGCGAAGGTAAAATAAGATTTGCATTAATTGAGTTTGCTTTTAAATTAATAGTAAGATAGATTATAGAATGCTATGATATGCTCACACTCTTGGAACATACAAGCCCAACTCTTCAGAAAGTAAGGCTCTCAAAAACAATTGATGAATGTAGGAATTTGATTTTCATAACAACAATGTTATGTATAGAACTGAAGAATTAGTGTTTTAGGAGAAATCCAAGGAGGGGGGAAAATCAATATTCAAAGTAAAAGCAATTTCCCATCTTAGCAATTATAAACATGGAACAATGCCAGAATCTGACAACTGATTTTTGTTCAGCCAACAGTGGAGCAACACCGGGATGGTGGGGTATGGGGCATAAAATAATAATTTGAAATACTGTAAAGGCAGGTCTTATTTTATCAAATGTTAATATATTATATTGCTTTAGCAACTTAAAATGCATCCCTTAAAACTTAGCTAGCTTATAGAACAACACAATTTGGCATATTTATAAAGCTTACCAGAGTAAGTTTTACTGCTTTGTTGTACATCTGGAAAGCCCACTTGTCGTCCTGTATAATTTTTTTCCATGTTGTGCTCACTTTAGCCATGCTGTTAAAACAAATCAAGTTATGTTCAGAAAGTAATATCAAATCTCATTGTTTAGCAAAACAGAATTTTACTTTGTAAATTAAATGAATAATTTCAAAAGGATGTTTGTAGATCTGCTAGGCTAGAACACAGGCTAGCCTAAGAAATCTACAAATGTCTTTAATCATTATACATGAATGTGCACTTTCTTCCCTTTCACCCTCTTGTTTGGGCTTATCTTAGAAATGCCTCCTTAAAGACAAGCAATGTGCAGGTTTGAGAAGAATCTGCCATGTGCTTTATACTGGATTCAATTGTCTGTTGTCAGAAAGGTTTGGACTAAAATTCATAATGTATAGTATATGCTGTGCTTTACAGTACAGTGGGGTCTCAACTTACGAACTTAATCTGTATTGGAAGGCAGTTCTCAGGTCGAAAAGTTCTTAAGTCGAATCTGCATTTCCCATAGGAATGCATTGAAAACCATTTAATCCGTATCTGCTCTTTTCGTCCATAGAAACTAATGGGAAGCTGCTATTCCGCCTTCTGCCACTAGAGGGGGATATTTTTTCTTTTTTCCTTTTAACCTAAGATGACTTAGCTTTAAAAAAAAGGAAAAAAAAAAGAGTTTGTAACTCAAATCTAAGTTCGTAAGTCGAGTCCATATATTCCTATGAGAGCGGTTCGTAAGTCGAAACGTTCGTATGTCGAGCCGTTCGTAAGTCGAGACCCCACTGTATTGTAAGTTTCTGCACATGCTGCATGAACAATTAGCACCCAAATAAATAAGGTCCTCCAACATAGCTTCATTTTCTTCATGAGGTAATTTTACATGATTAACAAAAAGGGAAAAAGGTCACTCGAGCATGACAAAAATCCTCAAGAGATAATACACTGTAGAATATATATTTTTTTCAAAGCAGAAATTATTTACTCACTTTATCAAGTCCATGTAATCAAGATGTTTTAAGATAGCTGCTAAAAGATGCCTGAACTTCCCATGGAACAGTTCACCAAGAATGTCCAACTTATCTAGTCCCATTTTTTTGCCGATTAGATTCATAAATTCCATACTTTGCTTGGAAGCCATCTTATCTAAGACTAGAGCCCATGACTTTAGATTTCTTCTACTAGTTTTTTTCAAAGTTGAACAGATAAGTTCTTCAAAATGGAGGACTGGAAGCAAATTTTTTTTCTGGCTGAAAGTGTGATTTGGTGTATTACTAATATTTCCTGCCAATAGTATAGTGTCCTCATGTTCACTTGGTTCCTGCTGATTGCCCAATAAAGAAGAGTATCCACTATCCTCATTTGTGTTATCAATTTCATTGGCTCTCTCAGGATCCCTCCATGGCACCTGTTGGTTTTCTTTGTTATGTATAGGCTTCTCTTCACTTTTGATGCTGCCATTTTTGTAGCTTTCATGGTGCAGGGTGCTATACAACAATCTCTCTTTAATACAGTCTTTACAAAACTCTTCATCGTAATTAGCAGTAGAGAACGCTTCTGGTCTTGTCTCTGTTTCAGCAGGTTTTAATGGTGAAAGTCCACAATGAACATGGTAACAATTAATATCACGTTTCATTTTCAGAGGCTAGGGTTGATTCTTAAATATTTTCTGATTTGTACCCTGAAACAAGGAGAAGATATATAGATGTTAGCCTTGAAATAATATAGCGATTGCCAAAGAAGGCAAGGTACTATATTCTGAGATCAAAACTTTAGGTTTTGCTATGCACAGAAGGGCAATCACTCAAGCATTTTTCTGCATTTTGCCATCTGTCACACTCGTCACATGACCGACTGTATAATAAAGGCATGGTTGCCTGCACATTTGATAGCTGACAACATAGCTTATATCCCCCGTGTGTTACTCTTGTATTACTCTACTGTGATCACATAACCCACTGGTTCTTAACCTTGGGTTACTCAGGAGTTTTGGACTGCAACTCCCAGAAGCCTTCACCACCAACTGTGCTGACTGGGGTTTCTGGGAGTTGCAGTTCAAAAACATCCAAGTAACAAAGGTTAAGAACCACTGACATAACCCAACAGAATTATGGCCTAATGGTTTAACCATTTTTGGTTCCCCACCCAGCTACCACAGAAGCATTGCTGTTGGACAGTAAGCAATTACATAAAAAGGGGCTCAAGTCTCCCAGAGCCCTGTTCTACCTCCTGTAGGTAGAACAGTCTCCATCAAGCATCACAAAATGGATCCCTGAGCACATGCACTGTAATGAATCAGTACTAAACCAGGCAGTCCTATATAAGGTATGTGTTGGAATCGACTGGACAGCATATTGTTATTATAGATTAATATCCTGCTAGGTTAAAATCATTATCATTAGAAATTCATATGCAAACAATAAATGATCACCAAAGTAACCATACAGTGGTGCCCTGCATGACAACGATAATCCATTCCAGGAAAATCACTGTTAAGCGTCATGCGAAAAACAATTCCCCATTGGAATACATTGAAACCCATTTAATGCGTTCCAATGGGGAAATTACCTCATTGTCCAGTGAAGATCACCCATAGGGGAAGCCATTTTCCAAGCGCCGATCAGCTGTTAAAATGGCTGCCCTGCGAAGCATGGGTCTGGAAAAGACGGGGCAGCCATTTTGCGGAGCCGGTAAAATCGCCGTTTTGCAAACAAACAGTTTGCGAAGCAAGGACCTAATCGTCCTCAAACGAAAATCCCCCATAGGAAACATCATTTTGCAATCGCTATAGCGATCGCAAAAGTCATCGTGATGCGATTTCGTCGTCATGAGGGGCACCACTGTAGCAGGTTTCCTGCACTGGCAGATAATTGGACTAGATGACCTTTGAAGAGACTTGCAACTCTATGGCCAAACCATATGACCTTGCGTTCCATCTTTTATGCAGCTAGATACTGTCTGAAATTCTGTTTGGAATATAAGTTGTAACTTTGTTCTTCCTTGGTAAACAAAATAACCCTGAGGTGGTTTTCAGGGGAATTCACACACACACACCCAGAAAATTGCAGCAGGGGTGCTGTTTCCCAGGGAGTAAGGGATGAAAAGTTACAATTTGGTTTACACTACAAAGTGGATTTCACCTACTGCGGGAAACTGTCCCACTCTTCCAAGAGTTACTTTGAGTTTTATTCCCATTCAAGAATCCTGCTATGAAAGGTGAAATAGCCTTTCTCCAAGGCATACTTATTCTCCAATGGAACCTGCAGTGGCCAGGCATAAGCTTCCAAGACTATACAATGTGTCTCCCAATAATTACGCTGGGCAAAATGTAATGTCATGCAGATAGATGTCCGTCCCTGCAATGGATGTTCTCTGCCTCTCCTTCCCCCAAATTGGCTCCAGAGGGTGTCACATCTTCCAAGACAGATTCGTGTGCTCTTTGTCCCAAGAATGTAAGTCAATGGGAAGGTATTGTTACCTATACTATGATGCTTTTCTTAAGTCACTACAATGAACTATGAATTAAGTCATTATTTGAAGCTGGATTAAGAATATGCAACATGCAGCATAAAGGGAAAGAGATGGGCTGTGGTATATTTGCTGGGCGGCAAGAGATACAGTACTCAGAAATAGCAAGACCTCACACTGTTGAGATCAGCCTGAGTAGCAAGCGTGGCCCAAGGAGGAAGCTTCTCTAAAAACGGCTGGGCAGAAACCACATGGAGATCTACTGTGTCTATGAAGTGGATGGGAAAGGGGTTCTTGACTCTTAACTGTGAAACAGTGACAGCCCAAAGTTTCTCCCTGTCAAATGAGGGTGTTAAAGGGGGTGAGGTGGGGGAAGAGTTAGGTTACAGATATATTTTGATAGGGATCACAGATTCCTGGGCTAAACATGTAGGCAGCATTATAGTTACACCCTATTTTGTAATCCTGGGGGTATTGTCCACACTTGAACCATCCCCGTGGATCCGATTAGAAGCTCTCAGGGTCTGAGCCAAACGTAGTGTGGGGTGCTGGTGGGGGGACGCCCGCCCTTCCCTGGCCTGGGAGCACAGGCAGTTCTGCTCGTGGCACCATCGCCTCAGAAAAGGGGACCCTCTTTATTCCCGCCTCCCGCCTTTCCTGGGCCCGGTGGGCTCCGCCGCCCTGCCTCGGTGACCTCCTTGCTTGACCGGGGGAGGGAAAAAAAGGGCCCTTTCCCTCAAGGAGGGCGGGAGAGACGAGCAGCGAGTGCGCCAAAAAGGAGCCCGCGCTTACTTCTGTGGAAGGAGGCCACGCCATTCACACAATAGCCAGTTTCTCTGGGTCAGCGATGAATTGCAAGGGGGGGGCAACAGCCTCATGGGACCCGAATCCTGTACTCAAAAGCCCCCCCCCCAACCCCCGCACGGCCACTCCCCAACCTGGCGCCCCTCTTGGCCTTCAAGAAGGGAGGCAGCCATGAACTCGCCCGCGGCCGTTCACAAGATGGGGGTCCTCAAGGCGCTGGTGGCCACCAACCCCCCCGGGAACGGAGAAGGGTAAGAGTCAAAGAAAAGGGAGCGGGGGGGGGGGACGGGACAAGCGTGAACTTTTACGAAGGGTCACTCCCCACCACGCGTGTTCTATACAACCGCATTATAGGAGAAGCGGGAGGGAGAAATGGCTGGGTTTTTTCTTTCAGAGGGAGCTGGAATGGTGGGAAGATATTCTTCTGAAAATCTGAATCCTCCTAGAATTTTGAGAGGTCGGAGAAAAATTCACTGTTAGACCCCCCCCTTCCCCATCGCTCCCGACACACTCCTGGTCATTGCGCGGGAGAACCCCGAGGTTTCTCCCGCCGGCGGGACAGGCTCCCAGCAGCGTCAGCTCTTTCCACTCTTTGGCTCCTTTAAACCTCCTCCCCCACACTCCCTTCTTGATATTGGGAGGAAGATCACTTTCCCCACAGGACCCGCTCACTCCTCACAGGGCTGATTTGGGGGAGAAATCCAGACCTCCACCGCCCCCAATCCCAGCCACCACCACCACCCCTCGACAGGGCAAACAGGAGGAAGGCGTGCGGTTCCTGTGCTGCCCTCCTTTCCCTTTCCCGACTTCCCCCTTAACCAAGCATCGGTACCTGTAAAGCGTGGCTGCCGGGCGCTACTTCTTTCTCTTTTTTTTAGCTCCCCCGTTCTCCTTACGTGGGTCTAACGTGGGTCCCTCTCTCTTATCTCGGCGGGCGCTCAAGCCTCTGCCTGCTTTAGGCGGACTCCTTTTTTCCCCGTCCCCTTCTGAAAACATTTGAATCTGGTATCCAAAAGCGGGCGAGCCAATTAGAAGGAGCTGGTGGAACCCGGCGACCAATAAAGAAGAAGCGAGAGGCGGCGGCCAATGCTGGGCTGCCAGGAGGTGGGGTTTCCGTTTCTTCCCACCCTGCCTTGACTGCTGCCCTCGTCGGCTGAGAGATTTAAAGCCGAGGGCTCGAGCAAATATGGGAGGGGCAAACATGTCATTAGCCGGGCGCGCCCGTCATCCGAACGCGGGAGAGGCTGAGGCGCTTGCCCAGGAAGGCGAGGAAGCTCGCGCTCTCTTTGACCCTCACCATTCTATTGGCCAGGGACCTCGGTCGTCTCGCGCCCACCTTAGGCATTGGAGAGCGAGCGGCTAGGACGCGGGGCAGGAGATGAGTGAGGAGAGCGCTGTCTGCCTCCTCTTCGCTTTCTAGGCTTCCTGGCGCCTTTTCTCAGGCTACCGGGGAAGGGAAAGTTGGGCTTTACGACTGACCGAGTGACCACCCCACCCGGGACAGGAGACAAAAACGCATTTCCACCCCGCTCCCCAGCTCGATCAAAACGGGGAAATAAAATTTCTCACTTTTATTCAAGCCTTGCTGAAAAGAGATACCTGACTTGAAACTTATTGTCCGTTTACGTTGTGGGTTGGAGCTTAAAACTAAGGCTGTAACATCCATAATATCTGAAAACCAAGCGCCAGCGCTCACATGTTCGCACAGAAGAGGAACATCTCTTTCCTCACCCCGCCATCCTAAATACACACAGTATTTGACCTGACAGTAAACACTATTGTCGGGTCAGCAATCCATAATACATTTTGCTTCCCCCACTCCTATTGGGTCAGCAATCCATAATACATTTTGCTTCCCCCACTCCTATTATTACTGCAGACACCCTTACCTGTGCTCCCAACCTCCTATATATGAAATCAGGAGGGCTTTCTGAATAAATGTGGTATGCACTTAGGTAGTGTTTTATTTTCAGGTCAAATGTTCAAAGTCTATTTTGATGGAATCTCTTTTAGGTCTAGATTGTAATTCCATGACTATCTGGGAGAAGTCCCACTGAACTCAACAGCCTTCCAGAGATACAGACTTCCCTGCACTTCTAAATCAATACTGGTTAAATGATGCCATTTTATACATCTTGAGCATTTCCATCAAAACTTACACAAAATATCAGTCCTTCCTGGGGCCTTATGCAAAATATATTTATTAAGTTAAAACAGTATAATCAGACAAACTTTTGCAATAATATTTTGTTCACACTACAAGGCACAATTAACCTCAAACTTGAAATAGTGTTTACCATTTCCAAGCAGGCAGACATTTCAGCCTGAATTTAAAAACAAACAAACAAACAAAAAACAAGCCTTGTGTCACTTTATTTTTTTAAGAACCTGTCTTCCCAGACTTTGGCTTAGCTATCATGAAATGTTGCCACAGATAACAAAATACTGTAATAATAATTGCATGCTGTCAAGTCAGTTGATTTATGGTGACTCTTTTCAGGGTTTTCCAGGTAGAGAATATGCAGAAGTGGTTTACCCTTCTCTTCTGAGGGCATTCTGCAACTGTGCAGCTTGCCCATGACTACACAGGCTGCCATACCCATTGTCCAAGGTGCTATATATACAGTACACAATGCTATAAAAATAGCTCAAGCTATCATACTGACAGTATAGTTTTTCTCTGTACTTCTAAAATGTTTAACTAAGAGATGCAAAGAATAGTGCTAGAACAAACTGAAAGCTCATGAAGTCAACATTCAAATAGTGGCTAACCAGAACCCCCAATGTAGTTCATGACCACAACTACATTTTTAATCTTTCTGTTTTGGTCTCCTAGGACCTGAATTTGTCATTTTGAGAACTTGCTTATGTAAAGCTTTAATTTTAAGACATTTTACTCTACTTCAGGATTCTTAATAGGCATTTACCTTTGAACATGCAACTGATGTCCAAGTTTTAAACTTAGGAGAGACACTGGCCAGAGTCCAAAATATTAAATATGTAAAGAAGACTTTTCACATGTTTCTGGTTGTTCAGTACCTGTGCATGCATTGGAGAGGGTGACCTGGATATTCCTGAATGCAAACAGCTGGAATGACTGCATGCACCAGTTATACAATTTTGAGTTTACACTGCGCAAATCCAGTAGGATTCTGGTTGCCAGTGTGCAGCTAAAATATAAGCACAATTTGTTTAGAATCTGGCAACAAAAAGTCTACATTCAATCTCTACATAATTTATGGAAATGAGATATATGCAACTGGAAACAGGACAGGAATCACACTGCTGACTGTGTTGAAAAATACAATGTGCAAATGTAATGTTTGATTCATTTTCTGTTCTGATAAAAGATAATTTGATTGGATGATTATGCTAACAGTATTTTGGTAGCATACAGGTTTTCAACTGGCAAATGCAAATAAAAGTTAGCAAAACAATACCATTTAATGGGATTCTCAACTGTGTATTCAAAAATCACAGCAATGATGTGGTATTTGCTAGATGCAAGTCAATGTTACACTATTTACCTTCTGTCTGTGTAACAAAGCATTAGGATTTCAGCTAATGAGTATAATTTTCATTGGACAAGCAGATAGGGGAATGAAAGAAAAAAAAGCTAGAGTAACCCATCAGGAAAAGCAGTACACTCTGAAGCATGAAAAACTGTTCAGATAATGAGCTATTCAACACAGTTCACTTTGCTCATTAGCTTGGTACACTGGGACATAACTATGCCAGGATTCTACACAAATAGGTTTAGACCCTGAAATAAACTACTTTTAACATAACATGAAGAGGCAAACACCCCAAATACTATGAACAGAGGTGTTATAAATGGAAGTTTTACAACACAGAAATTATATTTATAAACATACTTAACTTGGAAAACCCATAGAAAACAAAAATAAAATTCAAAGTTTTAGATTAAATTTTCAAGTGTGATAACACACTTTAGCTTTGTTACAGCACTGAGTATGATTAATCTGGGCTTTGCTCCCACTGGCAGCATTCTTATTGGCATAATTGTGTGTTCATGGGAGGTGATTATTACTGATCTCCCTTTTCTACTGTGCTCTTTAAACTTCTGTTTTTTGAGGCTGAAGACCCTTCGGACCCTGTGGGAGGTAGCTGCAGGGAGCATGGTGAGAAATAGAAATGGATAAACCCACTTTGGACATTAAATGGATACATTAAACCCTGTCACCAACTTCTGCCAAGACAATCTTTCAGTCTACTGTGGATTAAAGGAACACTTTCATTTACACATGGCAAAGTTTATATTAAATTTCTGTTTTTAATAATGAATAAGAATAAGGTCCGCTCTGTATTTCTGCACCACTGCTGACTCAAGAATGGAAACAAAGCTAGAATCAAGTCTAAGTGAAAGATTGCTTAATATTCTCTACCTGAAGCAGCAGTGTCTCTCCCAAAGCATCACGTCATCTTCTAAACAGCTGTTTAGAAATATGCAAACTTGGCCCGTTTTCATAATCAGAGACACTTTTAAAAGAGGTGAGTCCAGGCAAATGTGCTTGCCACAAACCAGTTTGGATGCATTTCCATACCAGAGATTCACAAGATCACCTCTGCTTTGCTGGATCATTTGCTGAAATAACTTCCATTAAAGCCTCATAATTAGCATATTCTCTGAGTGCCTGTATCATTTCATCTAGTAGTTCTTCTCCCAACATAAATTTTTCAATGCGGTGTACTGATCTGCTTATTCTGTGGTCAGTAACTTGATCCCGGAGGAAGTTATAAGTTCTGATTTTCTCAGACCTTCCTTTGGTCCCAATCTAGTCAGAACAAGAGAAATCTGATCAGCACATTATTCACATACTGTATATGAATATGCAAGGTCAACAATTGAAGCAATATAATTTCTCCTTCCCTAGGAGAATTATATATTACTTTTCAGAAACAAAGGATACATAACCTCACCATACATATTCCTTTATGAAAAAAATCAGGAAAAGGCTAAGTGGTCCCCCAAACAATACAAACGTAGAAACAGATGATACCTTTATTGGACCACTAAAGAAATAAAACAAACAAACAAAAAACAATCAGTGAGCTTTCAATTACGTACATCATAGAAAGCTTGCTGTTTGTTTTTTGTTTTATTTCTTTACTGGTCCAATAAAAATATCACCTGTTCCTGCATTTATATCCCTTTATGAAATGAATACACAAAACCCAGAAAACAAGCTCCTGTCCTGAAGAGCTTTCAGTCTATAATGTTCAACTAAAGGACACAGACAGGTGGGATATCTGGTTTAAGCCGACTCCTTTTTTCCATCTCTGGAAAAGTTTATAAGCCTATTCATTACATTTATTGTTAAAAGGTAGCACATGCTATAAATATAGAACATGTGTTGCACTTTTTACAGGAACACGTATTGCACTTTTTACAGTATTTCTCCATCTAACAAACTGAGCTGTGATTTCTCTCAACTAATCTAACTATTGGGAAAGGAAACACAAATGAAGGTCCACTGGCACTGATAAGCACCTTTGGTAAAATATGGAGAGAAACCAGCATCCTCTTGTTCCTTGGAGATTAGCAGAGTTTTGCGCATATAGAGATCAACAGTTTCAAGTGTCTCCAAAGAAAATACTCCCCAAAATTACAGAACCAGCATATCAATTGAATAGCATCTTTCCCCAAAAAAAGACTTTTGTCTCCTTCACAATTCCTATTAATATTATTTACCTCTTCGTTACATAGATATATATACCACCTTTCCTCTGATGAGCTTAAGGCAGCATTTATGCTGCTTTCCCCCACTTTATTCTCATAATATATCTGTGAAATAGGTCATGCTGATAGACTGTGGTTGAACCAAGTTCACTGACTCAGTTTCATGAATAACTGGGAAACTGAACATAGGTCCCCAAGTCCTAGCCCTGCACTCTTAACTACTGCACTAGACTGATTCCAAGTTTCACCCTGTGTATCACTTCATTACATCTCCATCATTCTTCCATCCAATTACCATCATTGGCTCATATCTTCTCACTAAGTAGGCTGCAAACAGTTATTATATGAAAAATAAAGCTCAGCCTACAGACACAAAGAATATATGGATGAAGAATAAACGAAATATTACCTGAATCTTTCTGGAAGTTTCTCTCTTCAACGATTCCTCTTCAAGTTTGAGATTATATAATCTAGCACGAAGGACTTGCATAGCCATTTCTTTATTTCTAATCTGCGATCTTTCTTGTTGACATTCAGATACCACTCCTATAGTTCATGGCGAAATGTGGATAAAAGTTCCAAGCAAATTAAATTAAGAAATGGACAAAACCCAACTCAGCTCTAACAAGCACACTTGGCAAAGATGTAACCCAAATTTAAATTGGAATACTTCTTATGGAATTTATTCCCCAGCATAGGACTACACAGTTATCAGTATAAATGGCTAAGGCTGCGATATTGCAACAATTACCATGAATAAACCGTATCTGGCTCAATGTTACTTGCATCTATATAGACATGTATAAGACAGCACTGTTAGTTTTAGACATAGAAATATGAGTGTCATAATCCAAAGTACACATGGGAATTATCTTTCTCCAATGCAGCATTCCTCTTACAAAAGAATATTCATACTACACATTTAAGTGAGCAAAGCCTTATGTTATAAAGGATTTCAGTAATTTCACAAGGGGCAATGTTTCACAGAAACAATGTTTCATGAGAAGACTCCCTGGAAAAGACCCTGATGTTGGGAAAGTGTGAGGGCAAGAGGAGAAGGGGACAACAGAGGACGAGATGGCTACCAACTTGAATTTGACCCAACTCCGGGAGGCAGTGGAAGACAGGAGGGCCTGGTGTGCTCTGGTTCATGGGCTCACAAAGAGTTGGACACGACTTAACAACAAATGTTTCACAGAAGTCATAATTGTTCCTAAAATTATCCATCTGAACAACTGATGTGGAAAAGAGACCCTGGTGTGGGGTTGGGTGGAAAACGTCTTCCATATTTTCTCCCACTTACTTCTGACCTGAGTGTTCTCTGTGACACCTGCCACAAAGCCTCCAGACACTGCAAGCCTATCCAAAGGTGGCAAAGAAAAGAGGGGCCCATATCAGCCAGTTTCGCTGGCTTTATCAGCCCATACTTCTGTTTATTCTAAGGATGGGAAACTCTTGTGAGCCTTGGTGCCCCATAATGTCCCTTACCAATGAAAAATGGTTGGAAAATATAATAGTGATAATAATAATAAACTAATTAAAGCAAAATATTTTGTGCAAAAGTGTGTATCAGCAATGGTGGAGGAACTCTATAGGGCCACAAAATGGCCTTGGGACTAAAAGAAGTTCTTCAGCATTTCACAGTGCAGAGGTGATTGTTCAAGTGAGCATATTACTGACAGCTGAGACCTTCTATATAGAAATCATGTTTACTATTATTAAGCAATGCTCAACTTAGTTTTCAGGTATAACAAAACAACAATCTCTAAGAAAACATTTCACTAATACTGAAATAATGTATAACCTACCTGTGGGAATATGGACTATTCGTACTGCACTGTCAGTTTTATTTACATGCTGACCACCAGCTCCACTGGCTCGTTTAGTTTCAATACGTAAATCTTTAGGATTAATTCTCAGATTTATCTGCAATGGGAAAGAGGCACTGTTTGCTTAGTCTTTGTAAACTAAGAACAGTTAAGTTAAAATTCATACTTATTTCAACCAGCTAGTTCATAGATTTGTACTGTGAGATATTATATATTTTATATCACCGTCTTCTGAAACAATCAGCCCTCCTTTTCCAAACATGTGCAGAGTACAAAAAGAGTATATCTGAATGTGAATGCTTGATCAGGTACAGTACTTTTAGTTAACAACATGATACCTCTTTTGGCTGTGGCAATATTGCTACAGTCACTGTGCTGGTATGCATGCGACCTTGCCTCTCTGTTGTAGGCACTCGCTGTACACGATGTACTCCTCCTTCATACTTCATTTGTCTGAATGCTTCAAAGCCTCCTATACTGGCAGATGCAAGTCTCAAACCACCTTAAACATAAAAACATACCTCCATAAAAGCAGCCACATAGTACAATCCAATAGAGATTATTCCTTAAAGTGTTTTTATTCTGATTGCTTAGACTTCCTCAGTCATAACATCTCAACTATGGAAGGCTGAAAGGCTCAACTGGTGCCAACACTGATGTCAAGTTAAAACATATTTATCAGAGCCTTTTGGGATTGAGAATTGTGGTCTGCATATGTTTTATAATGGTTTTAATGCTAAAGCAGTGTTTTAAACTTTTAATTTTAAATTGTTTTAAATGTTTTACATTTTAAAATAATTTTATACAGCTCTGTAATCTGCCCTATGATCCGGTAATATAGGCCAGACTATAAACTCTTTAAAGAAATATGTTTTAAAGCTTCTCAATTTGTTTTTGAACATAAACAATTACATATACTGACCTAAATCCTTGTGGGAGCTAACTTGGTAAATGGCTGCGAATATGAATGGCAACTTTTAGACACAATTTACCACCACAATTTATGTAATTACATGTGTATTGGGATAAATCTCCAATTGGATTCTTGCCAGTAATAAGTTAGATACTGAATTAGGGTGGCTATATAGCCAAAGGCATGGCATACCCATCAGGCCGGATAAAGTGCAACAACCACTGGTGAAGTGGACTGCAGTTCACAAAAGCCTATGTCAAATAAAAAAATAAAACTTCCTGCCCTTTAAGGTCCAATAGAATGTGTATCTGTAACCAATGGTTGGTATAATTAAAGCATAAAATTTTATATGACTTTGTAAATAATGTAAAAAAAATAGATTAATCTGATCAAGTAGTCCCAACAGGGAAGTGGAAAAGGAACCTAACTACAAAGCAGTTGACCAACTGTTTACTGGTGAATAATGTAGAATGCATCTAATTAATCTGAAGCTGTTGTAGGATGTATGTTCTTTTGCAGATTTTCAAAAATGCAGTATATACATATTTTAAAAACCGGACTGGACTAGGTTACCTAGATATGTGTACACCGCTGTTTAAACACGGACATAACATTGTGTGCAACATCCACTCTTCTCACAAGGGAAAAGGTCTAAAGATATTTCCAGCAAGCATAATACACTTTATGTTTCTTCCCTATCTCTTAAAATGCTGAAAAAAGAGGGCCATTAGTATTACCTATATCAGTGGGAGCACATTCCAGGACTTCAAAATGCCAGTTTTTATATGCAGCATAGCGTTGGTACATGTCAAACAACTCTGCAGTGAAGAGCATGGCTTCTTGCCCTCCAACACCAGCACTCACTTCCAGGATAAGATCACTTTCGTCAGTTTTCTCCAAAGGAATCAAAAGTGATACTATCTGCAATGCATAAAAAGAATGCCTTTTACCCAAATAAAACTTCATTTGGTTAACCTTATCCTATTACATATTTTGTTGGAACATTTTACACACCAATGTATTAAGTGTAAATTCCATATGTCTGACAAAGTAGACATATCCACAAAAGCCTATGTTGAAATATAATAGTCTTTAAGGTGCTACATGTTTTTGTCTTGGGTTTGTTTTGTTTCTTTGGATTTTAAGTGAATAAGTATGTATTTATTTACATACTACACCTCCTGGCAATTAGAAGAGGAAGATATGGAGGCAGTGACAGATTTTACTTTCTTGGGCTTCATGATCACTGCAGATGGTGACAGCAGCCATGAAATTAAAAGACACCTGCTTCTTGAGAGGAAAGCAATGACAAACCTAGACAGCATCTTTAAAAGCAAAGACACCACCTTGCTGACAAAGATCCGCGTAATCAAAGCTATGTTTTTTCCAGTAGCGAGGTATGGAAGTGAGAGCTGGACCATAAAGTAGGCTGACCGCCAAAGAATTGATGCTTTTGAATTGTGGTGCTGGAGGACTCTTGAGAGTCCCCTGGACTGCAAGGAGAACAAACCTATCCATTGTGAAGAAAATCAACCCTAAGTGCTCACTGGAAGGACAGATCCTGAAGCTGAGGCTCCAATACTTTGGCTATCTCATGAGAAGACTCCCTGGAAAAGACCCTGATGTTGGGAAAGTGTGAAATCAAGAGGAGAAGGGGATGACAGAGGATGAGATGGTTGGACAGAAGATGGAGAAGGAAGGTGGGCACATAGAATATTGAGAAGGAGGAGGACGGGAGTGTCCTGGAAGAGGAAATGCAGTGTACTTAACCTGGGTCATCATACCACCCACAGAGGCTGCTAGCACCCATAGATGAGCAGGGGAGTCTGGAGAACATCCGCACTGCAGGGCCATACATGTAATTTTGACACTGACTCAAGTATAAGCTGAGGGGGTGCGTTTTCATCAAAAAAATGCTAGGCTTTTACTTGAGTAAATAATAATAATAATAATAATAATAATAATAATAATAATAATAATAATAATAATAATAATAATAATAATAATAATAATAATAATAATAATAATAATAATAATAATTTCTTGTCATATACCCATACAACGAAATTCACAGACACCCAGAGACCAGACGCATGCACACACATAACATTCCCCAAACACTCCTCACCCACTAGAAGTCCCCCACTAAAAATACAAACATCTACACCTCAGGCCAAGTAACACAATCCAACTAATTATTCACTACTGGTGGTCTTTAAGCTCATTATTAATTGCAATTATAGCTCTAGGATAAAAACTATTTAGAAAACGTGTGGTCCGACTCTTAATTGTTCTATATCTTCTGCCAGACGGTAACAGTTCAAAAAAGTTATAAGCAGGATGGGAAGAGTCTCTCAGGATGCTGTGTGACTTCCTCAGACAGCGGGATGTGAAGATGTCATCCAGGGTTGGTAGCTGGAGCCCGATGATATTCTGGGCAATTTTAATGGTTCTCTGTAGAGCTTTTTTTGTAGAGCTTTTATATATACAGTATATAAAAGATAAGATATATTGTATATGCAAGAAGTGAAGGAAGGAGAAGTGCAGCATGCAGCTTTAAATTTGCTCTGTCTGCTGGTAGGACCAAAGTATATTTAGGCTTGAATTTATACCTTGTGCTTCAGGAATGGTACCTATACATATCATTCAAAGCAGCATACCTGTCTTTTTAGTTCTGCTATCTCTTCAAGACAGGAAGCAACTTCCTCTTCTGCAAGCTTCTGCATATCTTCATTTTCATCTAGGAACAGTACAATATATTGTTATCAAAATTATAGTGCCTCAATATTTTAGGCATATACAAACATACAGATAATGCAGGCTTTGTTTTTAGGCTTACAGCCAGAATTCTATTCACAAGCTAGGTTTCCAGTGTTATTTTCTGGCGGGTTCTTGTGCCCATCACCCATATGCTTATGCCGCTCAGAAGCCAGTAACAGGCTAGACAGGTCTTTGGCCTGGATCAGTAAGCTTGATGGCACAACACTTCAAGTTCACATATTTAACACTGCATTGCGGCTTCTATACGGCCAAGCAATTTAAGTACGAAATCTCCAATTACCACCTAGATGCTCTATTATTTGATACTCGTTTGCCTGTCAGAAAATGAAATGCAGGAACTTGCTCCAGAGGCAGATGTTTTAAGTCTCAGCGATCAAGAATGTTACCAAAGCCGCTATCCAGTGAAGATCTCCAGCCGACATGCCTCTCAATAGCAGTTGCCCAGAAATGGCCGAGCAGGAGAGATCTGCTGCCTTTCCGCTCCACTGGTGGGCTTCCAAGCCCCATCTGGGTGGCACAGGATGTTGGCCCAGACAGGCCTCTCGCCCTGATCCAGCAGGGCTCTTGTTCTGCTGAGGTATGTCACGGATGGGCAACTGGTGGCCCCCTCACATGTTGTTTGGGACGTCAATTCCCATAATCCCTCTCCCCCCCCCACCCCCACCACCGGCTGTGCCAGCGAACCAGCTGCCCATCCACACCCCGGAGTGACGCTGCCACGTGGGAACAGCGAGCGCCCGGCCCACCCACCCCTCCCCCGCCTTCTCACCTTCGCGGGCCAAGCGCTCGGTGTCGCGGAGCTCCTGCTCCTTCTTCCGCAAGAGGCGGGCGCACGCGGCCAGCTGAGGGGAGGCCCCGCCCGGCCCCTCCTGCTGCTGGTCTAGAAGTCGCTGCAGGGCCGGCATCTCGAACAGCTTGCCCAGGGCCGGATGGCTGCTGAGCAAACGCCCGGTCGGCCATCGGAGCCCAGCCGCGGAGAGGCGGGCAAAGGAAGCGCTCCCGCCCCGCAGCCGCCAGAGACCCCGCGCCAGGCGCCACCGCATACCAAGGACAAGGACTCTCCGTTTCCGGTCACGAGGCGAGTCTCTTCCTGAAGCCCTCAGAGACGCCGAGGGCTCTGCGCGCGCGCTCTCATAGAGATAGAAAAAAAGAGGGGAAGTACAGACACTCGTCACTTCGGGTTACCATTTGAAGGCTCCTGTGTGAGGAACAGAAGGGCAGACTACCTATAGAGCAGGGGCTCCCAAACTTGGGTATCCCGGTGTTTTTTTGGACTACAACTCCCAGAAATCCTGGCCAGCAGAGCTGGTGGCGAAGGCTTCCGGGAGTTGTAGTCCAACAACATTTGGGTTACCCTGTCCCGGAACTTGCATCTACGGTGTCCGCCTTTTCTTTGCCGTGTTTTATTTTTTGGCACGGGCTCTCTTGCATATTCAATAAGGAACGGTTGTTCAGTCGGTGTCTTCTTGATCTCATACCATTAGTTCCCTTCCGTTTAGTTTCTCCCTCCCCCGCCCCCCCCCGGAAAAGCCGAAGCGATTCGGTTGACGAGAGGCGGTTGAAATGGATGTCCCCCTTTTTCCTCGCTCGCAAAGCGCCCCCTACTGGTGGGTCCGTGTCAAGACACGTTATTAATACTGAGGTCGCTCGTTCCTTTTGAGGGTACCCGAGAAAGGTGGGATCCCGCTGGCCTTTTTTAAAAAACAACATTTTATTAGTTTTTCACACTATCTACATTTAATTTGTGCTTGTCAAACATCGTGTTACATGATTTGCTCACAATTATTTGTTTTTTACATCTCAGTGTCTTCAGTTGTCCCCCCCCCCAAATTCCAGACATCTTTCAAACATCCAAACCATTCATGTACGTATTTTAGTATATAATATGGTTACTATCATAATATTACTTTCATAGTGTACAATATTCTCAAGATCCTCTAATAACATTCTTAATAAAAGTTCCAGAGCCATGCCCCAACCTTATATCTAGTTTAATTTACCTAAAAAGAAAAGCCACCATATTATATCTTTACCCTGGTAAGAGCTCCCTTATTTCAATTTAATTCTCCTTTTTAATATAAAGGATATGCTCCTTTACAATTCCCGAAGTTAAATATATACACGTTTTTCAACATTAAGGGGCCCCTTCCTATTTTTCCCTTTTTCATCTTTCTAAGTAATTCCCTCTCTTATTTCTCTTTTTTCACTTTTTGTTTCTGTCTCTCTAAGCATTCTGCCATCTTTCATGCCCTCTGAAACCATTTTGTGCATCTGATTTATCTTCACTAGATCTTTATGCACTTGGTCTATCTTCAATAAATCTTCAAGGCTTTTAAAAATTAATTTTGCTGATTTTCTCCCCTTGTCTTCCCTTAATACTCTCCTCGGATCCAAGATTGAAGATGTTTCTCTTAGGTTTTCCCCATTAATTTCCTCCAGCTCCTCTTTGGATTTGCATACATCATCCGACATAGTCTCATTTCCTTCTTCATTATTCCCTGTCTCTTGTTGACTATAATTCTTCAGATGTTCATTGAATAATTTTGCTTCTTGATAGTGGGATCTCACTATTTCTAGTATTGTTTGAAGGGTAGATTTTGTTTCATTCCAAAATTGTCCTTGTTGTGCCATTCTCTTCCAGCTGCCCAAGAGCTTAAGCCAAGATTCGAAGCTCCCAAGCCTCACAGTCCAGTTCAATGATTCTATCTGTGTCCTAATTGATCCCTGCCAAGTTGATGCCAGCTAAACAGATATTCCAGGTCTTCAGAGTCAGTCCAAAGAGTCCACTTTGGCTAAATAGGACTGAACCAAGATTTAAACCTGCAAAGTATCAAGGTACAATGCAATGGTTGTATCCACGGTCTGATGGCCTAATTCCCACAGGTTTACGCCAGTTAGTCAAACACAAACACTTCCAGCTCCTGGGGCAGTTTCAGAGCATCTACTTTGGCCAAATAGGCCTGAACCGAGGTTCAAAACCCCCAAATATCACAGTCCAATTCAGTGTTTGTATCCATGTCCTGGTAGCCTAGTTCCCACAATTCTGCATCGGCCAAAACTGGAATTCCAAGTCCCTGGATGTTGTTCCAAAAAGTTAACTTTGGCCCAATATACTAATCCCCAAAGTACAGTTTAAAAAGATCCGCTTTAGGGTTAATTTGTCTATGTTCCAGCCAGGCATGAAAAAATCAAAAAGAAATAAATAACAGGTTTCCAATCTTTAAACAGCAGCAGAGTGCTCAAGGTCACTGTTCTGGACATTATGCCAAAAGACTTCAAGTAGTCAAAACATAAGATAACTCCAGACTTAACCCGTAACAACTTACGAGAAAATTTCTTAAGATTTATAATGCCAAATTATAATCTTCTTAAAGTATATTTTAAATGTAATTAAATTAGTAGTTAATGTCCCATTAATCTTTAAATTATTTTCTTTGCATCAACTATCCCTTTCTCCAGATTTTCTGCCACTCTATGATTGATGAGATTGATAGGAGATTCCTTTTTATTTATATAGGAATTATCTTCTTCAGGGGTAATCATAAGCAATTAGTTGTAAAAATATATCTCACCCGATAGTAACACTGATGTTGAATAGCTGATTGTTGCTTCTCTTATTGCCGGCTGCCGACGACTTGCAAGCAAGCTTCCTAGCTTTTTGTTTCTGCCCGTTGGCTGATTAGGGAGTTTACTGGATCAAACAGGGATGACCGCCACCCCCACCCCCACCCCGTGATCAACAGGCTTCCCCCCCAGTTCACCACCTCTTCGGGGTGGTTTTGACACCGTGGGGTGTCCCAAACAGGTCAGAATTCAGCCCAGAGGACAGAGCTCCGTCCTCCTGCTGCTGTCTTGTCGCGGCGTCAAGCCGGTCTCCCGGGATCCTGCTGGCCTTTGTTCCACCGTCATGGGGAAAAGCCGGAGCAATGTGACTCTGTGGTGGTTAGTGATTTCCAGATGGACAACGAAAGCTGTTGTCACATCAAAGACTTATAAAGGTGTTGTTGCTCATTCTGCTGAAGAGCTCCAACAACTCATGAACCATTTATTTATTTGGTTGTTGTGGGTTTTTCGGGCTCTTTGGCCATGTTCTGAAGGTTGTTCTTCCTAACGTTTTGCCAGTCTCTGTAGCCGACATCTTCAGAGGACAGCACACATTTATTTATTTATTGGATTTATACCCTGCACCATCTGGCAATCAGGCCACTCTGGACAGCTAACAACAAGATAAACAGTACAATATCAAACAGGAAAAAAAATAATACATACATTCAACAAATATAATAACCATCATGATAAATTAAAACAGATGGCAATGAAGGTGGTAAAAAGGATGATGAAAATAATGGCAAAAATGATGGCAAAAGGAAGGCTGAGATCTCAAAAACCTAATACTCGGGGAAAGCCCGGCGGAAGGGCCAAGTCTTCAATGCTTGTTTGAACCCATCCAGCCAGGGTGCGAGGTGGATCTCAATGGGCAGGTTGTCCCACAAGTGGGGGGGGGGGCGACAGTCTAGAAGACACTTTTTTGTTCTTTGCCTCTGAGTCCGAATATGTTCCAACACATTTTTGGTATCACCTGGCAGGACAAAGTTCCAAACAGAGTAGTCCTACATCGAGCTGGAATTTTTAGCATGTATACATTGCTGAAACAGCAACATCTGCGTGGGCCTGGGCATGTCGTGAGAATGGCTGACGGTCAGATTCCAAAACATCTCCTGTATGCAGAATTAGTGCAGGGAAAGCACCCCAGAGGGAGACCACAGCTGCAAGCAGAATCTGAAGGCCTTAGGAATGGACCTCAACAGATGGGAAACCCTGACATCTGAGCGTTCAGCCTGGAGGCAGGCGGTGCATCACAGCCTCTCCCAATTTGAATAGACCCTTGTCCAGCAGGCCTAGGCAAAGAGGCTGTCCCGAAACCAGCAAAATCAGGGAGCTGGACAGGGGACAGATTGTATTTGTCTTCAGTGTGGAAGGAATTGTCACTCTTTTATTGGCCTTCTCAGCCACAGTAGACGCTGTTCCAAGTCCTCCATACAGAGCACGTTACCATAGTCTCTCGAGACTGAAGGATGCCTACAATGAAAGGTGCGACAGGTGTTCATCCAGCCTCTGTAGGAATATCTCCAAAACTTATAAGCAGCCCAGAGACCATTGGGTAGAGTGGGCGGCATATAAGTTAAATAAATAAATGAATAAATATTGCAGAATCCACCTCACTACAGGATAGTCCATTCCAGGGCTGAACCACTCTCACTTGTTCCTAATGTTGAGTCTTAATGTTCTGGAAATCTACATTCCTGAAATTAAAATTCATTACTTCTGGTTGCACCCTCTGGAGCTGCAGAAAACATGCTATCTTCTATAGCAGTGTTATTCTGTGCAAGCAAAATCAAAAGAAACAAAATGAAACAAGACCAAAAAAAAAAAAAAAAAGACAAAAACATGTGGCACCTTAAGACTAACCATTATACTTTAATGCAAGCTTTTGTGGACACGTCCACTTCATCAGACATTTAGAGACAGAAGGAAATGTATATGAAATATCAGGAAAAACATCAGTTTCACATTGTAAATGTTCATAGGTTACATGCAGTTATTAGGCCTATTTACTGCATGTAACCAATGAACATTTAGAATGTGAAACTGATGTTTTTCCTGATGTTTCATATACGGCCACTCCTCACTTAATGACCTACAGCACTTCTATAATGACTGTTTGGACTTGCAACACGTTCTCCAGTGGAAGGAATCCCCTTTCTCAGTCTTTGCCTCATTCTGCCACCAAACCATCCAGAAAGTGGACCTCTTGCCCCTTGTGGCTCTTGATGGCTCTCAATTGTTTTTTTCACCAAGCTGGCAGCAATGCTGCTGCTGCTGCTCTTCCAGCTAGCTCTGGCTTCAACTCCTTCCTGCTTTTGCTTTCAAGCTCCTTGCTTATAGACCAATTTGGTTAATGACCAAGTCCTAAGAACAGAACTCAGTTGCTAAGTGAGGAGTGGCTCTACATTTCATTCTGTTTCTTAATGTCTGATAGAGTGAATGTGTCCATGAAAGCTTACATTAAAATATAATGGTTAGTCTTTAAGGTGCCACATGCTTTTTTCCTCTGTATTTTTTGTTTTGTTTTGTTTCTTTGGCTTGCACAGAGTAACACGGCTATGCCTGCACAAACTAACAAGGCTACTTCTTCATCTTCCATGTGACCGCCCTTCAAATGTTTGAAGATGGCTATCATATCACCTCTCAGTCTTCACTTAATCAGATTAAACATACCCAGCCCTCTCAACTGCTCTTTGTATGGCTTGGTTTCCAAGCTCTTCATCATCCTGGTCACCCTCCACCAGCCATATTCCAACTTCTCATTATCTTTCTTAAACAGTGGTGTCCTGAGCTGGGCACAGTATTTAGACAAGGCCTGACCAATGCAGAACAAAGTGGTGAAATTAGCTCCCTTGATCTGGATGCTAACTTCTGTTGAGGCAGCTTTTTCCCCTGCTGCATCAAACTGTAATGGTAAATGAAATCACACCGATGAACAAAACTTTATTCACTAAAAGACTTTCTACAAGTTGGGGGCCATCCCAAATAGCAGAAGGGGGAGTGAAGCTGCTGCACAGAAAGAGAATAAACAAAATGTTGGGGAGGTTCTAGTGAGTAGAGGCAGCTTTGGATCCAGTCCTGTGATCTCAAATATGTATGAGGGTTCCATTTATCTCTAAAGCCACAGTTTTTAGAGCAGGCATGAGGGCAAGTGGGGTCCCTAGCCTGGCCCCTTTGGTTCCCTCAACTGGCCACGTCTCTCAGGACGCCAGCCTGTCCCAGATGTTACGGAGTCCACCCGCCCTTGCTAAAGCTGACAAATAATGCACGTTTTTGAGTTCTCATCAGCTCTTAATTACAAAAAGGTGCTATGAAAGTGTGGCTTTTAACATTTGGGGCAGTTGTGACATTCAAGGCTCCTGAATCCAGACTGCCTATCTGAGTGCAGATTCCACAAGTGGCAGAGGTAACAAAGGTATAAATTTGTGGTTCCGCAGACAAAAGGTTGGTTTGGTGTCCTTAGGTGAGGCCACACAGATCTCTTTTGTAGGCTTGAAGCAGAAGGAAAAACCAGGAAAAAAGTTCACAACCTTTGCATATTTTGCTGATATATGGCCTTTGTCACTTTTGCCTTACAGAGTTCCATTTTATGTTGCCATCTGTCTGGCTTCATGAACTAAGGACCTTACCCTCCACCTCAGATTGTAAACTATTTGCCATAACTTTGTGTCTTACGCCCTCTTTGCCGGATGAAGAGCTCTGCAGAGCTTGAAAGGCATCATATTTGTCAGAATGTAGTGATCCAATAAAGTGATTGCGCAACCTCAAACTTCATTTCTATGAATAGATCAGATGATTTCTCATTTAGGTCTCTCAAATGACCAGGCCCCTCATGACACCAGGTTGTCCCTGCTGTTATTTCAAAACTTTATTTACTAACAGTAAGAAGTTTGAGTTAAAATGGATGGTCATTTTTGACCCAGTACGTCTGCCTTTGCCAATACTCACAATTTGTATCCTCCTCACCCCACAAACAACTACTGCACTTGGGAATAGGATCGGGCCCTTTGGCTGCAAGAAGTTCCCTGCCCTTGGCTTAGCTCATCTTCAGTGGACATTCAGCAAAAAGAACCATGGAACTTGCAGCACCTATGACACTCAAATTCATAGCAGAAATGTGTGGGTACTTGCATGACCAAAATGTAGATATAATTTAGTCACATTGATGTTTTTTTCAAATCAAAAGAGTTATATTTATTTTGTATATGTGTGGTCTCATGAAAATCCAAAAACAAGAAGTAAATACATCTTTAATCTATTTTAGCTTGTATGTAATAAGTACTGTATAGCTAGGCATTTGTTTGCATGCACAATAATCTTTTAAGAAGTTTAATCATTGGCTGCTCACATTTTGCAAATATACTGAGAGCAATGAGATTACGTTATGGTCCAAAATACTACCAATAACAATTTCAGAAAACAGATTTGTTTGAAGTATGCAAAACTGGCATGAAACAAATCTGGTGGTTTTTGTAGTCCTTGAAGTCTGACATATTTTACTGTTTTTCTTTTTTTCTTTTCTTTTTTTCCAGTGGCACAAGGCATACGTGCATTCATTCCTAGGAAGAACATGCCAAATATAGAGTGTTGTCTGGTAAGTCTACAAATCCCTTAAGAAAAAGTATTTAGACTAAAAGGTTAACATAGTCTCATTGCAATAACACATTATCACATTTCTGAAAGTGTTCAAATACTAAATTTTCTCCCCAAAATACAGATAAAAGGAAATCTATGCTAGGATTCAGGGTTGAAGTTTCAGGTCCTTATAGCAAGATTTTAATTAAGTTTCCTCAGAAAAAATATTCTGTCAAACTGACAACTCATTTGCCATATTAAAAGTATCTTATAAAGATAGCTTCTGGTTAACAGGTCACCATATCAAATAGTAACAACAAAAATATGAAGTCTAAATACTGAAAGTTGTATACGTACATGCAATATGCTCTAATTACATAGTACCTAGTTGTGTGCACCAGAGATAGTTGTGTCTCAAACACTGTAACAAACCCAAATCCACACCATTTAAATATATACAGAGTATTATATATGCAGAGTACCATAGGAAATGTGAACTTTACTGTGGTGCTAAAGTTACACAATACCACAGTTATTAAATTCTGGTTAGGAAAAAAATGAATCTTAAGTTCACTTCAATATGAGAATTTCACAGTAGGAGGAGGCAATTCTTTGCTGATCTTTCCCCCTACCTCCTCCTTTAGGGGAAAAAATCTGTTTTTGTAAACATGTTCAAAGGTATTATTCTATCAATATATCATTAACATTTATTCATAATGGTAGATAATTAACCAACATGAATAAGGTATATAACACAATAACATTTTTTTCAGACAAAACAGGTATTTATTAAAAGAATGTCCTTTATAAATAATTTGTCTTGCATTTTAAACTACAGTTTCATAAACAACAATATTTAAAAGTGCTGAGCATGGTAGGATAGTCAGCAACGCCAGTGTAAACAGACCTTTTATGTTTCCTGCTTTGTAGAATTTTCTTACTTTTTTTTTCTTTTTTAAAACCCACTTTGTCAAACACTACAACAGTTTAAAAGAGTTGCATAGGGAATAAAGAATAGCCCTTTAAAGTCATTATCTCCTGAATTCTATATAAATTACAAAAACCAAAAGAGCTTACGAAACAGTTAGCTAAATTGTCCACTTCTTCCTCCTTCCCTCCCTCCCCACCCCAAAGCTCACAGATTTCAAGTATAAAAAGTAAAATAAAAAGTAAAATATTCCCACATTTGCCCTTTGACGTGTGTTCAATAAATTAAATATGAAGAGGTAGTGAAAGAAAGAAAGAAAGAAAGAAAGAAAGAAAGAAAGAAAGAAAGAAAGAAAGAAAGAAAGAAAGAAAGAAAAAGAAAAACCTTTCCAAAAAACCTAGGTAACATACAGGTCTCAGTATAGCACAATGCAAGGGATTCTGATATTGTGTTGGCACTGAAAACCAAGGCCCTTGAACAAATGTTTAAAACTGTGATGGGATAAACCATTTCCAACAGTTATTCTGTATGAACAAATACCTACTCGGCTATAGAGTCTTCTTGGCCACAGCCATACAGCCTTTCATTACAAGTTTACTGAACTCGGCTCCAACATAAATTCCCCTTAAGTGTACAGCACATTGCCACGGCCATGCTTAGTGGGTTGCATCCATATAGTGGGGAGCTCTGGGGCCACCCTTCAGGAAGAATTTCCAGAGAAAGGGCTAATGTTTGAGAATGAAATTCTACTCAGTGATCATCACAGCAGAGAGTGAGAGAGAGAGAGAGTGTGTGTGTGTGTGTGTGTGTGTGTGTGTGTGTGTGTGTTTTGTGTGTTTTTTTTTTTACAAAGTTCAGGCCACTCACATCAACAGGTTTGATGTAAGGGTGAAGAATCAAACAACCATAACCTCTCCAAGCACAGGGACCAGCATGTTCAGTAATAAGAAATCCTTCTATTTGTATCTGTTCTGTGGCCTCTTTCTAAAAGTTCATCCAAGTCAAAGTCAGCATTTAGTACTAATTTCAGCAGCTGTGAACGAGGTGTTTGTTTAGAAATTAGATATTTATTTTTAAGGTCAATGTCCATTGAAATTAGGAACACTTCTCCCCCTTAAAATTAAGCAGCTATCTAAAAAAAAAAGCTGTACTAGCAGCAAAGGGTATTATCTCCAAGTAATCTCTTGGTTGCACATTTGCAGTGAGTAGGAGATCTACCAAAAGAATAATTCCTTTTGCCTAAACCCATTTTCATTCCACAATGGCTTGTGCAAAAGATGCCCCTAAAGGAGTTAGCTCAATGTGATTGTGGGAGTATTATACTCCCTTCTTCATTCTAGTGGAAGGAAGGAAGGAAGGAAGGAAGGAAGGAAGGAAGGAAGGAAGGAAGGAAAGGAAAGGATTGGATTGGATTGGATTGGATTGGATTGGATTGGATTGGATTGGATTGGCATTATTCTTGGCCCAGTATGTTTGAGTTTAACACCAGCTAAATCTTCTTTTCTTGGCCCACAATAACTCTTTCAGAATTTAGGACAGCCAGAAAATAATTCATCTTCTGTCACCTTTCCTTTAAAATACAAACTTGTTTCAGTGTGTGCAGACACACAAACATTCCGTTTCATATGACAGAGATTTCAAGAAATGTTAACTTAAAGACAAATGCTAGTCCTCAAAGTGGACTGAAATGCTACATGTAGGCATTTTAATAAAAACTAAGCTATCAACCTTGGTTATGTGTATGTATGAATATTCTTTTCTTTACCCACCCCTTTAAAATCTTTTGCTGAATTACATAACATTACACAACAGTGTTAGATAACTGGATAGCCAGTCTTTAATAAATCCATTACAGTATCTGACATCTGAAATGTACATTGATTATCTGTTCTTAATAACAATTAAAAACAATGTCAGCGCATTAACTGTGTCACTCCACATGGACCCCTTCATGTATTTTGTGCTTCATTGTTAATTATTTCTTTGAACATTTCAAATTCTGTCACGAAAATGCCACCATTTTGGCAAT
The DNA here is from genome assembly GCF_051106095.1 of Pogona vitticeps. NCBI lineage: Eukaryota > Metazoa > Chordata > Lepidosauria > Squamata > Agamidae > Pogona > Pogona vitticeps. The sequence goes on along the minus strand of NC_135783.1, from coordinate 72,742,529 downwards.
CAACAACTGGAGGAAACCCCTGCATTAAATTTTAAATAAATGATAATAGTAACAGATCCTCCCACTTTCTTATACAGAAAGATTATCTGTTTTACACAGCAGTGGATTTTTCTCTCCATAGAGCATTTGGACTAATTTTGCCTCATTTTAGAGTTAATTTCCATCTGGCTTCCTCCAATGATATCTGTGAGTACCGTAGGACCATATTGCACAAAATGTTTTTAAGTATAAATATAATTTATGTTGTTGAATTAAATATTGCAACAACTAAGTGGTAAGTGAAGCAGTTTTGCTTTTGCACATGCAGTGTGAGGATACACAAGGAAACTCTTCATAAAATGACAAGCACGTCATTGCAGTCTTAACTGCAGGTGTGAAAGGTATGTGAAACAAATGTGATTTGGCAAATCTATGTTTCTCCCTTCCCATCTCAAGCATGAAGGACCTTGTAGACAAAGACCATTGTGTGTATTTGTTTTCTTCACAGTAGCCTGAGTAGTGCTAAACCGTAGTTCTCCAGGAACTCAGTTCCAGATGTTATTAAACTACTAAGGTGAAGACAGATGTAATAGAAAAAGAGAGTTCACAGCACATGCCTCAGTTGCAGGGTCAGCCCAGCTTCCTCTCAACTGTGCAGCTGAATTGACAGCTATGTGTACCAATGCGTATGCTCAGCTATCAGCCTTGCCTCTGTCTCTGCCTCCAGCTGCTTCAGGTTGGCTGCCCTTCCTTTTTTAAAAGTGCTGCATGAACATGCATGCATGTATTGGTTCATGCATCACCATATTCATTTTTAAAAAGAAACTTTTCCTAAAGTGCAACACTGCTCCAGCTATTGGAGGGGAGGTTTCTTGGTGACATCATGGGGATGGTGGTGGTAGGCTCAACAAATCAGCACCGTGCACAGCCGGCCTCTGCCTCTAAGATACAGAACTGGTTTTAACCAGAGTTTGACCTCGGAGAGGAAAGGTACATTTTGGACTGAAGGCAGTGAGGATGCTTCCAGAGCACTTCCACTGCTTTAAAAATGTTACGTCTGTCTTCATCCTAATAGTCCTTCCCCCCTCCCCCAAAAAAGCTAAGTCAAGATTTCAATCCCCAAATTAGACCTAAGTTTCAGAAGCAGAGCCTTTAGCACTTTCAACAAGAGACTTGTAAATCTGAGAGTTCAAAAACCTAGGGAAAGAGTCTCTGTGCATTAATGTGTAGATCTGTAGTTGCGCATCTTCATACATATGAGGAGTAGGATCCAACAAGTTTCTGTTGATCACTTCTCTCACCCGTGAGTCTAAACTAACCTAAAAAGAAAAAAGGAAGACATGGTGATTAATCCCTTAATTTAGAAAGAAACATGGAACTCTGTTACCTGAATGGGGAATTATACCTCGGATGAAGTATTCCTGCACTTGGAGGGGCCTTGCCTGTAAGTAAATATATTCATAAAATCATAGAATAATGGTGTTGGAAGGGCGCTATAAAGCCATGAAGCCCAAGCCCCAGTTCAATTCAGGAATCCAGATGGAAGTATATCTGACAGACAATTGTCTAATTTTCTCTTGAATGCCTCCAATGTTGCAGCACTCATCACCTCCTGAGGTAATTGGTTCTGCTTTAACAGTGAATAAGTGAGATTTAACCAAATCTGCCTTTTTGTAACTTAAGCACATTATTACATCCTGCACTCTGGGATAATAAAGAACAGACCCTGCCCCTCCTATGTATGACTATCTTTTAAGTATTTGAAAAGTGTTATCATATCTCCCCCATCAGTCTTTTTTCCCTCAAGGCTAAATATGTCTAGTTCTTTCAATCTTTCCTCACAGGGCTTGGTTTCCAGTCCCCTCATCATCCTTATTGCCCTCTTATGAACTTGTTCCAGTTTGTTGCCATCCTTCTTAAAGTGTACTGCCCAGAGCTGGACACAAGACTCAAAATGAGACCTAACCAGTGTTGAATAGAGGGGAACTAGCACTTCATGGGATTTGGAGACTATACTGCTGTTAATGTATCCTAAAATAGTATTTTCCTTTTGGCAGCCACATCACACCATTGGCTCACATTCAGCTTGTGATCTGCAACAATTCCAAGATCCTTCTCACTTGTAGCATTACTGAGCCAAGTGTCTCCCATCTTGTAAATATGCATTTGATTCCCCACCCCTAGTGTAGAACTTTGTACTTATCTCTGTTATAGCTCATTCTGTTGTTTTCAGCCCAGTGCTCAAGCCTAGCACGAACTTTCTGACTTTTGTTCCTGTCTTCCAGAGTATTAGTTTGTGCAATCTGCAAATCTGATAAGTATTCCTTGCACCCTTTTATCCGTGTCATTAATAAAAATATTGAAGAGCACTTGGTCCAAGGGCTGGACCTTGTGGTGCCATACTTGTTACCTCCTCCTAGTTTGAGAAAGAGATTGATAATTTTATTAATATGGTGAATGATAGGATTTTTATTTTTTATTTTATTTGATCTTATATAATTATCAGTTTTTTGCTATGTAAACCAGTCTGAGTATTGATTTCACTAAATTGGCTGGTATATATGCCCTAGCCACAAAGAGTGGGGTCCGCAGCCTGGGGGTACACCTGGACCCGATGCTCACCATGGAAACGCAGGTGGCGTTGGTAGCCCGCACTGCCTTTTTCCACCTTTGGCGGATTGCCCGGCTGCGACCTTACCTAGACATGGGGGCACTCACTACCTTAGTACATGTATTCGTAATTTCTAGATTAGACTACTGTAACACGCTCTACGTGGGGCTTCCTTTGAAGCTGATGCGGAAACTTCAAGTGGTGCAGAATGCGGTGGCCAGACTCCTTACAGGAGTGAGAAAATACCAGCATATCTCTTCTACTCTGGCCATGCTGCACTGGCTGCCCATCCGTTTCCGCATTGACTTCAAAGTGTTAATGCTTACATATAAAGCCCTAAATGGTTTAGGACCTCAATACTTGGCGGAACACTTACTCCCAACTAGTTCTACCCGTGTCACCCACGTGACCCAGGAGGTGAGGCTGAGGAGCCTGACTCCAAAGGAGGCCCGGAAGGAAAGAACTAGAAACCGGGCCTTCTCGGCGGTGGCTCCTCACCTCTGGAATAACCTACCTCCAGAGATTCGCGCTGCACCCTCGCTGGGTACTTTTAAGAACCAACTAAAAATGTGGATGTATAGGCAGGCCTTCCCTTCCAGTTAATTCCTGTCCTCTTTCCTTTTTTTTATTCTTTTTCTCTTTATTTGATTTATTTTGTATTTTTCCCATCGCAGAATCATTTAATTAATTAATTGTTATAAATTTTTCTTGAACTTGTTATCCTTTATGTTGTAAGCCGCCTAGAGTGGTCGAAATGACTAGATAGGCGAGGTATAAATACAATAAATAAATAAATAAAATATAAATGTTATATATAAAATAACTAACTAAATAAGCACTCTCTGAGTACAATTTTGTAATTGTGTATCCACTTGACAGTTGTTATATCCAGTGTGCTAATCAGAATATCATGGGGCACTTTGTTAAAAGATTTGCTGAATCCAAGATAAATTACATCTACCACATTTCTGTCATCTACCAGAGAAGTTACCTGATCAAAAAAATAAGATTAGTGTGACAGGATTTGTTCTTGACAAATCTGTGTTGGCTGCTAGTTATTAATGCATTGTTTTCAAAGTACTTGCAGAGTGATTGCTTTATCATCTGTTACAGAATTTTCTCTGGGATTGATGTCAGGCTGACTGGTCTGTAGTTCCCAGGTCTCTCCTTTCTGCCCTTTTTGAAGATAGGCACAACATCACAAACTTGTTGACTTTCTTGGAAGTTGCATTAGTGATAATTAAACATTCCCTGCTTCTTAGGATCTATACAATTCTTAGGAATATAGAAAGCTCCCATATGCTGAGTCAGCCTATTGGTCCATCTAGCCCAATATTAACAACACTGAGTGGCAGCAACTCTCCAGTGTTCTCCTTTTCTTTTCCTGTATGATGTGCTATCAGGTTGTATCAGACTTGTAGTGGCTCTAATAGGGTTTTAGGGTAAGTGAGATATTTGAGGAATGGTTTTACTAGTGTCACCCCCTCAATGAATTTCCATGACTAAATGGAGAAACAAACCCAGGTCTCATGAGTCCTCGTTCTTCACTCTACCTAGTGTATCACACAGCCTAGCTCATTCAATATTCTATATTGAGTCAACATTAAGTCTACCTGGAGTAGACATATATCAAATGTACCTGGAGATCCTAGGGACTTGTCCTGGGACCTTCTGCAGGCAAAGCACTGAGTTACACCTGTTTCCTCTAGCCTGCAACAGTTTTCCCACAGCTGGCTGGGAAAAATTGTATCTGCAGTACCACACATCTGGATGGTACCAAGTTAAAGAAGACTACTTTAAAGCTTTGAGTCCCCTTATCAGGGGAAAGACAGCTTATAAGTGAGACAAATGAAATAATGAATAAAGCAATAATTTTCCATCTCTGGCCCTCCAGAGATTTTGAACTTCATCTCCCAGAAGCCCCAGCCTGCCCAGAGATTCCGGGAACTGAAATCCACAACCAAAGTTTGAAACAACTGTTCTAGAAGAATATGCCAAACCTTCTTCTATGGTGTGCTGAATGGCTACTATCTGCTGAAAGCTGATTTGGGATTGAGACCCCTACCTCTTTTGGTGAAAGAATAGAAATGTAATCTTCATAGATAAGCCTTGCTTTTTCTTCAATGGCTTCCTTGTTTTGTTCCTTCTTCAGGTCTTCGCATGCTAGCCAGAACAGCAAGTTCTCTTCACTATACTCTGTTCGAAGAAATTCTCTGAAAATATTCCTACCGGCTGGTGTTTTCATCATCTTGTCAAAATTCTGAGCCCAAGACAGAATTTCTTCTGCAGTTGGATTTTGGCTGCAAAACAAATCAATAATAAGAATCCCCACCAAAGTGAGATGATTTCAGAGAATATTTGCACGTGCCAGTTGGTTTCTGTTTTGGCTGTTCCTGCAGATCAGCCCTAATCCAGAGAAAGTGCTATGCATATCCACTCAAAATTAACACTGTGGAGAACTTTTCTCTTAAGAATTTGTAATGAAATTCCTTCTCAGGATTACCCTTTGATGTTCCTTCAGGAAGAAGCCCTTTTATTGTTTTAGCATACCTTTGCTAAAGGTAAGGAAGGTTCTCAGATAATGGCTGTCTTCCCATGGTTCACTATATACTGGGGTTTGGTATCCATTTGAAATTCATTGGCTATCTTTATATACGTAACTGTAAAATCTTAATATATATATGGTTATGTTTCAAAGTTGCAATGAGGAAGACCTCCACAACACCTACTGAGTTCAATGGGGATTATTCCCAAATGAGGATGTAAAATATTACATCCTCCAACAACTGGAAGGTTTGTTCATCACTTATTTCTTCCAATGAGATGAAGATGATTCGATTGGGCCACTATGTGTGATCTAGGAGTATAAACCTTGGGTTTCATTTAGACTCTTGCGGATGTCAAGATGTGGAACTTAGAGTGTATAGAATATTAAAGCAATTAAGAAGGGTGTGGAAAAGAGAAAGTTTCTCATCTCTCAAGGTTTTTAAATGGCTTAGGCAAAGCACAGAGAAGGAAGTTGCTTCTCTTTAGAGTTGGGAAGGTTTCCTTTAAATCTTCCTTGCTGCTCACCTTTGGAGGAAAAGGCAAGGAAAGTTTTGCTGTTATTTTTAATTGCTGCAAACTGACATTGCTTATCAGCAATGCATTGAGACGGCTTTAAAAAGAGCTTTTAAAACATTGTTGATGCATTACCAATAATTAAAGAGAAATTCAAATCTTCCTCTCTTTTGCTCTCCAAAGGCAAGAGTTAAGGAAGCTTCTAGTTTCTGGCAACCCTTCAGTGGCTTCGGCAAAGGACAAACGGCCAAGAGCTTTGGTTCAAACCCAGCGATCACACATGCTGGAATTAAACCAAAATGAAGTGATCCTATCTGTATCTTAAAAAAAGAGTAGCTCCTGGCAGGGAGCCAAAGAGGCACAGGTAGGAGTGCTCTGGGGACAGGCTGGTTCACACTGGCACGCAGCGGAAGAGGTTTCCTGGCAATTGTGTGGTCAGACCAACTGTGGGACAAATCCCCATGTAATGACACCCTCAAATTCATCTGGTGCTCATACTTTGTTTCTGTGCCAAATTAGTGATTAGTAGAGGAGTGAGTATGCCTAACTAAAAGCTAATGAGTCTGGTTTTTACAGTTTGTATATTGAGAAATGTCAAATAGCCACATGAAACAGGTATCAGCAGCAATTTGGAAAGGAGAGCTCTATGTCACCCAGTAGTGAATAGGGAACCTGTATTTAGCATGTATTCTGCTGTCAGCTCAGCTGCTGAAACTGATCTTTGCATGTTGATGAAATCTGGTAGTTCACCAGCCCAGCAATGCTGGCAAATACAACAATCATTAAATGAGCCATAGGAATTTAGCTGAGTAAGTGTAGCATACAAATGAGCTGGGGGCATTTAATGCATACTATGGGTCCCAGCTTGTTTTTCAATACCAAACACAGTTTCTACCATTTCACTAAAGCACAGCAATGTATCTGGAGAATACTAAACATACTGGAACTGCAGTGAAGTCAAGAGGTTTTCATTTTGATTGGACAGATACAACATTAGCTAATTTAGCTCCACATTTTCTATGGAATTTTATCTATTAATTACAAAAGCCACCAAAATGAATTTGCACAGAACCAGTACAGGGCAGACTCTTATTGCTATCTCTGCATAGATGAGATTTTTCAGCTCTAATAACGGAGTCTCTTCTGAGATGTGATCTTATGTAGCTTCTTGTTTGGCCTTATATGTTGCTTTTAAAATTCTTTTCAGCAAGAGCATGTGACAGAAGAGGTTTTGAGGTAGCCAAGAAACATACTAATGAGACTGGGCAAAATACTAATGAGAATTCACATATTTCTTTTCTACATTATCCCCAGAGTTGCCAAGGGTCTCTTTGTTTGGTGCTGTTGACCTGAACGATGTTCAATTAGCACTGGTTTTGTGGAGAAATACTAGATGCCACCAGAAAAAGGAAAGGGAGGTTTGACAAGAGAACCACTAAACCCCAACTCTAGCTTTTGGTCTTCTGTAAGTATTAAATTAAGAGGTGTCTCTAGCCTTAATTGTGTCTCATGACAGCCTGTGTACTCCACACGTAAAGAGGGAAGTGTGCTAACCCATGCCCTCTGTTGTTTTGTCAATCACACAAAGGTCACAGCCTAGAGTGGTTGCGGCCACAAAGAAACTGGGGTTATCACTCACTTGGATAGCCTACATTGACTTGGTCTGGAACAAAACCTTTTCAATAATCCAGAGAAAATGTATTAACTGCATGTTAGCTGCCAACAGGCATGCGATGGCTTGTAACACAATATTTTCTATTTAATATTTTGTATACTCATTGGTTTTAGCTTTCACATACAGTTTTTTAAATGATGTAAGCCACCTTGAGTCCTTTTAAGGAGAAAGGTGGGATAATAAATAAATAAATAAATAAATAAATAAATAAATAAATAAATAAATAAATAAATAAATAAATAATAATAATAATAATAATAATAATAATAATAATAATAATAATAATAATAATAATAATAATAATAATAATAATAATAATAATAATAATAATTAACACACATCCAGGTTGAGCACTAGGTATTAAATCACATGATGGTAAAATATATATGTCTATTTGGGGGGACAGTTTAAAAGTTTTACATACTTCTTTTGACATGTGTGGTTTTAATTACAGGTTTCAAAAATGAACTGCACATCTACCTGAGCACAGGGAGGAGCAAAAGAGAAAAAAACAAACAAACCCGGGAAGATACAACAGGGGGAGAGTGAGGGGGCGGCAAACAGGGGGGGTGGGGAAGGGGTGGGCAGAAAAGGAGCAGTCCTGCCCCAGTGATGACTCGTGTAATAGTGAGCCTTTTTCTACTACATTTCCCCTTATGGGAAAGAAATGGAATTGTGGTCAGTAGTCTCACGGCAATGTGTGTGCTAAAATAGGAAAAGCAGTCAAATGAATGGGAAATATTAAGCAGAAGGAGCAAGAGAGTGGGAGCTGGACTACGTACAGGATCCATTGTGGCCTTTGATGTTAGGGAAAATTAATCTGCTTCCCATTAGAATGCAAATATATTACTTAACCAAGCACTGCCATAACTACAATGGAATGACCTCAAGCGAACAGTACAGCTAGAACGCATGTGGAGGATGCTCTTCAGGGGAAAAGAAAGTTGAATTTTTTTCTCCCTTTTTTCTTATATCCAGAGCAAACAAATGAAACAGAGGAGGTGGAAGGAGATTTAAGAAAGGTCAAATGTTATTTAATGCAGTAAAGTGCATAAAATGCTCAAATCATATGTAAAGTATGAGTTTTTGTTGTTTAGTCGTTACGTCGTGTCTGATTCTTCATGACCACATGCACCAGACCATGTCAGGCCTTCCTGTCTTCCACTGCCTCCCGGAGTTGGGTCAAATTCATGTTGGTCGCTTCAATGACACTGTCCAACCATCCTCTGTCGTCCCCTTCTCTGCTTGACTTCAAACTTTCCCAACATCAGGGACTTTTCCAGGGAGTCTTCTATTCTCATGAGATGGCCAAGGTTTTGGAGCCTCAGCTTCAGGATTTGTCCTTCCAGTGGGCACTCAGGTTTGATTTCCTTTAGAATGGATAGGTTTGTTCTCCTTGCAGTCCAGGGGACTCTCAAGAGTCTCCTCCAGCACCACAATTCAAAAGCATCAATTCTTCAGCTGTAAGCCTTCTTTATGGTCCAGCTCTCGCTTCCTTACATCACTACTGTAAAAACCATAGCTATGGCTATCCGGACCTTTGTTGGCAAGGTGATGTCTCTGCTTTTTAAGATGCTATCTAGTTTTGTCATCACTTTCCTCCCAAGAAGCAGGCGTCTTTTACTTTTGTGGCTGCTTTCACCATCTGCATTGATCACGGAGCCCAGGAAAGTAAAATCTGTCACTGCCTCCGTATCTTCCCCTTCTTCCAGGAGTTGATGGAACCAGTGGCCATGATCTTAGTTTTTTTAATCTTTAGCTTCAGACCATTTTTGTGCTTTCCTATTTCACCCCCATTAAGAGGTTCTTTAATTCCTCCTTACTTTCTGCCATCAGAGTGGTATCATCTACATATCTGAGGTTGTTAATATTTCTTCCGTCAATCTTATTTCCAGCTTGGGATTCCTCCAGTCCAGCGTTTCACGTGATGTATTATGCATATAAGTTAAATAAGCAGGGAGACAATATACAGCCTTGTCATACTCCTTTCCCAATTTTGAACCAATGTTGTTCCATATCCAGTTCTAACTGTTGCTTCCTCTCCCACATATAGGTTTCTCAGGAGATAGATAAGGTGGTCAGGCACTCCCATTTCTTTAAGGACTTGCCATAGTTTGCTGTGGTCCACACAGTCAAAGGCTTTTGCATAGTCAATGAAGCAGATGTAGATGCTTTTCTGGAACTCTCTGGCTTTCTCCATGATCCAGCTCATGTTAGCAATCTGCTCTCTAGTTCCTCTGCCCCTTCGAAATCCAGCTTGTACTTCTGGGAGGTCTCGGTCCACAAACTGCTGAAGCCTACCTTGGAGGATTTGGAGCATAACCTTGTTAGCATGAGAAATGAGTGCAATTGTAAAGTAGTTGGAGCATTCTTTGGCACTACCCTTCTTTGAGTTTGGGAAGTAGACTGATCTTTTCCAATCCTCTGGCCACTGCTGAGTTTTCCAAACTTGCTGGCATATTGAATGTAGCACCTTAACAGTGTCATCTTTCAAGATTTTAAATAGTTCAACTGGAATGCCCTCACCTCCACTGGCCTTGTTGTTAGCCATGCTTTCTAAGGCCTACTTGACTTCACTCTCCAGGATGTCTGGCTCAAGGTCAGCAACTACACTATCTGGGTTGTCCGGAACATCCAGATCTTTCTGGTATAATTTATCTGTGTATTCTTCCCCCCGCTTCTTGATGTCTTCTGCTTCTGTGAGATCCCCACCATTTTTATCCTTTATCATGCCCATCTTTGTACAAAAGGTTCCTTTAATGTCTCCAATTTTCTTGAATAGAGATCACTTTATAGTAGGATTAGATTTACTTACAGAGCATAAGATTACCCTACCAGGGGCTACTGGATATGGCCACTATCCAAAGAATGAAGTATGCCTGTGAATAGTAATTACCGTATGTTCTCAAGTTGTTTCTGATTTCTGGCAGCCCTACTAAACAACATGTTCAAGATTTGTAAGATGTTCAACGAATGGTTTAACATTGCCATTCCTCCATGAGTTTTCATGCCTAAGCAGAGATTTTTAACCCAGCTCTAATGAATTCTAGTTTAATACTTTATCCACTACAATATAATGGCTCTCAAAAATTAGTTATTAATAATAAAATAAAAGCAGGAGGGAATTTTTGCCTTCATGGTTTGTTTCTCCCTTCCTGTATGCATCTATTGGACCTCTAAGTGGAAAGAGGTTACTGGACTAGAAAGTCTTGTGGTGTCACCCAGAATGGCTCCTCTTATGCTCTTGCAGCAGATGCTGGGTCTTCTGGGAAAATATCCTGCGCGTACATCCCTCTCCAATAAAAAATTCATCCCTTTCCAATGAGGGCGTGGATCAGATAGAGATCGGCATGTGCAAGAATTCTCTAAAGAACAAAGTGTATTATAAGCTATTTATATGAACAAAATAGCTGCCGAATGGATTATGTATATAGACCAGAAAGCCGGGTCTTCTTTGGCCACAGATAATTGGTAGCAACTCTTTGAAACCACAGGATGTTGTGTTGGAGAAACATACCTTTGTCCACAAGATGGCATTTTTCTGAAGTCCCAACATAAGAAAAAGTGGAGGTGAAAAATGGGAAAGCAAAAATTGAATTCTAAAATCCTTTATAATGAAAATTTGTATTATGCAGGAAGATCATGAAATCAGTATTCTTAAATATGATAGGATTATGCCAATGAACTAGCATGAAGAGAGAATGCAAGGATATCAGTGTTTTGGTAGATGAAATCAAAAAGGCAATTCTCTGCCTAAGAATGGTTGACATTATCTATGGATGGAGGAAAATGATTTTACTCATGGAATGTGTGAGGGTGTTTTCTAAATTATTGCTGTATCTGGCTGGTTGTGTGAATCCCAGAACTTGGAAAAGATACTCTTTAAAATAACACATCCACCATGACCACCGGATATGCTGACTGCAAAATTCTGGGAGGTGTAGCTAAAAATATGACCTTCCAAAGCTTTGTTTGTGAATGAGGCAACTGACAGACATTATTTAGACAGCCATCTAAATTAATGGTTTAGGTAACGACAAAGAGGCCTGCAAGGGTCTTATACAGCAACAGGAAACATTACTTTTCCAAATGGCCAGGCCAGCTGGGCATACAGTATGTAGTTCAGAAGAGTGAGTTTTCCCATTTGTAATCTCATGCCTGCATTAAATAAACCCTCTAGCTCCAGAACCCCTTTATGGATTGCTGCCTTGTTGAGATGAAGGGTCTTGAATAATTCAGAGAAGCTATGGGTTATGCCGTAGCCCATATCTATCTCCTGAGAAATCTATATGTGGGACAGGAAGCAACAGTTAGAACTGGATATGGAACAACTGATTCGTACAAAATTTGGGAATGGAGTACGACAAGGCCATATATTGTCCCCCTGCTTATTTAACTTATATGCAGAATACATCGTGCAAAAGGCTGGACTGGAGGAATCCCAAGGCAGAATAAAGATTGTCGGAAGAAATATCAACAACCTCAGATATGCAGATGATACCATTCTGATGGCAGAAAGTGAGGAGGAATTAAAGAACCTCTTAATGAGGGTGAAAGAGGAGAGTGTAAAAATGGTCTGAAGCTCAACATAAAAAAAACTAAGATCACAGCCACTGGTCCCATCACCTCCTGGCAAACAGAAGGGGAAGAAATGGAGGCAGTGACAGATTTTACTTTCCTGGGCTCCATGATCAATGCAGATGGTGAAAGCAGCCACAAAATTAAAAGACACCTGCTTTTTGGGAGGAAAGTGATGACAAACCTAGATAGCATCTGAAAAAGCAGAGTCATCACCTTGTCAACAAAGGTCCGCATAGTCAAAGCTATGGTTTTTCTAGTAGCGATGTATGGAAGTGAGAGCTGGACTATAAAGAAGGTTGACTGCTGAAGAATTGATGCTTTTGAATTGTGGTGCTGGAGGAGACTCTTGAGAGTCCCCTGGACTGCAAAGAGAACAAACCTATAAATTCTGAAGAAAATCGACCCTGAGTACTCACTGGAAGGACAAATCCTGAAGCTGAGGCTCCAATACTTTGGCCATCTCATGAGAAGTCTCCCTGGAAAAGACTGATGTTGGGAAAGTGTGAAGTCAAGAGGAGAAGGGGATGACAGAGGACAAGATGGTTGGACAGTGTCATTGAAGCTACCAACATGAATTAGACCCAACTCTGGGAGGCAGTGGTGTGCTCTGGTCCCTGGGGTCACGAAGAGTCGGACATGACTTAATGACTAAACAACAACAATAACAACAGAGCTCCAGAAATTTCAGGGGGAATTGGCTACCCACTTACCAGTATATATTCAGATTTGATTATTTAATGAATCAGTATCTGAAATCATACATTTGATTTAGCTTTAGCTAGAACAATCCAGATTTGCTAACACGGAACTGGAGTTGGCTTTAAAGTGAAAGGGAAAGCATTTCTTCTCGTTGTGTGATATAAATGGAGAGAGGAGGGAAAGAGCATGAAACCAAATCTTGTTGTGGCTTCATCCTGATCATCTAAGCTAGGATCCTGTTGGGTGAGGGTTAGTGTAATATTCTTCCAGCATATCTGTTCCACATGTGGTCCTGGTAGGCAAACAGAGATTTCTGTTATGGAAACTGCTTTACATGAGGAGGTGCTGAATTGAACCACTTGGTTTTCCTCAACAGGATTCCTACCTCAAACTGTGGTTATGGTTTGGAAACACACACACAAAACTCAAATTGTGAATCTTCCCCAAATTCTCCTTTGAATTAAAAGAAGAAGGCAAGTTTCTAGACATGCCAGTTAAGGACATGCAGAGGCAGGGTTAGAATAGTGGGGCATTCTTGCTGAATCTCTGAAAGGAATGGAAGACTAAGCATTCCAATAGGGGGCGAGGGAGCTTCAGGATTTCACAGAATTCTTTGACCCACACCTTGCCCAATAAAACTAAAATAAATTACACAGAGATACTTTTTTAACAGAAAAAAACCCTAACACTGAACAAACACTGGCAGAAGAATTTCGTTTTCTCTGCAGAGAATTTGAATTGCATGAATATGAAGTCTTCCTACATTTCAGTGGGTTTTTTTACATTTATTGCACACAGCAGTAAGTCTTGCAATACAGGTGTATTTTTCTTTCTTTCTGGAAAACACATTTTACACCAGAAAATGACAAGCAGCAGAAACTGTGTTTAATCTGAGTTATTTGCACCACAGTCAGGTTATCAGGCGTTCTGCAGCACTATCAAATAAAAGCTTTTGTTATGTACGGTGGCCAAAGAGCAGTTGGCAGAATCCCAAATTTCAGGTTGCAGTTTCGATGCAGTGGCTAGCACTGCACACCTATCCAAGTATTCAGAAGTAGATCCCAAGTACGGTGGTGGACCTATATTTCTAGGGCCCTGAAGCTTAAACTGTTATGGGGTCCCTTTGCAATGAGCAGTGAGGTCTGGATAACTACTGTTATCTTCTTCAAAGGGGTTGTTCCATGGGAGGTCACCAAACTTTAAAAAAAAATGGACTAAAGTTGCTTCTCTGGTCCCTCCAGGATGAGGGGCCCCAAAGCTTAAGTTTCATTAGTTTCAAAATAGATCTACCCCTGCCCAAGAACATGTGTTTAAGACTGGAGTCTGAATAGCAATAGGTTTGCTGTTAACTTACCACTCTTCTACAACCTGGATGCTCTCCATTTTGGTACTGTGTGTCGGCCTTCCTGAACTGTCCCCTCTGTCTTCATTCCTAACAGTGAGGCTGCAATGTAGTACAACACTTTATTTTGTCTAGAGAAAATTAATTTAAAATAATAAATATATCACATAAATAGCAACAACACTGAGGTTTAACATGAAAATTTCACACTCATGGCAACATTTTTTTTGGTCAGCAAATGCAAGCTCATCTTTGAATACCTAGAATAAAAGATTCCCCTAACTTTGGACTTCATCCATTTCCAACACATGATAAAATTAAGGATCAGAATATATCTTTAACATCAACCCTTTAATTGTAAATATTTGTAAGTTGTCTATATTATAAAATTTAGGACATGGAAATAAATTGAATGTCTGTAATTTAAATATTTGTTGGGGCCATTATAACAAAAGTTAGAATATAAATCAAACAAATCACTATAAACATATTTAGCTTATTAACTCACATGCCTAAATCTGTGATAAAAGAAAAAATATTAAGTTATTGCACATTGTAATGTTTAACAGTGGATGAAGATGGTGGTGGTAATGATGATTCCTTATTCATGTAGAACTAGATATTTCTTGCAAGATTTTTTTACTGCCTTTGCATTAGCAGTACTACTAACTACTTTATGCTAACTTTTTAAAGAAAATTGTTTAAAATACTGCTCCCCATGGGGACCACCCCATCGTAAATGTATTTATTTTAATGTAGACACAAAGATGCTCTGGGTTTAGTTGCACATGCTATGTGTGTGCATTATGCTAACATACCGCTATGCACCCCACCCCTAGACCAATTCCTGGGAGTGCTTTTGCTGGTCCCTTTCCTCTCTTTAAGAAATAATGTTTCTGTTTTACAACACAAGACACATGATTGTGTCCTTTCATGCAAGCTCCCTGTTTTGCCTGATTTACATTCATAAACATTCACAGCAGTATGGACACATATGTATTGTCCCTGCTCCTTGTTCCACAAGTGTAAAGTCCATTATGCACCAGAGGCCTGACACATTCACTCATACACTCTCTTGGGTCTGTTAAGCCCTTTTGACCACAACACTGGCTCCTAGTCATCTTGGGCCTTCAATGAAGCATGCTGGATTCTCATGGTGGTCGTTCCTCCTGCTTGCTAGGTGAATACCACATGGCAGATTCCCCCTTATTTTGGCACAGAAAATACCAGCAGGACCTACGGAACTCAGCATTTTGTAGTTCTTGAGAGGCCATGTAACCTAAGATCTATTCACACATTTGCCTGCTCACATGTATAGCCAAATGGGTGGTAGGGATGTAGGGATGCGTATAAAGCACCCCATACTTGGCAGCATCCTAACCTACCTGTGCTGAACACAAAGATCTGAAGATGTGTCACCTGAATGGTGTTACACATAAACCCTGATTGGAAACCTAAAAAAGCTCTGTCTACAGGGAACTCTTCAGACCTCCATACTCAATGCACAAAGATTGAGGGCAGCCATTCTCAATGGGAATCATATGGCCTACTGGGGAGCCCTGGCACATTTGAAGGGGGGCACAGAGTCATCAGTTTGTGTTGTCTCCTTGTTTAGATGGCTTAACTCTAAGGCAGCTAAAGGCTTTCGTTATTTGAGAGTGGGCCCTTGAACCTGAGAAGGGCTCGTAAAAGAGCCATGGCCAAAAAAAGGTTGAGAATAGCTGATCTAGATTACTTCCGTGGTACATGGGGACATTCAGGGATCAGGGCTTCTGTGCATGCCCATGTCACCAACATCCTTTTATTACACGAGTAAGTCAGTGACTGAATAGGATTATGAAATGACAGACATCTGTATCTGAAACAACCAAAGCTAGATTTTCCAGTATGTGTCAGACCATAATGTGTTCTTTGGTTTCAACATGACTTCAGAGTGTCCTCGGCAAACCTGCCAACTTGTTCCTAGCAAATTGGCAAGTGTTTGTCAAATGCTCTACAATGGCATAATGGATTGTTTGCCCCTGACTCCATGGTCTATCATCCACGGTCTAAACTGTGTCCAGTTCCAGGCAGATAGTCCCCCCTTTACTCCTGTAATGAAATACTCCAGTTTATTTTAGCTGGAGTCATTAATGTTCACTATATACCATTTAGGAGTCAGGTTATTATTAACAGAGAGTGAGAAGAATTATATGTACAACAGAATGAATGCCCTAGCAATACCAGGCACTTGTCATATGATGATTGATGATATTGTCCTTAGAGTTAAGCCAAGCTATACATCATCGTAAATGAATAAAACATGGATCTCTAGACTCCTGGGAACCTTTCTTTTCTAATATTAAAGTATGAAGATTCCTTGGCTGTGAGGCCAGTACATACCACTGTGAAAAATGGCACTCTCCAGTAATCACTTCAAAGCCATAAAAATGTGTTTACTTTATAGGGGGCGGGGAGGGGGGCTCTACTTCCAATTACCAGTTGTTGAAAGCAATATGAATTTTGTTTGCCCATAGGCCTGTTTCTTTAATCTATAAAGTTTCATGGAGACAAACAGGTCTTTTTCCTTCCTACCAAAACCTCCTTTGCTTTCAAAGATTATTTGATTATTCAATTCTTATATTAGATTTCTATAATCATATTTAATATCTAGAACAGGAAGATAATTTGCAACAGAACAGTGGGTATATGGTGAATATGTTGATTAAACATGATGTGTGTGTGTGTGTGGGGAGAGAAGTGCCTGTTTTTAACTCTTTTGGCCTCCCTCAGAAATCCTCAGGTGACTTGCCTAAGAAGAAATCATCCTACATTCAAATATTTTCCCCTCCACTGTGGAATTTCCTAACCCTTTACTTAGAACCTGCAGAAAACATCAAAATGCTGTCAAGTCATGCTGTTTTTTACATACAGTATATTGGCTGTCTTGTCTGAGTCCAGTATTGGTGAAAACCTTCTGGGTAGAGAAGGGAAGGTTAGCACAACCTTACACTAGATGTGAGGTGGCCAATGCTGGCAGGGGAGTCCCACGTTCAGATCCTGCCGCCTCCCCCAGGATCACACCTGTCCCAGACCTGGACAAAAATGGGCACAAATTGGGATGAAAGATCCAAAACTGGAAGTGACCATATGCCCACTTCTCGGAGCACTGTTCCCTGAGGCATTTAGCAATGAAACAAACAGAAGCTTTGTCCCTGGCTGGATTTTTTTGCATGTGGGGAGGGGGGGGTCATCAAGGGAAGTATGTTAGGATTTATGGGCCTCAAAATGCTTGGAGGCAACATGTGGCCTGAAGAGAGCACTTACACCATCCCTGGACATTTGTAATGTTGTCAATCAACAACACCCTTAAAAAGAGAGCACGTCTTCTTCCATTTGCACAAGCACCATTTCATCCCAAATCTAGCTGACAACTGTGGTACAAGTCATTACAATTTCACTAGACTATGTGTCACTTGAACCAATTGTCTTAGTTACTGCTTTGCAAGTGGTTGTGCACTGTTGCCCTGTGATACAGTGTAGAACAATGTCTCCGCATAACTGCACTTTCAGCAACACTTTGGAGCCATTTCAACAGATTCCAAACCAGAAACCCCACTTGAAGACACTGATAGAAAAAAAAGAGTTTCAATATACATTTTCAATTCTTTCCTTCACCTACTGAATTAACTGGACTGCAGCCTTTATTCATGCATTTGATTGTTGAATTCTTATATTAAATTTCTATAATATTTAACATCTAGAACAGGAAGATAATTTGCAACAGAACAGTGGGTATATGGTGAATATGTTGATTAAAATGATGGGGGGGAGAAGTGCATGTGTGTGTGTGCGTGTACACACATACACACACACATGCACTTCTCCCCCATATATATACTGTATATACATACATATATATGTATGTATGTGTATGTATGTATATGTATATGTATGTATTTATGTATATGTATACATATGTATAAGGGACGTGGTGGCGCTGCGGGCTAAACTGCAGAAGCCTGTGCTGCAGGGTCAGAAGACCAAGCAGTCGTAAGATCGAATCCACGTGATGGAGTGAGCGCCCGTCGCTTGTCCCAGCTCCCGCCAACCTAGCGATTCGAAAGCATGCAAATGCAAGTAGATAAATAGGGACCACCTCGGTGGGAAGGTAACAGCGTTCTGTGTCTAAGTCGCACTGGCCACGTGACCACAGAATATTGTCTTCGGACAAACGCTGGCTCTATGGCTTGGAAACAGGGATGAGCACCGCCCCCTAGAGTCGAACACGACGGGACAAAACTTGTCAAGGGGAACCTTTACCTTTATACATATGTATGTATATGTATATATGTACAGTATATATGTATATGTGTGTGTGTGTGTGTGTGCGCGTGCGTGTACATATACATACGCGCGCACACACACATGTATATATATGATTATCTGTAGCAACACTGCAAATGGGATCAGCTGCTTGTGCTTACAGTGGTTCATGAGACTGGGAACCCTGTGCTTTTTGAGTGCTTGCCATTCAGCAAAGTGAACTGGCTGCTGGGCTGGGATGTTAAGAAAATGCAGAGGATTGTTGGCTATTTAATTCATGTTTGAATATTAACAGCTGGAGGAAACAACAGGTGCACCTTGATTTGGGATTTACTGATCTGTCTCATGAACTGATATGTCTTTGGACTGTGCTGAATGATTCATTAATATGCACTCAGTGTTTACAAGGAACTAAGCAGAGTTCTAATCACATCCTTGGAATAGCAGAATGTGTTCTCAGGAGTATGAAAATACTGTTGTAACATTAATGGTATGCTGAACACTAAACAGGGTGCGCTAAAATTCCCCTTTTTCACGTATGTCTCCTCTGAGCCCCACTTCTCTCTTACAGGAAATATAACATACCACTGTGCTGTTGGTTTTTGGTCAGTAACAATGATTCAGCAGTGATTCAGTAATGCAGCAGAACAATGATTTCAGTGGGAGAGAAGAACTGTGTGCAAGGAGGGGGTAGGGTCCTATTTATTTATGTCTCTTTATCTTGAAAGCTCCTAAAATGAGGAAAAATTGGCAGAAAAAAAAAATCACACACACTCTCTCAGAGAGACAAACCAAGAGCCTGTATACTGTATTTTAGCCAACAGTGCACTGAATAGGGACCAGGCAGGCTTATCCATGAAGGTTACTGATGATGATAGACCAGTCATGAGTTCATATCCCCATAGATCTCAAGAGATTTCTATATACTGCATTAACAGTGCTTTGGGGCTGCTAAAATCGAGAATAACATCAGCGGTGAGGATGACATAGATCACTTGACTTCCCTGGAGGAAGAATAGGATACAAACATGTTTAACAATGATGATGAGAAATAGAAGGACGACCTCAAGAATACCTACCATTCCTGCTGGATAATAGGCTATGGGGAAATGGATTTACTGCTATGCAGCTCCTGTTTTTCACTTAGGGCAGGGAACATGTGGTTCTCCAACCATGGTTAGACTGCAACTCCCATTATCCTTAGCAAGCATAACCAGTGGTGAGGAATTATGGGAATTTCAGTTTACCAGTATCTGGAGCACCACATGTTCCTTGCTATTGACAGAGAGTAAGCACGTTCCAGATAAGATAAACATTTTTAAATCATAAGAGAATGCACACTTAGCACCCAGCATACTGCCTACTGTGACTATACAGCAACCTCAGATAAACTTGACTTACAGGAAAACATACGTTAGAGGAAGTGGATTGTAATTTATGAAAGCTCATACTGAAATAAATCAGTCTTAAAGGTGCCACAAGACTTTTGCCACGAGACTTTGCCTTGCCTTTTCTCTCTGGTCGCAATCTCCCTCTTGCCCTACATATGTATACATATGCATATATATGTATGGATGTGCATGCATGCATATGTGGGTGCGTACTTGTGAGTGTATATACACACGTACCCTTATATCCTCAATTTTAATTATTTAGCTGATCTAAACCAATTATTTGTCTTTGGAAAACAGACCACTCTGTTTTCCAGTCTGCTTGATATTGCATGTATTTTCTTAGCCAAGCCCTGGAATGTAAGGAGGCAAGCCTGTGTACTGTGAAAATTCATGTTTCACAAATGCTTGAATCATTTTTGATCTAGGCCAGAGGAGAATGCAATCTGCATCAGGGCGGCTTTCAGCTCAGTATTGCAGACCTGTTTCATAGCCTGGTCTTGGAAGGCTTAATCAGGGCACTGCCACCAGCAGCTGAATCTTGAAGGACAGTGATTGGTGGGGCTCCACTTGATCAAGCAGCTCAGGGAGTATAGTGGGGACGGAGGTGGGTGGGAACTTGTTTTACGACCCATCAAGTTGGCATGAAGTTCAAGTAATAATAGCCATTCATGGGTGGTAGATCAATGTCCACTATATTTGTTCTGTCTAATTGCAAATGGGAATAATACAAAGGGGAAAATTAGTGCCCCAGTACGGTAAAAAAAGAGATACCTTGAGGTTATCTGGAAATCTGGAAATCACAAACCATCAGGAAACAGACTGAAGTGTGTGTCTGCACGCAGCAGGAGACACAAAACTAGGAAGAAATAGGAGGAAATGGAACCCCATGAAAAAAAAGAAAGTGGAAAGAAAGGTGATGTGGGAAGGCAAGGAGAATGAGAGGGAAGAAGACATTAGATGCATACTGTGTGACAGCACCTTTAATCACATCAGTGGAGAGCCTCCATACGGAGGAGGGTTTGCGTTCTGCCAGATTTCTTAAAGAGAGGAAAAGCCGTTTCATCTTCTTTGCCTTCTGTCTTAAAAACAGCTTGTTAACAGAAGGGTTCCACTCCGACTTAACTTCAAGAAAGAAGACAGTCTTTGGGGGGAAAAGTCTTATTTCTACAGGGGCCATAGATAGCACATTTCAGTTTAAAGATTCGAGACAGTTATTCCTAGTGTAACTGACATTTTAAGCTGACTTGACCTGATGCATGACTAGAAGAGAAATTCTCTGCAGTAGGAAATTATGCCATGAACTGATAAATCAGCCCAAAGTTACAGTTTCATAACTGCACTCTGGGCGAGTGGGAGACGAAGGAGACATTTTAATAATTTCATGATCAAAACCTGCAATGTACTTGTTTTGTGAAAGGAGTCTGCAGAACTTCCAGCCACACTCCCAAAAAACTCATGTCAATTGTTAATTTTGCTCCTGGGATTCTCAACATCTCCAGTTCCCAGAAGGATGGATGTTGCTATTTATTTATATAATTATGTAACAATAACAGGCAATTTGGGGAAGGTGTGAATAAGCTTCAACTAGCACCACCAAGCTTGCAGAATTTAATTGCTAAGATGATGTCTTTTATCATCTCCCAGCCAGTTACATCCAAGGAAGAATTCTGAAAACTGCTGGTGAGCAGGACTTGTTACCAGCTGGCCGGAATGGATGGGGTGGTGTGCTAGAATAGCCCGATTCACTCTCAGAGATCAGAAAAGTTCTTTTAAAAGATTTTTTAAGACAAGTCAGCTTAAAATGTCAGTTATTCCAGAATATGACAGCATATCCAGTTGTAGTCCAGATAGGTCATATTTATCCTTATTTTCAGGATGCAATCTAGAGAAACCAGCAGGTAAATGTATGTGTCAGTGTGATTACGTTTTATGCCTTCATTCTTCTGCATAGCTCAATCTAATCTATGTCATATCCCCAGGCCTACTAAGGTGTCGGTGAGATCAAGTCGGCACAGGTTCGGCAAGATTACTCCATCATTTGCCTTCAGACCATACCTGCTGGCTGCAGATTATGCTGCTCATGAAGGCCCGAACATTGCAACCAGCTACAGTATTCTCAGAGCTTAGGGAACTTCTTTCTATTTGGACCGTAACATCCAGAATTGTCCCCATCTCTGCTTAGAACGCATGAATACTTAAGTATGTTTTGAACAGGTTTCCTTTCCTTTTCTCTTCCTTCCTGATACCCGGTTCCCCCCAAAATAAGACCTAGCCTGAAAATAAGCCCTAGTATCATTTTTCAGGGTGCTCGTAATATAAGCCCTACCCTGAAAATAAGACCCAATCAAGTGAAACCACGTCCTCCACCATTGTTCAGCAACCAAAATAAGATGACATGATTGTATTTGAATAAATGTAGATAGTTGTACATGAAAAAAAATCATCCCCTGAAAATAAATTTCAGACCCTGCCTTATTTTTGGGGAAACACGGTAGCTCTAGCCACCATGGCCCCTGGCTAGGTGATTCTGGGATTAATGGCCTAAAAAAAGTAATTTTTCCAAATTCTGGATGTCTTAATTACATATTGAACATTTCTTAATGGCTAGATTTCTCTCTGGCCAAGCAGACACACCTAAGCAAAACTCAGCACTGAATCCTGTGAACTATCTTAAGTGATGCATTTGGAGGGAAAACAGAAGGTTAGAATCCAGCAGTTCCTATCAGACAGAAAATATTTAAAAACCATATTATTTTTCTTACTGATTATACAATTTCCAAACAGCTCCCTGAAAGCAGTTTCTGAGTCACAATCATATGTTTAACAAGTAAATATTTGATAGGAGAGGTGAACGGGATCCCATTAGTACCACACCCAGGCGTCTGATTTTTGTTCATCTGGAAAGTGATTTAATATAATAGTCCTGACTCATACTTGAGAAAACATTGCCTATATATATTATACATATACATACACACACACACACACAAATACACACAAAGAGATGATCATTCTTTGTATACTGTATATGCTATTCATAGATTTCCTGAGACTGTATAAAGGTTATATTGCCTCTGTTTGGTGATGGTAATTTATTAGGAACTGACTAACAAAACTTATGTCAATCATATTAACTGACAAATCACATTACCTTGATAGTCCCAAGGGACTGAAGAGTGTAAAAATATAGGAAAAACAAGGTTATTAGTGCATGTAACTTGCGGACTTTAGCCTAAGCACAGGATATCAAAGAATGTCATATGAAATGTAACAATGCTCCTGGGCAGTGTAAGGCATCTTCAGAGCTGCCTTTTGAACAAAATCTGGCAGAGGAACTGGCATGTACTGTGTTCTGAAGAGTTTGTGTGTGCATGTGAATGCCCACAAAGCCCTGAAGCAACCAGTGACAAATAATGCATGAATTGTGATTCATTCCCCTTTGCTATAACTATTCATTTAAAGTATTTGTTAATTGGTTTACTGCCCAGGAGAGCCCCCAAAGCAATATACAATAAAATAGATTTGAAATAGACTGAAAAATATTTTGAAGAGCTAATTAGTTTTGTTTTTTGAAAAAGCTTTAACAATAGAAGTTCACTCCAATACAATACCTGCAAAGTGGAAAGATGTAGAGTGTTGTGACATACCTGCTGTTGTGCATGTATTTTCTTCTGCTACTGGAAAGGAGTCAAACCACTTGCATTATGATTTGTTGGGTGACTGGTTTGACTGAAGGGGATCCTCACTTTTTTAAATAATATAATTTTGGCTGCACACCAGAAACTCAGCAGGGATGAAAGAAGCTTGACTTTTCTTCTAGGAGTGGGGAGCGGTTCCACAGAGAAAGCTCTGCCTCATGTAGCTACCAGCCAAGGAAATAAAACAGGACCCCATCCAAGAACTCAGATTCAGCTCAGGTTTATATTAAAATATAACTTCATTACACTGGAGTCATAAAATTATTAAGGATTACTTCCCTTCTTTTGTGGTGCAACTGTAATGTTTAATAGGTTACGGCTTTATGGAATGGTGGCACAGGGGTATGATAGGGTTCATGTGCTGACCAGTACTGTGGCTTTATGATGTGGTGCGGTGGCAACATAGTGAACAACATTGCACTTGGCAAAGCAAAGCAGACCAGAAGGGGGTGGGGTGTCATCTTAACCAAGGTTGCATGATTGTCATGCATTTTATAAATAATGTTTCTTTACATACCATTCGTTAAATTAACATATTTTACTCCGCTTCCTAAGATTTTTCTGTGCTTTGATTAAGCTATCAATACAAATGGAGATTGCAGCCAAGAAATTAGAAAGTCTGAAAGTTGGAAGAACAGCTATGATAGGATTAGAAAACATTCTAAACAGTTCATATGAGTTGCTGGAGATAAATTATTATTATTATTATTATTATTATTATTATTATTATTATTATTATTATTATTATTATTATTATTATTATTATTATTATTAGTATTAGTATTAGTATTAGTAGTAGTAGTAGTAGTAGTAGTAGTTGTAGTTGTAGTTGTAGTAGTAGTAGTAGTAGTTGTAGTTGTAGTTGTAGTAGTAGTAGTAGTAGTAGTAGTAGTTGTAGTAGTAGTTGTAGTAGTTGTAGTAGTAGTAGTAGTTGTTGTTGTAGTTGTAGTTTTATTAGTTTTATTAGTTTTATTTATATTTACTTGATGATTACTTTTTATTGATGTGAAAGTTGGATGATGATAAAAAGCTAAAAGGGAAAAATCTGATTTATCTGAGAACTGTTGTTAGAGGAAAGCCTTCTGTATATCTCACACAGCTGGAAAGACAAACAAGTAAGTACTAGACTAAGTTAAGTTTGGATTCTCCTGGAAGTAAAAATGACTAAACTGAAGCTATTGTACTTGACATATCATGCCGAGACAAGACTCACTGGAAAAAAAACAACAATGGTAGGAAACAAAGAATGCAGCAATAAAAGTCAAAAATCAAACATGAGATTGACTCAGTAAAGAAAGCCATGCCCTTTAATGTGTATGTGTATGTGTAGAGGAACCTGTGAATGAAAGCGCTTACTGCTAATAATTATGTTGTGTCAAGTTTATTCTGACTTATGGAAACCCTCCCATGGTTTTCTAGGTAAGAAATACTCAGATGTGGCTTTATGGCCTTCTAAGATTGTACAACTTCGCCAAGGCCACACAGATGGGTGGGCTTTTAAGTCAATTAGCCACACACAGGTCAGCGGTTCCCAACCTTGTGTTCCCAGAAGTTCTTGGACTACAACTCCTAGAAAATCCTGCCCAGCCCATCTAGTGATAAAAGCTTCTGGGAATTTTAGTATAAAATGTTTGGGGACTCAAGGCTCTGAACCACTGCTTCAGGCGATCTTAACTGGCCCGCTCAAAAAGTACAGTGGGGATTTTAACTCCCAACTCCTGTCTCCAATGCATTGAGCTGTACGAGCTCTAGGACCTACTGGAGGGTCACTAATTCACAGGGTTACTGTACGTCTGAAGCAATTTGACCAACAATAGGTGTAACAATAACAACAAACACTAGGAAAACATTTTGAAAAGGTGGCACTCCTTTTCTAGCCCATGGAAAGGGGCTGAAAGGTTGAGTGGGCCAAGGAAATAGGTAAAGAGGCCAGGAGTCTTGCGCTTGTAGTACATTACAGAACTGAGAACTTTAGCAGTGCTTACTTGACAAGGCACACCTGCTGAAATCCCCTTCTTATACACAGCCATTTCACTCAGTCGCATCTTCTTCATGCACCCATCCTAGGAGTAAGATCAATGTGAAGTAGGCAGGACTACCTGTAATTCATGTCAATTTGGATGTTTTCCAAACCAAGCATAGCATCTACATGGCTGAAAACATGCATGACTCTTTTCCATGCAAAAGCCTGCAAGATCCCTGCAAAATACACTGCCTAGTTCTCTGCAGGATAATTTAAGTTCATATCCTGTCATCTACCATCAGAGAGAAGAGCAAGAAAAAAAAAAACTTAGGTGAGATAAAGAAGGAAGGTTTTTGGACCCTTACCTGTGGGTCACTAGTTCCCTATCCCTGGTTAAAGAAAAGCAAAGAAGCAAAGGGGTTGGAAATGATTCTGACAGTTGTCTAATGCAACCCCTTCCCAATGCATAAGGCATGGCCTTTCACACACACACACACACACAGATATATATATACCTTAGCCAAATAAATTTTGTACTTTTTGAAACAACACCAAAAATCTTCAAATTCTGTTTAAAAGAGGCAGCAGTGGGATGAGCACACACACTGTATCAGCCCGTCTTCTAACAGCTTCCAGCCCTCTGAAATAAACTCTCCAGTTATATCTAATAATATACAACCCATCTTCATAAATAATATGACAGTGCCAAATTTAATAATGACAGCTACATTGGAAAAAAGGAAGAGGGGAAATCTGGCTTCTAGCAAGGGTGGATTTAAAGGCTTTTGCGTGTGCGTGTTAAAAATAAAGACCTTTTAAAAATATGTAGGCCTTTAAAAATATGCGTATAGCTGTCAGACGTCTCACAAATTCACCATAAAAATAATGACAAACGCATGGATCATGTACCTTTTTATAACTCTGCTAGCTGCTAAAGCCATATGAGAGAAATATTCCTTTTTAACAAAAAATAAATATTTGTGTAACAAGGTCAGAAGGAAAAGATTTTAGACTATTGTTGCAGCTTGAGGCAAATTACAAAACCAGAAAGAAAGGTTTTCTTGCCAGCACTGACTCTTGCTGAGTCCAACACACTCTGTGAACATCCTGGAGGCTTTGGGAATCACCTGCTTCACCCAAAATATCTAAGTTCCTGAGTCTGACATGGTGACCTTATTCAATACAGTGAAGGCCAGGAGTGCTCTGTCCATTCTGGGATACCCCCCCCCCCCAGCCTGGGCCTCACACTGTCATGCGCTCCACTAACGTTATGTGAAGCATTTATTCAGAGCTTGTCCTTTGTTCTTTTTCCCACTTGGAAAAAATAATGGAAATATAGCCAGCCTCCTTGGAATTCATCTGGCACACTTTCATGGTTCCTGTTTTCAAACAAGGAAAGTATGACTTCTCTTCATAACACCTCTGTGTGGGACAGGAAAGGAGTGTTGCTTTAAGAATGAGTGGTTTGACACAGTTAGTGAAGGGCATAATCAAGCAAGGAAACAGGACCCAGCAAGCCATAAATATCAGGAAATGAGGCAATCTCACCGGATGGTATGTTCTACTGTCACCTGTGGGGTCAGTGACACTGAAGAGTGTGACAGCATGCAAGTATCTGTCTCACAATTTGGTTCCAAGTCTTCATTGGGATATTGGGAAGTCTTGTTTATTCTTATACCAAGGGAATGAATATTGAGCCTTTTCTAGTCAAGGAGAGATGAAGGTAACATGATGAGTCTAAACTCTGGTGCTAAGTTTACCAGTCATTCTATGAACTGTGGTTGTCATAACCACATAACCACGTTCAGCTCTGGTTATCATAACAGCTGTGACATAAGAAAGGCCTTCAACCATCTCTGAAGAGTGGCTCTAGCTAGAGAACGATGCAGCTGTTGCTGCAGGGAATAAATTATATGTGTGGCAACATGTAGAAATGGGAAAGGGGGAAAGGTAAATTAATCTCTCCTTAATATCATCTGCCCGACCCACCAGATCATCCCAGTTGAGACTCCTCTGGGTGGTCACCCCAAGAGAAGCGCATAAATTCTCTACAAGAGGTAGGGCCAAGTTAAGTTTTAAGAGCCAAGTCTACAAGTTTTAAGGCTCTTTAGGCAGGCTTTCCCTCCTGTCATCACTTGATTATTTTTATTTTTCCCCATCTTGAACCATATTACTATTGTTGTTTTTTATTTTATTATACTGTTGTTATTCTATTTTTATTGTTACCTGCCCAGAGTACACTTGTGTCTAGATGGGCAGGGTATTAAATAAATAAATAAATAAATAAATAAATAAATAAATAAATAAATAAATAAATAAATAAATAAATAAATAAATAAATAAATATAGGGCCTTCTTTGTGATGGCTCCAACTTTATGGAACCAGCTTCTGGAGGAGCTCCATCTAGCCCCTCCCTGTGGACTTTTAGGAAGCAATTAAAAACACTGTATTCACAAAGGCTTTCATGGCTGGGATCTAATGGTTGTTGTAGGTTTTTTGGGCTCTTTGGCCGAAGAACAACCTTCAGAACACGGCCAAAGAGTCCAAAAAACTCACAACAACAATTAAAGACACTGCTTTCAGGAAGGCTTTCCACATTGACACCAGCTGACCACCTCCTCCCCCCTTTTCATTCCCCTCCTCTTCTTCCCTCTTTTCACCCATCAGCTCTGCTGACATGATAGAGTGGCAAAGTTAGTGTGCTGGTTATTATGCAAAAAACATAACTTGCCGGCCTCTAAAAACTCATGGGAACATCAGGTAGAGAAGGTGTCAGAAAATGAGGAAGTCAAGATCTTGTGGGGTTTCCGGATCCAAACGGATAGACACCTTGAATGTAACACACCAGACAAAGTCAAAGAAGCACAGTGGGGAATCAAACTCCCAGTCTCTGGCTCTGCAGTCAGATACCTAATCCGCTAAGCTATCCAGCAGTTCTAGGCTACACTGCATATCTTATAGATGCTAGCTTTCTATAGGCAGGGAGATTTTTGACATGGAAGGGAGCATCCCCTTGCACCATTACCCTGCTTAATGCCTTTAAGTGTTGTAGTCAAAAATAAAATCACAACATGTGTATTTCTTAATGAATGTTAGTTACTTGTTAGTTACTTTAGCCTTACTTGTGAAGGTTTACTGTAATAAAATGTAAACATCTTGATTCAGTGGAGTGACATGTTTTTCCTAGCAAGAAAAAAAGTTAATGAAAAGATATATATAATAGCATTTTTGCTTAGTCTAGTAACTTCCATTATGTGGTCCCCATTGCTGTTTAAGGACTCTTGCGGTATTATAAGGTATTATGGTGCTTATTATTAAAGTGATTTAAGACAGAAGAACCATAGGCTCTTTCAAACAGATAGCTGTTATCCTGCCAAATCAAACGCTTCTCTTGAGGTTATAAATTTACTGCCCATTAAACAAAGGTGTGTATATTTGTCTGTCAGCCAGTGTGTAAATAGAAACCTTAGAGCTCACTACAATTCAAATAGAGTCCAAAGTAAAACTGATACTCTGAGTGTCTCTAATCAAGCAGATGCAGCCCTAAAGATCCCTGATGCTTTTAAACCACACGACTCAAGGGTGCTATGCACCACTGCAGGGCGTAAAGCATATAGTAATTGTCAGTGCAAATCAATCTACCCGGTGGAACTACAGTGAACAAGTCTTGAATGTGGGCATTAGCTTCCAGTGCCAATGTACATATCCTGTTCCTGTAAACTCTTATGTATCTGCTTTTCATTTTTCCAAAGAGTGTCCAAATAACCTGTTCCGTTGAGTTTAGGGCTCATTTCTGCCACTTTATTTGTGGGGTGTAAAAATGGGAATGGGAGGATTTCAGCATTTGGGGGATGGGGCAGTTCTCATTGAGAGGGGTCTTACTACTGCCCATAGCATCTTCCCTTTTTTACTTTAATTCTCATTGCAGCCAGGGTGAGAGAGTATGGCAATAGAATGCCTCTTGGCAATTGCTGGGTCCAGTCCTCCTCTCCCACCTCTGAATGTCCTGGAGGAACACAACATCATGACGTAGCTAAACTCCAATTAGAACTTCAGGGGGAAAAATGACAGCCACCAACAGGAGTCACCTCTCTCACTGCTATGTCATGACAGCGCAGTGTCATATGAATGTGGAATTGATTTTCCTGCCTCTCTCCTAATCTAACTTGCATTTTATTCCTATCTTTCCTTCATATTGGATTGTGAAGCTCTTCCCTTTCAGATGAATACTTCTGTACACTTTATTTACATTTTCCTTAATGTAATTATATAATTTAAACATTTTTACCTTGCACTTTCCCATCACTGACTCCAATATGTACAGGTGAATTCTTTTTTAATTGTGCCATTCCCATTTTAAAACATACTGTACAGTTTGTTTGTTCCTGCAAAACATCCTGCTAAGCCTTGCAAACATCCAAATTCATGAGGGAACACATATTTCTTCTCACAATGAGTCCTAAGAGGTGAGAAAAGGCTGCTCTGGCCAACCAGGGGAAATCCAACAGCATTCTTTTCTATCTATATAATGTTTATTCTTCTGAGGAAATTCTGAGGTGGGAAGGGAAAGGTGATGGTCACAGTGAATAAAAATGAAAATTTATTTTTAAAACAAATTTAAAAAATTCTCCATCTGCAACATGCCTCCAGTTTTAATGACTCGTTCTTACCTTGTGCCACTAAATTTTTAGCCAGATTTCTATGAGCTTTCAGCTCATTCTAAATCAATAATCTCTATAATTACTATAGTTATTGTTGTTTAATCCCAATGTTCTGTTTAATTTCAGTGTTCCAATTGGATATTGCACATACTATTTCTATAAACTGACATGGCCTTACAGATTCCCATTATTGTAGTAAATTGATTTTTCCTTCCTGATTCCCCTAAAAAAGCACAACAAGCTGGACTCTTCCTCTTGCTTCTCCTCTAATAGAAAATCAACATTCACAAAGTCACACAAAAATGCTGAGAATACACATTTTAAAAAAATATATCCTGTGGAAGTCTTTGAACAGTCTTTGAATTCTGAATGAGAAATTCGCACTTTGGTTTTGGACGCAAAAAGGAGTATCATATAAACTGAGCTTTATTTTATTTTATTTTGTTGTCTTTTTAAGACTGGACCGCCTTTATAAGCTAAGGCAAGAGTTCATGTCACAGAATGGTGTTTCCCCTTGACCTTGCTCAGAAACGGGGGGGGGGGGGGCATTTAACCTCTTTCAGGGAGGACAGTTCTCCATTTTAAGAGGTGTCTTCTATTTCGGTGATGTGTAAGTGGCTTTGAAATGGTTCAAAGAAGGGGCCATTTTTAAAGAAAAGAAGCAAACCATACACACTGATACAACTATAACTGATAGGACTACTGATGAATGGCAGAAGGATATGGCATGGCAACTGTGTATGAAGTTCAGATATGAGATCAGCCCCAGTAGTGTTCAGACCATTCCTCTGAAATAACCAATTGCTGCCTAGCCAGATATTTCACCAAAGCTACAGTGACCTGTGTTTATTTTCTTTCTGCATATATTCTTTTTTAGTAAGCTGCAGGAAATACAAGGCATGGGATATTTCAGAGTTATTAAATACTATATCTTATTGATATATTTGATTATTCTTTATTTCAGCGTTGCATCCAAGTTTGTTAACTAGTCAGAATCTCGTGCAATATGTGAGTAGTAGCATATCACTTAAATCATAGTAATAATTACTAATCGTGATAATATTTGCATATATAATTTAAATTAGCATATGCAAATTTCAAGCAAAATGTCCTCTGTTTTTAATGTTCCTTGTCCTCCTTTGGTGATGTTAGGCAATGTAGCAGCAGCCATCCTACTCTACTGAGGACACAGCCCTAGTTGCTAGCAGCCACAGGTCTTGATAGTACTATTTATGATGGACTTATGCTTTCTTTTAAGTCAGGTTTCTCATTTAGCCTTACAGAGGCACTTGCCCCTGGCAATGGACTGCTGAAGGTGATGAATGAACTGCTAGCCCCATTTCAGACTCAGTATTAATGTTGCCCCCAGGAATTGTACATTAAATGCCTTTTTTTTATCTCACAACCTCATCCTAGAAACAAATGTCACTGCAAGGGAAACAAAAAGGGTGAGCAACAGGCCTACCAGCAGCATGGGGCCATGCGCTACAGCGGCAGGCCATTTTAGTGAGGAGAGTTCAAAAGAGGCATCTTTGAAGACCAGCATCCCACTTAACTTGGTTTTCAAGGACCACCCCACCCCCACCCCAGTATTTGTGAAAAGGAGGCACCTCTGCAGAGAACTGTTCTTGTGCTTTTTGAGACCCTGTTGCCAAATTCTCTTGTTTCCCTTGCAGTGGTGTACGCCACTGGAGAAAGGTTAGAAGAGAGAGAAAGGGTATTTACTGTCTAACTAAACTGAAGCTGTCATACTTTGAGTACGTTGTGAAAAGACAAGACACACTGGAAAAGAGAATAATACTAGGAAAAACTGAAGGCAGTAGGAAAAGTAGAAGAGTGCACATGAGATGCAATGGCTCAATAAAGGAAGCCACAGCCTTGAGACTGTAGGTCCTAAGAAGGGCTGTTGAAGTTGGAAGAATCTTGATGGCACATAACAATAACAAAATGTTTGTTTGCTGGGATGAAGAATGTGAATAATGTTATGGTGGGTTGTTGGGAGGGTAATCCAGAAAAGAAGTATATATAAACTGCTTTGGTTACACTAGAGGAAAAATGTGATATAAATGTAAGGAAGGAAGAGAGAGAGAGAGAGAGAAAGGGAGAATTGGGGTGTGCCATTTAGCAGATTTTAGGACCAGACAATCCGTATTTTGACTTATACCTGTAGTCTGAAGAAATCTCTGTGTTGCATCAGTCCCAATCTACTGTGTCTTTAAAACATTTATTCTCTCGCTTAAAAAAAGATCTTCAATCTCAAATGTTGAAAGATGGAAGAGAAAGTTATTAGGCCATCCAATCTGTTTTGGCTTACATTATTTTTCCATACTTTTCTCCAATCTAATTCTAAGAATTGCTTGCAATGGCATTTCCACCACAACCTTGAATCTAACTTTGCTAATGTTCTTATGTTTACAACAGGCTGCTGTAACTTAACAACTCAGGCCTGCCTTAACCCTCACTAGAATCTGTATAACTAATAGTGTACATTATCAGTGCTAACAAACAGCACTGCACCTTACAAATACCCAGAGGAGTTGAGAAGGAATGAATGATATTCTGTAGATGTTGAATATTTACAAGCTTATTATATGGGCACTGTGTTGCTTTGGAGCCCTGCCAAGGGAAACATACTGGAGTTTTAAAAGAACTTCTGAGAAGAACTGTGTGCTTAAAAGTTTCCCAGAGAAGGATTATAATGTAAATAAATTAAGTTTGCTTTTTCAGAGCAGGAATACATATATATAATTATATAAATATAATTCTATTAACTTAATGTGTTATTTGCTGTCAAGTCAGAATTGATGTATAGTGACCCTATTTTTCAAGATAAGGGAAATATTTAAAGAGTGGTTTTACCAGTTGCGTGTGTGTGTGTTTGCGCGCGCACATACACACACAGAGAGAGAGAGAGAGAGAGAGGAGAGAGAGAGTGAGTTTCCATGGCTGTGTGGAGACTTGCAGAGGGTTTCTTATTGGTGTGTTGAGAACTGGCTGAACTATACCGAAACAAGAAGATCTTATTGAAAAGATACGGGAAATAGCCGAAATGGACATTTTAACAGAAGTCATGAAGGACTATCCTTTGCAAAAGGCAACAGAAAGATGGGATCTATTTAACAAGTGGACTGAATCAACAGGCAACTTATGAATAGCATATATTGAAATGAGAACTCAGTCTAGAAGGCAGAAAAGAGTAAATAGAATAACTTAAAATCTTGATATGGCAATAGGTACAGAATGGATGGAAATATGTTATTGTCTCCCCTCTTCCTCATCAATTCCAATTCCCTTTTCCTTTCTGTCATCCCTTATATATATATGGCTGAACTATATAGAGGCGGTGCTTCACACAACATGATTTGCCGTACAGAGGCAAAATCCTAAAGATGGAGACATTGCTTTTGGCCCTGTGAGAATTAGATATTCTCATTTCCTCTTCACTGTAGAAATGCTATACTTTTTAGTGTACCTGTTGCACAATTACCCTACTGGTAGTCAACAATGGGACAGCAAGAGAATTAAATGAAATAGGTTAGTTGTAGATGAGTTCCAAGCTAGAAGTAGATAAACCAAAGTAAACTACTGAGGAGCTAGAATCAGAGCATAGTAATCACGTAGTAGAAACACTAGGATCAGCCAAAATGTCACAAGAGCATGCAAGTCTTTGAGTTCTTCGGAGTTCTTTATCAGGCTGGGTAGTATGAAAGGAAAGTGGGGAAAGGGGGTTTCTTCCTCTGCTTTTTCCACTACCTAGCCTGAGGATGGGTTTTGGAAAACTCAAAAACTTGCACAACTTTGTCATATTTCAGTTATGTCTAACAAAAAAAAAAAGAGAGGCTTCTGTGGGTTTTGCTTCTTACCGGTCATGGACCAGCATGGCTATGTTTCAGATTTTTGTGTCTGTTATCATTGAGGCTCCTCTGGGTGGTCACCCCAAGAGAAGCGCATAAATTCTCTACCAGAGTTTTGCTTCTTACCGGTCATGGATCAGCATGCCTACGTTTCAGATTTTTGTGTGTGTTATCATTGTTGCTGTTGTTATTGTTGTACAACTGCTGAACCAAGTACAAAAATTAGGCTTTCATGCTAGGAAACCATGTTGTAGTGTTCTCTTGGGATCATATTATGTGGATAACTGAAAGCCTATAGCAATTTCATTTTGCAGATGTTCTCAGAAAC
The DNA here is from genome assembly GCF_051106095.1 of Pogona vitticeps. Taxonomy (NCBI): domain Eukaryota; kingdom Metazoa; phylum Chordata; class Lepidosauria; order Squamata; family Agamidae; genus Pogona; species Pogona vitticeps. Next base: position 72,708,378 of record NC_135783.1, on the reverse strand, counting down.
TAAAAGGAAGATAATTAGCGCAATGGAAAGGTTGGCTGCTCCCATATTTCCCTTTAACCTGAGTTTTCTAAATGTGCAGTCTCTTGAATAAAAGTTTTAAAGCTGACGGCATATATAATCATAGAAAAATTGAGCTGAAAGCGGCCTATAATTTTATTTACTTTATTTATTCAAAATATTTTTATCCTGCCTTTCTCCTAAAAATAACCTAAGGTTGCCTACATAATTAAAAACACAATACTTAAAGCTAAAAACAATACATTATTCAAATATTAAAGAATTAACATCATTATATTAAAAATGGTAGGTAAAAGCATTTAAAAAAGCAGATTTAGAATCAATAAAATATAAACCATCCTGTTAATTTTCTCCTACAGTCAGTCACTAAAGAAAACTCTGCCTGAAGAGAAAGGTCTTCACCTGCTGGTGGAAGGACTGCAAAGATGGGGCCAGCCTGTCCTCTTGTGGGAGTGAATTGCGGAGTCTGGGAGAAGTGACAGAGAAGACCCTCTCCTGTGTCCTCACCAAGCACATCTGTGATGGTGGTGGGACCAAGAGGAAGGCCTTTGCTCATTATTCTTAACACCTGGACAGGCTCATAAAGGGAGCCCAATGTACACCCTATTGGTCCAGTAGATTTGTATCAAGTCAGGATGAATGATTTGATTTAGACCCAAGTAAGGAGTGTGGGCATTTCATATCTCTTTGGCATGGTTGTCAGTGAGGGCCAGTCTAGCCACCATCAGTGGAGGTTTCACCTCACTTCAAGATATCCCCTAGATGTGAAGTGTGTGGTCTTCCAGAAGCTGCTAGATTGCAATTCATAATCCATCATCATTGAATATGCAAACTATTACTAATGGAAGCTGCCGTTCAGCACTGTTCGGTGGACCACATGTCCCCCACTCTGCCTCTCATGCAAAAATTTTATTTTTTTTCCTCCGTAGGACTAAGCATTTCACTTACCTGGGACAAAGTAGAAAGAGTAAATTGAGGGATACCAATAGGATACAGTACTCCCTGACTTAGTGACCTCCAGTGCTGATAATAAACCTGTTCCTGTTTCTTGCAGTACAGCAGTAGTGGGGGGAATGTCATTGTTCTGGGAGCTATTTGCCAGAGGTGCATGGGGCTGAGGACATCATTATGCGTAAGCGCTGATCATTAATATGGAGTAAATTTAGAGTAATGACAATTTAGTTTAAATGGAAACAGTGCAGCATAATGAGAAGGTCTGAAAAGTGTGCATAAGGACTAAGCTGCAGCTTAGTTGCCCAGCTGCTAACTGTCAATAGATGATCTCAAAGTCTTTCCCCTGCTCTCCCTTCTTATGGTTCTTCATCTCTAAATTGGGCTTAGACCAGTTTGCCTTTCAACCAAAGGGCATTGTCAGATAGAAAACTGTCTTCTGTAAATATGATATGTGGCTCTCTTATTGCCCAACCCCCCCACACAACTGGAGTACAAATGAATTTGGGGACCTAGCTTTTACAGCAAAACAAGCATATGTATGCCCTACAGAGTATCACCTTGTTTCCCTGAAAATAAGACCTAACCTGAAAATAAGCCCTAGTCTGATTTTTCAGGATGCTCATAATATAAGCCCTACCCCAAAAATAAGCCCCGGTTAATGGAAACCCTGTCCTCCACCATTGTGCAGCAACCAGAAGAAGATGACAGGACTGTATTTGAACAAATGTAGATTGCTGTACATGAAAAAATAAAACGTCTCCTGAAAATAAGCCCTAATGCCTTTTTTTTGAGCAAAAATTAATATAATACCCTGTCTTATTTTTGGGGAAACACAGTAGTACTATTAGTTTTATTTATATGCTGCATTTCTCCCAACAAGGGACCCAAACAAGCACATGGCAGAGACTGGAAAAGTTACATTTCAGGATTACAATGCCCAGAATCTACCAGCCAGTCCAAAACATAACTTTTCCAAGCTTTGGTAAATGGCTGTATACATCTACACGACTCCACTGATGTCATTGAGTTTTCCATGTGCGTATGAATATTGCTATGTTAAAAGTTTACATGTTTTTGGGATAGATACTCTGGACAGCCTAGGATAGAAGGATCACATGATTATCTGAGTTATTTTAAAAACAGAAAATAAACACTGATTTCAGTCTCAGATTTCCTGAGCTGACGATTCTTTTAGGAAGAACTGGGTTGCAACAATTTCCTGGCCTGCTCCCTGTTATGATGATGAGTCTCTGCCAGTTGAAGGATCTCAGTGGAATCTGAATGTGCCCAGACTATAAATACAATCCGCAGGTTATACATCAAATTATCAGAAAGCAGTAAACAGGATAGTTTTGCTCCTATTTATTCTTCATTCAACACACACTGACTTTCACTTTCATCAGATTCTCTCCCTGCTCCAGACATAGAATCAAGGAACTCATATTTTAGCAGATATTTTCTGGGCTAATTTCCTTTTTTCTTTCCTTTTCTCCTTTGAGTTTTCATACTGCCGTTTTTAAAAATACATGTAATATTAGGAAAGTCATAGATGGAAAAGCCTGTCCAACATCTTTTAAACTGTGTTATAAAACAGGTTTTTTTTGTGGGGTGGAATTTTATGAACTTTCGAGAAGGCAAAATTTTATGTAAAAAAGAAATCCAAATATCTAGCCTGCTCTCCTGGTTATGAATGCTTTATTTAAAGGAGGATGCCAAATCACATATTCCCAAGTGCAAAATAACAGGGTTTTTTGAGTGGTTTCAAAAGGGCAAAACATAACCTTGCAGAACAGTTTTTGGCCTTTATAAAACAAATGGGAAATCAACATGAGAATTTATTACATATGAAAGATGCCAAACTGCTTCATGTCTGATGGCTTTTGGCTGTTAGTTACCTGTGCTTGATAGGGTACCAAACAGATTGAGAGACATACCATGAGCAGCTGCAACAACAACACCAACAGAAGCAACATGTGTTGTTGGGCCTTTGGTTTCCAGGTGCTTGAGAAACAGCAGATGTTCCTTCATTTTGTGACTGTTGCCTTTTTCTCATTTCAGCTCCTTCGGTGCCCCAGAAGCTAGAAAATGCAGATACAAATTTTTTTTTAAAAAAAGCAAAGGAAATAGAAATGTATCTGTGTTTGTTCTGAATTAATTGCTGTAGTTCAAGCAATTTTTGAACCCCAACATGTGAAATCCGCCACTAATCTGAATGAATGAATCCGCCACTAATATCAGGGTTTATTAAGCATCGCAGTGACATTCCAGAGACTGGAAGAGTTGTCTCTCTATACCAGAATCACCCATTTTGGCTGTGGGATTATGGAATTTGCAATCAAAAAAAGCAATGTTTCTGAGTTTTGTGACATAATATATTATCTGCTGTTTTATGTTCCAGAAAACCTGGATCCTAAAACCAAATTTCTCCAGAGAACTTATATTCTAAAACTAAAAGAACAATAGGGATCATGCCAAGCATCAGGGAATAAAGGTGGGGACTTGATTTTTCCCAGGCTCCAGAACTAGATTGTGCATGCACACCACACTTCCATTACTCCAATGGTTAACACTTGAAGCAGCATAGGAAAGTGTCCAGTTGCTAAGCCTGAGTCTCCAGAGGGTAATGGTAGCGAGACTGCTCTGAGTCATCCACCCTGCCACTCTCTTCCTCTCTAGACTTTTTAGCAAGAAACAGGCTTTAGGATCATGCACCTGAGTATTGTAGACACACACCTCGGCTATATGTTCTTGGAGCCCAAGTTCCTCCCACTGAAAAAGACAGATTTCCTTCACTTCCAGAAATATCTAGATGGTACATATGGATGTCTGTGGGGAAGAGACATGTGGGGAGTTCTTCCCTCCCTCAAAACTTCAACATGTATTAATTTATTTTAATGTACAGTACACAGACTTGAATCCAGCTAGGTGTGTTATCTGAAACCACCAGTGCTCACTTTCCCACAAAAAGCCAGTTCATTATAAGTCCTGTGTTTGCTCATTGCTTTATCCTCTTTTTCTTAGGTCTTACTTTTCATGCCATGCCCTTCCCTCCCCATAAACTTGGGTTGGAGTTTATGATGCCTCTTGTATTCCACATTAGTCCTGCCAAATTCAAAGTTCTGAAGGTTTTCCTCCCACTGTTTGTAGGCTTTTAAATGTCACTGAATGCAGTGCTAAGGCTCAGAGCACATGCCGACATGCACACAAATTAAACCCACAAATATATTGTAGCTTTATGCCACTGTGCCACAGAGTTTGAAAAACCTGAAGGCTGATTTTCACTGATCCTCTTTTTATATTTTGCGTTACTTTGGTTAGTTCTTGTTGACAACCATGATAAGTGGGATGCATCTTACAATTTCTATAGCACTCGTTAGTTTTGGAGACATTAACAACTTGACTATTATAGTTTTTCTATTCTTTGCACTGAGAAAAAAATGCCATTGACAAAAAAGTTATTCTTTGTGTACAGCAAATTAGACCTAGTGCCCAGGCTTTATTCTTGCTAACCCCCACAACTTACTCATGAAAGTAGCCTTGGGGAAATGTTACTTTCACAATTCAGTTATGGAAGCCTGAGCAATTTATGACACATCAAACAGAATCTACAAGACTTCTACCCTGGGCTAGCAGATTCTTCATAATGTCATCATTTTTTGTTCTCCTAGGCAGAAAATAATGTTATGCAGGCTGTGGTGAATTAAACAGGGCAGAGTCAGCTTTTTAAAATGGTTTAATTATAAAAAGTTGCAACCAAAGAATGGGAGGCGCTATACTCCTGGAGAAGAGCACCCTATCTTTAATAAAGAACTATCCTACAATGCTTCCGTTTCTTTAGGGGAAAATGAAATCAAAGCTGCTAAAATTGTGTTCTTTGTTTCAGCAGAATATGCTAGTGTATGTACCCAATGGCTTAAATCCAGTGGCATAAAGTTATGCCATGTAGCGTTGATAACATCATAAGCCACAGCTATTTTTTGAGAATTAAAAGGTTCCAACATGAGCACTTCATATTCTTTCTCCTGAAGAAATGACTACAAACCACAGCAATCCCACCCAATCGTGGTGTGGAGGCAATGGGTGGTCGGCTGTGTGGGGGAGGTAGGGAAGAGCTGACTGGACTCCTTCCACAATTGGTGTGACAATGATGGAGCCTTGGAATTGGTCCTGCTGGGCGGAATTGGGCCACTGCTGCTGCAGTTTATATTCGTTTCTCCAGTTCCAACCCCCACCCCACGAAAGGTTCCAAGGCTCCCTTGGGATCTCCATAGTCCTGGGGACACCATTAGGGGATGCAGGATTGGGCAGTTTGATTAACCAGGGAGATGTCCCTACACACTATCATACCTCAGGACAAAAGCTGATCCCACAGCTATAAATACTCATCTCCCAAACAAAATGCTACTCCAGTCCTCTGAAGATGCCGGCCACAGAGACTGGCGAAACGTTAGGAAGAACAACCTTCAGAACACGGCCAAAGAGCCCAAAAAACCCACAACAACCACTGGTGACATAATAAATTAGATTTACTGAATATACAAACATGACCCATCATGGCATCACCACAGTAGGGAAGACTTTGATTTCAAAAAATCACCACCACAAGGATGATTTTATCACCAGTAGCAATTTTTGGACATTAAAGACGCACTGGGCCCCAAACAGCTTCCCCAGGACCATAAGGATCCTAAGGGAGCCTCAAAACCTTTAGTGGAGGAAGAATCGGATACTTTTAACTTCTGAAAAATGGCTGCAGCTGCTTTCGTGGTGTAACTTTACTAGAGTTCAACCACTCTACGACTGCCAGTTACTATTATGCCTTGACATTGTACTGTGTTCAGAGATGAGTGGGCTGATATTTCAGAGACAGAGTAGCTAGTTATGCTCATAAAAGGTACGTCGTCTTATCTAGAAGCTTATTCAACTTGATGCAAAAAGTGTGCCAAATTCTGCTATGTACCGTATTTGTAGTTTATCCAGTTGGGTTTCTCCATTAAATTGCTGTAGCCATCCAGATGATAATTTGCAAGAGTATTCAGGGTGGAGGCAGAGAAACTGCTTTAAGGAGCTAATGAGGTGCTAATAGGGAATTTTCACCTCTCTTTTTGTTTCCTAAGTTCTCCTAAGTGCCCTAGACTGAGAAACTCTGTTCCAGCACTGAGCTGATCTATTTTTAAAGACACTGTATAGAGACTAGAGGTGCCTGGTTGAGGAGAGCAGATACCCTATGAGCACCTCTTTGTATGAGATAAGGCAGTTAAACTGGCAGAAAGCAGACAAAAGCAAAGTAAATCATAACAATCTTTATCAGCTGAAAAACAACAAAAAGGCAATTCCTTGTTAAAAAAGAAAAAAAGAAATTCCATAACAGGTTTTCCTGCATTGAGCTTTACATCATATAATCACTGGGTTTTAATTCAAATTCATTTGTGCCCAATCTGATGTAAATTACAATGTAGTTGCCCCCTTATATATGCAGAGCTCATGGCTCAGACCAGCTGCTTAAGATGCATTTAACAATTAAGTACTTCAGCCAAGGAACACAAGTCTTTTTATTATTTACTGTATTCCAATAACATCCCAAATTAGTTACTGATGAACATTATGTTCTTGTTTTTGCTTAGAGAAGCAATAATTCTGCTGAACTACTCGTGGACAGCATTAAAGCAAAAGAATTATTATTATTATTATTATTATTATTATTATTATTATTATTATTATTATTATTATTATTATTATTATTATTATTATTATTATTATTATTATTATTATTATTTAATTTATACCCCGCCTATCTGGTCGGTGAGGACCACTCTAGGCGGCTAAGAAGTTAGACAATAACATTTTTAATGTTAAAAGTCTATGGTCTTTTGTAATTAAACAAGCTACCCCATGGGGCTTGATTGACCGTAACTTGTGGAAGACTCTGAGCTTTACAAAAGCTTGCTACCCAATTTAGGAAGAATTAATTACCACTCTCTACACACTGGCAGAAGTAATTAGCAAGAAAGAATTCCTGTGCTCATGTGACAACGTCTTGGGATAGAACTTTGACAAATCCATGACTAGCACCACAATTCTCATCTAAACATCATGCATGCCTACTTTCAGTCTTTCAGCATGAACATGCATGGCTCTATGATCAGGAAAATATAGCAGATTATGTGTTAACTCACTAACCATAAGTAGAAAATAACTGCCATGGATGGCAATAGTTGCCTATTTACAGAATGCTGCATCCTATCACCTGCATTTTGCCTACTGACTGAATCAGCACACAGAAACTCTACTTACCCTCAAGCAGGACTGCCATCTTCCAATTCCCTCAGATATCAGGGCTAAAACATGAGACAATAGCATAGATCCTTGTGTTTTCATGAGGTAGATTCTTGTGATATTGCAAGACATGAATTATTGTGTTTGTGTGTATGTGTATGAGACTGAGGTAAAAATTAATTTCTTCCACTACCTCTTAAATAAGTATTGTGTGTGCAATACATACAGTATATAAACACCTATATAAACATAGAGTATATAAACAATGCCAGTAGAGAGGAAATGGATATCTAGGTATTAAAGCCACCAAGCACGGTAAAATCAGACATTCCCTTCCTCCAGCACTGCTTGCCCTAATATTTATCTCCCTACCTAGAAACCCAGGGAAATTCAGTAATTCCTGAGACTTTAGCCAGCACCTAACAGGTGTTCTGTTCATGCTGTGCAAACACATTCACTCTGGTTACACTTGTATATTGCACTCATGCCACTCTCATCCTCCAAAAAGCTCAAATGAGCTTAACGGTGCAATCATACACATCTCCTCAGAAATAAGTTCTAGCAAGTTCAACAAAACTTGCTGTGAATTTTGTGGGTATACGAACATTGTGAAGTACAAATGGTCTTCTGAAATTCTCCACCTTAAAGAGGGAAAGACAAATGGGAGTGGCAATTCCATTCAATTTCTTCAGGAAAAGGAGACATTATTCAGCAACTTTCCTAAGGTGGGGCTCATGATTGTAGAACACCTATCAACAAGAAACAAGAGAAGAAGGGGAAAAAATAGAGAAAGCAAAGATGTTGTGGCATCTTAAAGACTAATTGCTATATTTTAATGTGAGCTTTTGTGGAATAAGTCTACTTTTTGAATGCAAGAGTGAAAATACAGAGACTGCATAGCAAAACATTCATACATGGCTCTAAGTTAAAGAAACAGTGTTTGATTAGTAGACATAGTTTGTAAATGGTGTGATCATTGTGGCAATTCATATCTAGTTTTATCATTTCTAACCTGATGGTTCTGTTTTGTTTTGTTTGCACTGCTAGTAGGAGTGGAAGCCACAATAACTGATGGCAGTCTGGCCACCATTTTGCTTCGTCCACAAAACCTCTTCACCTGGTGCCATTCTAGGCATTGAAGCGATGGTAGCAAAGAGGTTGCCACTCTTCATGCCAGAATAGTGAAGACATCATGGGAACAATTCTGCAAATAATTTTACCCTCTATTTTTATGAGATGGGGGTTGGGGAGGATACCTTAGAATCCTTTTTTTGAGAAAAATGTCTGCTGAGAAATTCCAAAAGGCTTGGTATTTGTTCTAATTCTGCATGATTCTGTGTTTTCCCCAGGACTTCCAGAAGTCATACTTTTAAAAGTTTTAAAATTTATTACAGGTGCTTATAATGCCCTTCCTTCCCTCCGTGCCATGAACGGACAACCCCTGGTGGACCCAAAGCAAATCAAACCATTTTTTTTAATTTTAGGTGGGGAGAGTAAGTGTAACCCTTCAAAGTCTGGGGATGAGTCTATGCAACTCAGACCTCTGGAGAGTACCCACTCCTTCTTTCCGCCCTGTGGTGGGTATGAAGAATGGGAGGTCTGTGTCCAAGTCCAGGAGAACCTAGTGCTGTACCATTATTTGTTCTTCAATTTCCAAAAGGTTTTACTTGCCTGTAAAAGATGTTCGGTGAATCAAGTCTCATGGGAAAACTTGTTGTTTGGGATTCTTTGGGCCAATGATTTTTTTTTAAATGCTTTCCTCTAGCTTGGTTTGCATTAATGTTTTGGGTGGTTCAGAAGAATTATTGCTTCTCTAAGCAAAGAAAAGAACATGGTGTTTATTGGTAACTAACTGTTATGTTGTTGCATAACATAAACACATTTGTTAAGTTTCCATCCATTCCATGCCAGTAAATAAAGAGCCCTTGAACGGATTGCCAGGGGCACATTCACATGCTGGCTTGATGTGTGTGTGAGTATGCCCCTGAGAATCATAGCGGGGGCTCTTTATTGACTGGCAAGGAACAGACTGAAATATACAAATTTGTTTATGTCACACAATAGGATATCGGCCATTATGGGTTATTGATAGTTTAGCAGTGTAAACATTACAGCTGAAAACAAGCAGGCCAATCAGGAAAGCTATGTTTAAGCGAAAATCTTATCCTAGCCCTGCAATGAAATTTTTTCCATGGCAATTTTAGTTTTTCTCAATCAGTTCGATGGAAATTGCCTTCAAAAAGAACAGTGTCCTCACCACTGAGGTATCATCTATTAGAAGCCTTTACACAACCTAATCTCATGACAGAAGCGAAACTTCTAAGATATCAAGATTTATTTTAAAAAGGATTGTAAGGTCTAAAGAAGAGTTAGAGCCACAAAACATATATATAGACTGGTGGTCCAGAGCACAAGTGGAATCTAGGTATAGAAACAATAAAATAGAGAGCTTTTACCCAGAACAAACGATATTTGATCATATGGTTGTTGTGGGTATTTTGGGATATTTGATCAACTTCTGCTGGACTCAAACGATAAAGTAATTTAAAAAATGCATGATTATTTGTTAGAAATTAAAATGCAAGACAAGAGGGTTAAGGGATGTATGATTAGCTGGGCACAAAATATAGGACAGAATATTGATATTGATCAATGATTGCAAATATGGAAAAATAATATAAAGCTCACAAAATCAGTTAATTTCAAGGAGAACATATACAAGATGTTTTATAGGTGGCATATGACTCCAGAAAAATTGTCAAAGATTTATACAGAGGTGTCAAATGTTTGTTGGAAGTGTGAAGCACATGAGGGAAGCTTTTACCATATGTGGTGGACTTGCAGAGTAGTGAAACAATATTGGATAGGAGTACATACTCTGTTACAAAAAATATTGCTTTGTAACGTTCCACTAACCCCAGAACTGTTTCTACTGAGTGTTGTACCAAAGAATATATATAAGACAAATAACTACTTAGTTATATATATAGTCATTGCCACCAGAATTCTTTATGCCAAGAAGTGGAAGAAATCGGTGATACCAAAACAAGAGAAACTTATTGAAAAGATACGGGAAGTGGCAGAAATGGATATTTTATCAGAAGTGTTGAAAGACTGTCCAATACAAAAGGCAACTGAATGATGGAATTTACTATACAAATGGCTTGAGTCACCAGATAGTGCTTGAATAACATAGATTTAAGCTAAGATGTAAACGTAAGTTAAAACCTGGAGGGCAATCAAACTGTAAAAAAGCCGAAAGTCGATTTGATATTGCAACATGAATAGACTGGATGTCAGTGCATTTTGTGTTTCTCCTCCCCCTCCTTTTCCCCCATATCCCCCTTTACCTTCTGTACCCCCTACCTTATCCCAAGTTGTTAATAAAAAACAAAACAAAACAAAAACCAGTGTCCTGTAGCACCTTTAAGATTAACAAGTTTTATTTGGCATAAGCCTTTTCATGGACTGGAGCCCTTTTCTTCAGATGTATGGAACCAAGCCTCAGCAGAAGACATTTATACAGCATTGGGAATGGGAGAAGATGAAATTTAATGGAAATGCAAGAGGTCCACCATGTCATCGATCAATGAGCAGCAGTTAAAGGTTATAGACAATAACCAACAGGGATCTAAATAGTGCTTGTTAAGTATCATTCATAGGTCTGTGGTTTGTGACAGGTACTGTACATTGAAGCGTAGTCAAACAAATTAACATACCCAAGGTGAGAAAAAAAGTTTTGGTTCATTCTATTTCATTCCATCTTCCTCCCACCACTGTATAAATGTACGGCTATTAAAGCTATACTCCATCCATCTAAAAAAAGGGGGCTGCAGTCCAAGAACTCCCATGCCAAATAAAAACTATTAGCAGCTCTTAAGGTTTTTATTTTGTTGCAGGAGACTGACCCAGTTACTGTCTTGGGACATGAGGGGGGAAGAGAAGATTCCCCCAAACAGAATATCAAAGGAAGAGAAGTTTCAGAGAATTTCTTGTTGGTGAAGCTCAGGGTTCTGGCAGTTATTTTAAGAATGATGTGGCTGACAAGTATGTGTACATGTCTTGTTTGGGGTTGTACAATAACATCTGTAGCAGCTAGATGCCTCCCATCTTCCCATGTTTCAATTAAAACCAGGCAAGATGTTGTAAGATAATTCCTTCCACATCCTTTACTAGATCAGGTAGTGTGGGCAGCCACGGCAACTACAGAGTGATGAGGAGATGTGTTATAGAAGGAAAAAAAATGCTGCACTGTTGGCCACTTTGCAATGTTATGGTAACATCTAAAAATACATTTAAAAAAAACCCATTCTAAATAGCCCTAAAAGTTCCTGAAATGTACAGCACCCAATGTGGAAGCTTATGCAACTTTAAGCATGATTCTCAGGGCCATGCTCTCCTGATGGTTTGGTTCATAGACATACACCCCTGAGAATCGAGATGAAGGTTCCTGGTGAGGAGCAGACTTTAATGAATTTTCTTACATCATACAATGGAATTGTAGCCAGTAAATGTCCTATCTAGGTTTATATGTGTTACATACAGCACTGATGTTACCTGTCTGTCATGGGTTTGGAGGGAAAGTTCCATCCTATGGGGAGTGGAAGGCGGGACATCAGGAGGAGGGGCTGTACTGTATATATATGTGATGCGTGTGTGGAGACGCTAGGAGACGCTGGGAGGAGAAAAAGCAGCAGCTGAGAGAAGAAGCTGGTGTGGGAGTCTGTGTGTCAGACAGGGTACTACTGTGTGTCAGAGTACCAACCTGATAGGTTCAGGTGTCTGTTGGTTAGCCAGAACTGATAGGTTCAGGGTCTGTGCTTCAAGTTAAGGGTTCTGTGTGAACCAAACTGTATGCATGATTGAATGAGAATAAGCCACGTTACTTTATCTTATTCACCTGATCATTTTATTTTCCCTGTGTGTTGTATTTAAATAAACCTTATTCTTTTATTTGTTGAAAATCCATCCCTGGTCTGTGTGACTTATTAAAGGGAATGGTTGGTGGCAGCTTAGTTAACGTGTGGCAGATCCCAGTAGATCTGGGTTTGTCACATTGATTGGTGTCCAGCGTGTGGGATACGACTGGTCCAGTTGTCCAGCGGTCCAGCAAAGCCTTGGCAAGTGTGCCCAGAGCAAGGGGGGTCTAGTCAGGGACAATCTGAGAGCACGTAGGTAATCTTCTAGGTGTACCTCACGGGGGGGTGCACTAGTAGAAGAACGTGTAACCTCAGATTGGGGACTAGATTAGGGTGCTCTGAGGCAGCCTGTTTTGGCGGGAAAACGCTGAGGCAAAACTGTGTAGTAGCAGTGATCTAGCCTGCCTGCTGAGAGGCCCAGCAGAGGGGGGTAGACTCTAACTCGCTACAGTTGCAAGTAGTGCTGAAGGACAGCAGCAATCTATAGGGAAAGCTGGTTCTGAGGCAAAAGAAAAAAAAAGTGGTCGCTTTATTTTGAGGCTTGACTTTTTAAAGCAGCCTGTTCTGAGGGGGGATTATGCCCTTGACTCGAAGCCAAGTGGCAGAAATGGGTGAAGTGAAAGACCCCCAGATTGACCAAGGTTCTGAGGATGAATTTGGCTCAGTGCAAGGTGACAGCACAGGAGAGCAGAACCCAGAACTCAGAAAATTGCTCATAGCCCAACAGCATGAACTGAGGATGAGGCAATTTGAAATGGAGGAAAGGGAAAGAGAGGAAAGATTAGAGAGAGAAAGAAGGCAATTTGAATTGGAATTGCAGAGAGAGAAAATGGCGTTTGAATTAAAAAAATTGGAACTGATGAACCAGAACAATAATAACAATAGGGATTCTGAGGGAGGCCAACTGTCTAAAGCTGACCTGAAGAAATTCCCTGTGTACCACAAGGGAGATTGTCCTGAGGTGTTCTTTTCCCTAGTGGAAAGAGCGTTTGTGGACTTCTCAGTGAGGGAAACTGAGAAGATGACCATCATGCGATCTTTAATCAGTGGTAGCCTGGCTGAGGTCTATGCCGAGATGCCTGAGGAACTGATGAAAGATTTTGCAGAGTTTAAAAAACTGGTGTTTGCAAGACATGGGATAAATGCGGAACAGCTGAGGCAAAGATTCAGGTCCCTCACAAAGAAGCCAGAGCAGACTTTTACCCAAGTGGGGGCCCAATTGGTGAGGCTGCTCGAGAAATGGCTATCTCAGGAGGGGACAGAGACCTACCAGCAGCTTAAAGACTTGATAGCGCTGGAACAGTTCTATTCAGTCCTGCATGGGGAACTGAAATTCCAGGTGAGGGAAAGGAAACCTAGATCTGTGGCCGAAGCAGCCGAGATCGCAGATTTTATTTACCAGATAAGAAAGCCCTTAGGTGAGGAGAAATCTGTAGGAAAACCCAAAGAAACCTACAGCAAGTACTCTCAGGGACCAGGGAAAAGCCAGCAAGGGGGAGGGGCCCATGGTGCAGGGAAGCCCTCAGACATGAAACCAAGACCTCAGATTTTGGAGGGAAAACCAAAACAAGATGAGAAAGACTCAAAATACACCAGAAAATGTTATTTCTGTCAGGGAAAGGGCCATCTAATCTCAGAGTGTGAGAAATTAAAGCAGCTAAAAGGAATGGTGCCTCAGGAGTCGAGTGGAACCAAGCCAAAAGCTGTGTTCTGTGTCCAGAAAGAGCAAGGCTCATTGTCACTGAGGGAGCCTGTTGCCATGGCTACTCAATCTGGAACACCTACATCTGCTGATCAGGCTGAGGAAAATGGTCCTCTTGTAGAGGTCAGGCGCTGCCTGTTGGTGAGAACAGATTCCCAGTTGTTTGAGACAGCAGGGGTGGATGTAGGAATACTTGGCCATCAGTATCGGGGGCTGCGGGACACTTGTTCCCAGGTGACCCTGTGCCATCCAGATATTATTCCTAGGGAGTATGTAATCCCAAATGAGAGCATGAAGGTGGCAGGGATTGAGGGGCAGGTAATCTCTCTGCCAGTCGCGGAGGTACCTGTCAACTTTCAAGGCTGGAGGGGAGTTTGGCGGCTAGCGATTTCATCGACTCTGCCAGCAGCCGTGCTCGTGGGAAATGACCTGGCTGAACATGTGAAACGGGTGCTAGTGATTACACGCTCACAAGCCACCACGGGGACAGTTCAGGGGGGTAATGATGAGCCCGAGACGGAAGCAGAGGGGAGTTCAGAAGCTGTGGTGGAAACCTTAACCACAGACAGCAGATTTGGACAAGAGCAAAAGGCAGACGCCACTCTCCAAAAGTGTTTTGAACAGGTGACTGACGCCCAGCTAACACCTGAAACCCCAGTGAGATTTCTGGAGAAAAAGGGGATTTTATATAGAGAGACCCTGAGGAATATCTCAAAAGGGGGAGATGGGATCAGAAGTCAGCTAGTGGTGCCTGAAAAGTATCGCCCCATGATCTTACAAAGGGGGCACTCTGACATGTTGGCTGCGCACTTAGGGGTGAACAAAACACAGCAGAGAATCACACAGAATTTTTACTGGCCTGACATAGGGAAGCAGATCAGGGAGTTCTGTAAACAATGTGATGTGTGTCAAAGGCAGGGGAATAGCCGCGACAGGACCAAAGCAAAGTTGTGCCCTTTGCCTGTGATTGACACTCCGTTCAAATGCATAGGGGTGGATATTGTGGGACCTTTGCCCAAGGCCACAAAGAGGGGGAACAGGTTCATTCTCACCATTGTGGACCATGCCACGAGGTACCCTGAAGCCATACCCTTGACTAACATTGAAACTAACACAGTGGCAGATGCCTTGGTGGGGTATATGTCCAGGATGGGATTTGCCTCAGAAATAATCACAGATTTGGGCGCATCGTTCACATCAAAGCTCATGAAACGCTTATGGCAAATCTGTGGAATTAAGCACAAGGAAACCACTGCTTATCATCCTGAAAGTAATGGGTTAACTGAGAAGTTCAATGGGACTCTAATGCGCATGATTAGGGCTTACTTGGCAGAGAATCCAAACAATTGGGACCAGAAGCTGCAATCCCTTTTGTTTGCGTATCGATCAGTGCCACAAGCCAGTACCGGGTTCAGTCCATTTGAACTTTTATTTGGGAGAAGGGTGAAAGGGCCCCTTGATTTGATCAAACAAAATTGGGAGCAGATCACCCAGGATGACCCACAAGAGGTTGTGACATACATAGACTCTTTAAGGAATAACCTAAAGAGAAACCTAGAGCTAGCAGCAGAGACCCTGCAAGCTCAAAAGGTCAGAAAGAAAGCTTGGGATGACCAGGAAGCCAGGGAGAGGCACTTTGACCCAGGGGAGGGAGTGCTTTGGCCTAGGTCCTGTAAAGAGAGCAAGTGTCAGCTGGGTAGCCCAGAAATAAAATACTTGGGTCACATGGTAGGGGGAGGAGTGATAAAACCCCTGGAGGCCAAAATAGAAGCTGTTCGTGATTGGCCTAGACCCAACACCAAGAAAAAGGTCAAATCATTTCTTGGGTTGGTGGGCTACTACAGAAAGTTCATCCCGAGGTTTAGCGAGATTGCGGCTCCACTGACCGATCTGACGAGGAAGAAGGCTGATGACCGCATCCCGTGGACCAGCGACTGTGAGGAGGCGTTCCAGAGGTTGAAGCAGGCGCTAATCAACTATCCAGTGCTGCGTGCTCCAGACTTCGACCGGGAGTTCATCGTCTACACCGATGCGTCTAACAGCGGGGTAGGAGCAGTTCTGTGCCAGGAGGATGAGAATGGTGACCAGCATCCAGTGTCCTACCTGAGTAGGAAACTTCAAAAAGGTGAGAGACATTTGGCAACCGTGGAGAAGGAGTGTTTGGCCATAGTCTACGCGATCCAGAAGGCCAAGCCTTACATCTGGGGAAGACATTTTACTCTGTGCACTGACCATTCACCATTGCAATGGTTAAAGACAATGAAAACCCACAATAGCAAACTTATGAGGTGGGCTTTAAACCTACAGGACTATGACTTTGAAGTGAAGGTGGTCAGAGGGTCAGTGAACTGTGTTGCTGACGCCTTGTCAAGAAGACCTGAAGATTGAAGACGGCGAAAGAACATGGACTATGTGTATATATTGATGACAAAAAGTTAAATGTACCTGTTTTTTGAACTTGGTTTGTATGAATAAAGGTAAATTGATGTAATGTATATGGTAAATGTTTAAATGCCTAATTGCTATGGTTAACTTAGAATGTAAGTATAAGTAAGTATGATATGGTATGTATAACTGTTTTTGTGTGTTTTATCCAGGTTGTTTTTTGGGAAAAAGCACGTTAGCTTTCCCCCTACAAAACAACTTATAAAGAGGGGAGGTGTTACATACAGCACTGATGTTACCTGTCTGTCATGGGTTTGGAGGGAAAGTTCCATCCTATGGGGAGTGGAAGGCGGGACATCAGGAGGAGGGGCTGTACTGTATATATATGTGATGCGTGTGTGGAGACGCTAGGAGACGCTGGGAGGAGAAAAAGCAGCAGCTGAGAGAAGAAGCTGGTGTGGGAGTCTGTGTGTCAGACAGGGTACTACTGTGTGTCAGAGTACCAACCTGATAGGTTCAGGTGTCTGTTGGTTAGCCAGAACTGATAGGTTCAGGGTCTGTGCTTCAAGTTAAGGGTTCTGTGTGAACCAAACTGTATGCATGTATGAATGAGACTAAGCCACGTTACTATATCTTATTCACCTGATTATTTTATTTTCCCTGTGTGTTGTATTTAAATAAACCTTATTCTTTTATTTGTTGAAAATCCATCCCTGGTCTGTGTGACTTATTAAAGGGAATGGTTGGTGGCAGCTTAGTTAACGTGTGGCAGATCCCAGTAGGTCTGGGTTTGTCACAATATGTACCTTGATTTTAATCTGTTCAAGGGGATGTATATGACTATTGAGAAAGGCCAAAGGTCAGCCAGTGAGTTTCTTGGCTCAGTTGGGACTTGGATATTTATCTTGCTCCCCCAGGCCCCGATCCAGCACTCAAACCACTACCTCAAGTACATTTCCTATAATATCAGAGAATATTTGGACCTAAAGGACTACCTTTCCATGTTAAATTAGTTTAACTTCCTTTCCCATTATCTAGGTTTTTTGACATGAGTTTACCAGACAAGGCCTACTAATAATAAATTTGCCTACACATGAAAAGCCAGTGAAGATTGTGATAAAAGGGTGAGTGAGCAGGAGGGGATGACATTTCTTAGCCTCAACAACAACAACAACAACAACAACAACAACAACAAGACCCTGTGCTTTTGGTGCACTCAATTTTGTTTTCTGTTTGTTTTTGTTTTTGCATAGCCCATCACTATTCCATTAATAATGCTCGTGTTTCAAGGTGACAGAATGGATTATGTCAGCACCTTATAGCTGGAATGCTTCTCGGTGCTCACTATAAACATGCTTAATCAGGGTTTTCCTTAAAAAGGACAAGTCAAATAACATCACAAAAGCTTCATAATAGAAACCACTCATTTAAACATACAACACCCTCTCTACTTCTTCAGACCGTGCAGTTCATCACTCCCTTTTCCTAGCAGAAATTTATTTGGCCCTTGAGCAGCACTCCTGGTGATACAATTTAATAAAAAGAGATCATTAACTGATCAGTGACTTCATGGCTGATAAAAACAATAGAAAGCATACTGTGCTGTGTTTCATTTTCTTCTGTGGGGAAAACAAAATCCTCTGTATTTTTCTAAACATTACATTTTCCTCCACATTTATTTCCCTCCCAAATGTATCCATTTTGGGATATATGCATCCATTGAGTGAAGCATGGGCACATGTTCCTTCCCTCCCTCCAACTCCAAATACGAATGGATTACGAACCACCGATTGTGTCTATGTATATGTTCAGTTCCATGAGATGCAGACAGAGCAACAGGCAAGAAGAATGTCCTCAACAATGAACATTCACCACATATCCCTTATATTATTATTTTTCAATAAAACAGAACAATAATAAGTATACAATAATCCAAAGGAAAGGATTTGCCCCACTTAGCACAGAACGTGGAAGAAAAATATATTTTAGACTGTAAATCCCGGAATCCCCAAGCCTATCCCCCACTTTCTGCAAGGTCTGCTTAGGGCCAGTGTTACCCTCTTGTACCTCAGGGTTCTAGCAAGGTCCATCAAGCTGAAGCTACCCCTGGATCTTCTCAGTCAGCAACTGGTTCACTGAAGCTCCATTTCCATTTCCTACAAATTACTCAGAATTGCACTAAGTTGGATGCCTCCAGGTGTTACGCAAAATTAAGATGGCAGCTGCTCCCAACAACCACTACAAGGTAAGCCTGCAGAGGCCCATAACAGAGGGAAGAGCCTACAAGGGGCAGTTCCTTAAGGGTTCCTCAGAGCTGGTGATAGATGTGTACCCAGTTTATCCTTTTATATATTTCATTCATTGGGTTCACTCTGCTCTTCTTGTTAACTACTTCCAAATTTTTGCTGAAAAAGAACAATTGAAAAATTCGTCCAACATTGGAGCCCATGTGCTTTGCTGTGCTTTCAGTTCCTTCAGTTAATTAGCAACTTCTGCCCTGTTCTGTGTAATTGATGTGCCTTCTAAAGTGCTACTATTAAATAAGCAAACAAACACAGAGACACACAGAGACACAGAGACACGCAAAGCTCAACAATCTTGTTGTTATGGTCCCCATGCATATTTGAATATTATTGTAATGGAGAAGGGTGGGATATAAACTAAATGAATAAATACATACTCATTTGGCACAGCCAGTAACTGATTCATAGTCTCTTACAAATTCAAGGACATGCCTACTTGCTAACTTTCTTTTTTTTAAAAAGAAACCAATTTAATTTTTTGAAATGAATACCCCATGATTTTGCATACCTTTGAAGCTAACAATTGTGCAGAAGTAGTGATTATGGTGTTATGATCCATGGTATTTCCCTATTATTTTTTTCAGTTTCAAAGCTTTCAGGGGAAAATATATCAAAGAGAAGCGACCCTGTCAGAGTTCCCAAGAGTGTCACTCTTAAGATGGGTAGGCATGGTACACGATGATTGTTCCAGTCTGCCTTTCAGTACATGAGAGTAAAGATCACAATCCCTTCCCTCACTTGTCAATGTGGACTGGAGACACATTGTCCTGTCAGATGCCCACCCTTCCCCCCTCCCCAGGTGGCACAGGTCTGAGCTTCACAAGGGCCTCTTCCCCTGCAGTCCTCATATTCTCCTATCCCCAAAGTAATCATGAGGTTTCTAATAAAACATTGTTTTCCAAGGGCTGATGCAAACACAGAGATCTTTCTGCATTTTATAAAACTGAAATTTGCCATTTTCAAACCAGCTTGTTTTAAATCTCCTGGCCATGTGCCTCAAGCAAACTGAATTAGAAACTCTGAAGCACAAATTCCAAGTGTACAGATTTCAGTCATAAAGCCAAGTCCATATGGTCTCTCTTCCCTTATGCATCGGCTTCAATGCTTCCCTCTTGGTTTTATCAGGCCACAGTTTCCTGTTAAACCCTAACTAGAGAAACTAAGGTTTCATCTTGCCTTACTGACAAGCATATGAAACCAGGATCAAATGTAATATGAGTCTGTATGTGTGAGATTTATTGAGAAAAACATAACATAAAACATATAAAAAGGAAACAAACGCTGCACAGTACGCTCTGTTGCTCAGGGTCAGGGCATAATAATTTATTGCAAAGTATCTACAAGTATTTCCCAGTTCGTATTGAAAAACAAAATTTGACTTCGTATCACTAAACAGAGAATCAGGTATGTAGGCATCCTTCTGTCTCAAGAAACTATGGCAATGTGCTCTGAATAGAGGTCTTGGAACGTTTTGTGTGGCTGTGAAGGCCAATTCGAGAGTGACAATCCCTTCCACACTGAAGACAAATGCAATCTGTCCCCTGTCCAGCTCCCTGATTCTATTGGTTTCGGGACTGCCTCTATGCCTCGGCCTGCTGGACAAGTGTCACTTCAAATTGGGAGAGGTCGTGCTGCACCACCTGCCTCCAGGCTGAATGCTCAGATGTCAAGGTTTTCCATCTGTTGAGGTCCATTCCTAAGGACTTCAGATCCTGCACAGCTGTGGTCTCCCTCTGGAGAGCTTTCCCTGCACTAATTCTCCATACAGGAGATCTTTTGGAATCTGACCGTCAGCCATTCTCATGACATGCCCAAGGCCACAGAGATGTTGCTGTTTTAGTAATGTATACATGCTAACAATTCCAGCTTGTTCCAGGACTACTCTGTTTGGAACTTTGTCCTGCCAGGTGATGCCAAAAATGCATCAGAGACAACGCATATGGAACGTGTTCAGCTTCCTCTCCTGCCATGCACAAAGGGTCCAGAACTCACTGCAGTACAGGAGGGTATTCAGGACATTGGCTCTATAGACCTGGATCTTTGTATATGTCATCAGATTTTTGCTAAGCCATACTCTTTTTGTAAGTCTAGAGAACATGGTAGCTGCTTTGCCAGCTCGACATCTAGAGAGAGTGTGTCAGAAATCGTTGAGCCAAGGTACACAAAATCATGAAAAAACTTCAATTCTTGTGTAGAGATGGTAATAGAGGAAGGTGAGTCCACACCCATGACTTGTGTTTTCTTCAGGCTGATTGTTAATCCGAAGTCTTGGAAGGTCTTGCTGAAACAATTCATATGTTTTTTGAGGTCTTTGGCAGAATGGGCAACAACAGCTGCATCATCGGCGAAGTCCCACATGCATTCAGCTGGACTTTGGTCTTCTCTCTCAATCTAGAGAGATTAAAGAGCTTTCTATCTGATCTAGTCTGGAGATAGACACCTTCTGTTGTGGTTCCAAAAGAGTGCTTCAGCATGACAGCAAAAAATAGTCAGTGTGAGGACACAGCCCTGTTCCACTCCACTTTGAATGTAAAAGGGATTTAATGTTCAGCCATCAAAACTATGGTCCCTTTCATTTCCTCATGAAAGGACCTGATGGTGTTAAGGAACTGAGGTGGACATCCAACCTTGGGAAGTATTTTAAAAAGGCCATCCCTGCTAAGCAAATCAAAGGCCTTGGTAAGAGTGGCTGTCGTTGTTCCCTGCATTTCTCCTGCAACTGTCTGAGGGAAAATACCATGTCAGTGGTGGATCTATTAGCTTGAAATCCACACTGTGATTCTAGATAGACTCTGTATGCAAGCACCTGGAGTCTTTTTCAGCACAGCATGGTCAAGCAGCTTCCCTACAATGCTGAGAAGAGAGATGCCATGGTAGTTATTGCAGCCGCCCCTGTTGCCTTTGTTCCTATACAATTTGACAATGTTTGCATCCTTCATGTCCTGTGGTACTCCACCTTCCCTCCAGCAATGACAAAAGATTTCATACAGCTCAGTGGTGATAATCTCTTTACAACCCTTCAGCACTTCAACAGGGATGTTATCCTTCTTAGGTGCCTTGCTGAAGGCAAGGGAATCCAAGGCCACTTTTATTTCTGCTAAAGTTGGTTCGCTCTCCAACTCTTCTAAGACAGGCAGGCACTCGATGTTATTTAATGTCTCTTCAGTTACTACATTCTGTCTAGAATATAGCTTAGTGCTGCACCCAGCATTCCATCTGCTGTACTCGGTCCTGGATGATCACACCTGTAGCAGTTGTCAAAGGAGCAGATTTCTTCTGTATTGGACCTAAACCTGCTTGATACCACCATACATTCCCTTGATGTTACCTATGTCTGCTGCTGTCTGTATTTGAGAGCAGAGCAGAAGCCAGTAATTGTTAGAACATCTCCTGGCAGCCTGTTGGACTTTGCTATGAGCAACTCGAAGAACCTGAAAGTTGTACTCACTAAGACAGGCTTTGTATGCTGCTAGAGCTCTCCTCTTTTCCTCAATGTCTGGCATCAACTCCTCTAAATGGGCTTCAAACCAGTCTGCTGTCATTTTGGTCTTCCTGCCAAATGTGGACAAGGCAGTGCTATAAACAGCATTCTTTAAATGTTCCCATCATTCAGGTGCATTTGCATCAGCCGGGTCTGGAAGAGTTTCTTCAAACGCTTGAGCAAATTCCTCCACTTTTCTCTAATCGCGAGTCTTGTTGATGTCAATACATGGTCTTCCTTCCTTTTTCATATGATACAATCTCTTTGTTCACAGTTTTACTCTGCTACACACCAGGGAGTGATCAGTATCGTAATCAGCACCCTGATAACTGTGTGATCATAATACTAGGAAGGCTAGAGTGTCTAGTGAGGATCAAATCGAGCTGATGCCAATGCTTGGACCTTGAATGTCTCCAAGAGACTCTGTGTTGAAGCTTCATATTAAAGAATGTGTTGCTGACACAAAGACCATAATAACAAGCTTCAGCAAGGATTGGCCATTTTCATTTTTCCAATGCCAAACCAGCCTAGACAAGTGGGCCAAGAATTGTGATCAGCACCAGCTTTAGCATTAAAATCTCACAGAATGAACAGGTGGCTCTTTCTCATGGATTTTCTTGACAGTAGCTGCTAGATGGTCATAGACTTTGTCTTTGACTTTTGCTGTAGAAGACAGTGTTGGTGCATAAAATAAGAGTGACCTGCTGATGAGTGGAGCTGCAGAGATAGGATTCTTTCATTCCCCAGATATAGCCACAAGGCAGTAAAGGTTTGAAATTGGAGTTTTCCTTCTCCTAGATGGGCTGCCCTCCAAAGCTAATGAGCCCCATCTACCCAGAAGAGAATCAAGCATAAGTCTAACATACATCCATGGAAATATTGGTGAAAAAATATACTACATCAGTGGTCCCTAACCTTTTTTGGATAGCGGACTGGTTGGAGGGGTGTGGGCTCTGTGCGCAGGGGTGGGTGGGGCCCCCGTGCTCACAGTTGGGCATGTCACACTTGCAGGTGGGCATGTCGTGCTCACAGGTGGGTGTGTCATGCTTGCGGAGGGGTGTGTCAAGCTTGCATCCATGCGCACGAGCATGACACACCCACC
This sequence comes from Pogona vitticeps, assembly GCF_051106095.1. Lineage (NCBI taxonomy): Eukaryota > Metazoa > Chordata > Lepidosauria > Squamata > Agamidae > Pogona > Pogona vitticeps. The sequence continues at coordinate 72,685,238 of NC_135783.1, read as the reverse complement.
CGCAAGCGCAACACGGCCACCCACTCTCAAAATCTGCCTGGCTTCTAATTTCAGCCCAACTGGGAGTGAATCCACTTAAATTTGACAAACAGGACTCTCAAAATCAGTTGAGGAGGCTTTTTAGAACCTTCTCTTCATAAATTGCTGAGCAAACTATGACAAGAGTGTCAATTACTTCACAGTAATATTTATTTATTTATTTATTTATTTATTTATTTATTTATTTATTTATTTATTTATTTATTTATTTATTTATTTGATTTATACCCTGCCCATCTGGCCTAAAAGGCCACTCTAGGCAGCTAATAATAATAAATCAGCCACAGTGGTATCTCAGCTGCTTGTCTGAGATACTGAGCAGAGCATAAGATTCCAGAGCTGAACATATTTTAGGCCCCAACAGAGGAATGCAGAGCAACTTCCACATTTTAGAATTTAACACGAGGCGGGGCTTTGTTGCGGTGCTGCCAGTAGCTCCAGAGAAGAGCTCTGTCTGGAAAAACTGGAACCATCCGGTCCGGGATCCCCTTTTTGATATGGGGATCGAAGGAGAGTCTAGGAGAAGTCTCTCTGAAGCAGATGGTGAGCAGCAGAAGGAGAAGAAAGGGATGCAAACCCGGACTTCTTCCCTCTGAAGAAATCACCCAAGCATGGATCGGAGCGGGCGCCATATTTGGCATGGAGCCGTGAGTAACCCTTTACGGTGGGAGAGGAGAACAACCAATATAAGCTTAAAATATATAACAACTAAGTAAGCTGAAGCCTTTGATTTATGAAACAGCCCCATTAAGCTGAAAATAAGAATGAAAATATTTGACTAAAAGAAGAAAAGCAGCGGCGAGCCTATTTTGTCAATCTTCCTCAAAAGCGAAACTAACTTTCCTCCCCGAGTGAACTCTTAATATAGCAGGCTGATTTCAAAGCTGAGAGAGTGAGAAGGAAAAATAAATCTTATGTTTCTGGAAAAGAATCCCAGACAATTCTAATGCCATCGGACAGGATTTAAGAGACCTGAGTTTCGTGAATGCAGTTTGGCTGGGACATATTTCTCTTTGCCTTTTCCTGGACTCTGTGAATTGTTAATAACAGAATCTGGTTGTTTTCTGGAGAAGAAAGAAGGAGCTGACGTGGTCGACTGGAACTGAGGAGTATCAATGGGTTAATGGAAAGATCATAAGATGGGCTTCAAGGACAACTACTGGGCAGTTTGAGACTCTGTGATTGTTGTTTTGTTTGTTGGACTGCATGTGAGTCTGATAATAGTAGCTTGCTAAACTCTGGAGAAGAAGAAATAATTGTGCCACAGTTCTATTTGATTTTGAATTTGCTGGGTTACAAGTTGATTTTTATATTATGATATTTAGATAAAGATTGGAGGGAGATCTAAGGGGAGGTTTATGACTAAGGGTTTGGATTGTTGATAAAATTGTGGAAACTGTGGAAAGATATATAAGGACGATCATTGTGCTTAAAGGCATAGTATTATTTATACAAACCCCATTCATTTGTAAGCCTGAGATGGCCTCCAAAAATTTAAGACAACAAATGGAGATTTGGTCTGTTCAATCCCAAAGTTTTGGAACAGTGGTACAAGAAATAGAAATGGAATGGCAGATTACCATGCAAAAGATAATAATAACAAGGTTTCAGCAAGTACATGAAGGTCTTAGCAAAATAGAAGATCTGATGAAAGTGATGAAAGAGGGGACATTAGATGCCAAACAAACCTTAAATGAAGCTGCACAAACTTTAAAACCGTCTTTATTGGGCATGATACCAGGTAACATAGATGGGATAGAGAGCTATCCAGTGACCTATGCAGCTTCCAAAATTAAAAAGCATTATGTTAAAAATCTCAAGAAGAAACACTGAAACAAGAGAATCTTATTGTGAAAATATGGGAAGTGACAAAAATGGATATTCTGTCAGATGGGCTGAAAGACTTTTCAGTTCAAAAGGATGTATTGTATAAATGTATAAATGTATAAAGTTACCAGATAGTGTTGGGGTAACATAGAATTAAACTAAAATTAAATGATAAGCAGGAGGGTAATCAAACTGTAAAAAAGCAAAAAGTTGATCTGTTATTGTAATATGAATTGATTGTATGTTGGTGTACTCTGTGTTCTCCTATCCCCATAACCTTTTTCCCCCTCTTCCCTGTTCCCCCCTACTTTTTGTATTCCCTACCCTGTCCTTAAATAAATACTTTAATAACAAACAAACAAAAAGAATTTAACACATTGGTTGTTTGAGAGAGAGAGAGAGAGAGAGAGAGAGAGAGAGAGAGAGAGAGAGAGAGAGAGAGAGGAATGCTAATTCCCCCCCCAAGACAAACTGGTTAATATTAATGTACAATAAATACCCACAAAGAAGTTTGATGACATAACAACAATGCAAGGCAAACAGTATATTTAGTAACATTAGTAGGAGAAAGCTCATTTGGTGGGAGCATCTGAATGCAAAGTAGAGATGGGCATGAACCACCACTTTGATTGTTGATCCCAGTTCATTTAATACCACAACAAGTGTTTGGTGTTTTGGTGTTCCATTCCCTCCAGTGGGTGCCCACTCAGATGCAGCCCCCAGAGGAGGTGGGTCATAAAAGCCAGGACACTGGATTAGTGATTTGTGCCCACTTGTAATGCAGAACCATTATTTTATTATATTACGTTTATGTATTATCGTTAGCCGCCCAGAGTACACCGGTCTAGATGGGCAGGGTATAAATTGAATAAACAAACCAACACACCAACAAACCATAGGTCAGAGGTTGGAATCACTGCTGGGCCTCCAGATAAGACCACCCAAAACAAGTGTAACTGATGGGTTTATGTATCATGTCACCTGCGGCTTTGGACAAGCTGTATGATCCCAAAATGCCTCCAGAAGGAGGAAGTGATAAATCACCTCTCAGAAATTTATACTTAGAAAGTGCTGGGAGTATTGCCATAAGTTGTAATGGCCTTGAAAGCACATAAGGTTTAAACAATTGGTATCTTTATGAAAGAATGCTCCAACTACCATACAATTGCACTCATTTCACAAGCTAGCAAGGTTATGTTCAAAATCCTACAAGGTAGGCTTCAGCAGTATGTGGACCTAGAACTTCCAGAAGTACAAGCTGGATTTCAAAGGGGCAGAGGAACTAGAGACCAAATTGCTAACATGTGCTAGATTATGGAGAAAGCCAGAGAGTTCCAGAAAAACATCTACTTCTGCTTCATTGACTATGCAAAAGCCTTTGAGTGTGGACCACAGCAAACTATGGCAAGTCCTTAAAGAAATGGGAGTGCCTGACCACCCTACCTATCTCCTGAGAAACTTATACGTGGGACAGGAAGCAATAGTTAGAACTGGATATGGAACAACTGATTAGTTCAAAATTGGGAAAGGAGTATGACAAAGTTGTATTTTGTCTCCCTGCTTATTTAACTTATATGCAGAATACATCAAGTGAAAGACTGTATTGGATGAATCCCAAGCCAGAATTAAGATTCCCAGAAGAAATATCAATTACCTCAGATATGCATATGATACCACCCTGATGGCAGAAAGTGAGGAGGAATTAAAAAACCTTAATGAGGGTGAAAGAGGTGAGCAAAAAAATGGTCTGAAGCTCAACATCAAAAACAACAACAACAACAACTAAGATCATGGCCACTGGTCCCATCACCTCCTGGCAAATACAAGAGGAAGATATGGAAGCAGTGACAGGTTTTACCTGCTTGGGCTCCATGATCACTGAAGATTGTGACAGCAGCCACAAAATTAAAAGAAGCCTGCTTCTTGGGAGGAAAGCAATGACAAACCTAGACAGCATCTTAAAAAGCAGAGACATCACCTTGCCGACAAAGGTCCGCCTAGTGAAAGCTATGGTTTTTCCAGTAGCGATGTATGGAAGTGAGAGCTGGACCATAAAGAAGGCCAACCACCAAATAACTGATGCTTTTGAATTGTGGTGCTAGAGGAGACTCTTGAGAGTCCCCTGGAATGGAAAGAGAACAAACCTATCAATTCTAAAGGAAATCAACCCCAAGTGCTCACTGGAAGGACAGATCCTGAAGCTGAGGCTCCAATACTTTGGCCATCCCATGAGAAGAGAAGACTCCCTGGAAAAGTCCCTGATATTGGGGAAGTGTGAAGAGAAGGGGATGACAGAGGATGAGATGGTTGGACAGTGTCATCGAAGCGACCAACATGAATTTGATGCAACTCTGGGAGGCAATGGAAGATAGGAGGGCCTGGCGTGCTCTGGTCCATGGGGTCATGAAGAGTCGGACATGAATAAATGACTAAACAACAACAAGAAGAAATTGAGAATATCATGGATAGTTCCTATGTTATCACTAGAATTGTCCCTTTCATATCTTGGCAATTAGATGACTTGTAGTAGTTTTATTTTCTAATTTATGTTTACATAGGTTTGGCAAGCAAATATTCCTTCACTGCATCACCCAATAAGTTTCTCTGGGATCTTGGGAGAATATTTGAGATGCTCCTTACATCAACATACAAGGAGAAACAACGGTTCAAGTGACCCTGTTTTTGCCTTTAAAATAAAAGGTCTTTTTTAAAAAAGCCCTTTCAAAGCATTGTTGATGTGTTAGCAGCAATTAAAAATAAATGGAAAACATCCTCTCTCTTCTTTCTGCAGATGAATGTTTCTCAAGATCCTCAAGCCGCTTTTGGAAAGGAACAGCCAGCCAGCTGCTTTGATTCAACTCAGCAACCACACAGGCTGGAACAAAACAATATGGAGCAATCCTACCCCCTACTCCCAAACCAACAACAACAGTAGCCCGAAAGGGACACAAAAAGGTGCGAGTAGGCATCACGCCAGGGCAGGGCAGTTTACAATGGATGTACAGTACATCATATGGACTCCAGGATAAGGAGCAAACAAGACTGTCTCTGTCCCAGACCAAACTGCAGAACAAATGCCCATCAGGGTAGAACCATAGAAAGGGGTAACTATAGGCCTTTGCCTGACCATTTGGAAAGAAACCCTCAATAAGAGCAAATAGCATTGGGCTAAATTTGATAGAATGCCTGCTACTCTGCAATTGATGCCAAAACAGGATCAGTCTCTATTCAACCAATATGGAAAACTTGTTGGGTTTTTTTAAGCCCTAAGGAAGCCAGCTGAGGTACAAATGTGTGATCACAGCTGATAGTGAAAACTATATAGATTACACCCAGACCTCAGGTTGCCAAACGTTCCTTCCTCTAATGGATTTTGCCTTATTTTTCAAAAGTATTTTCTATTGTTTCAGGACTCTGCAACTACACAGTATACATTGCATATCCTGTAGAATAACAGCACAGTATTTGGTAGGTCTACCCAGAAACAGGCCTTACTGAATTCAGTGGGGACTCTTAAGCCTGTACTGGTTTGCAGCCTCAATGAACTCTGTGGTCTAGGGTGTCCTTTAAAGAGAATTTAAAAGTTATGTGTTTATTGAACAACTTCTGATCTCACAGTTTTACTTCTATTTAACTTGCCATGTTTTAAGATACTATCTCCATCCAAGTTTAGGTGAATATGACATTTTAAGATTAGTTGACATTCCCCTGAATAATTGAATATTTTAAAATAAAGTTCTGCTAAATTTTCATTAAAATTGGATGTTTGAGGCAAGGGAAGACATACACACATACATACACACACATGCACACATGCACACACAATCATATGTGCACAGAGAGACAGACACATAGACATACATGCACATGCACACACACAAGCACAGCAGTCAGGAGGTCAATTCCCCACTGTGCTTCCTTGAAGAAGAGAAGAACCAACTTGTGTCATTTGGGCAAGCTACGTACATGGTCCTAGAATACCAACAAAAAGAAGGGAACTGTAAATCACTTCTGAATACTTTAAATCTGATGGGTCACACCCTGTAACTCAATGGCCCATAACTATTATTATTACATGGGTCAAGATAAACAGTGATCATGCAGCAACCACAGCGATGGCCACAGAGCCAACCAAGGTTGAGGGCCTCATACTACCCTCATTCTAAATGACAAAATAGATAAAAATAGAAAACATATTTCCTTTACCAGCTGATATTCTTTCTATCTATCTATCTATCTATCTATCTATCTATCTATCTATCTATCTATCTATCTATCTATCTATCTATCTATCTATCTATCTATCTATCTATCTATCTATCTATCTATCTATCTATCTATCTATCTATCTATCTATCTATCTATCCATCTATCCATCCATCCATCCATCCATCCATCCATCCATCCATCCATCCATCCATCCATCCATCCCTATTTAGGGATTCAGAAAGTAGATACAATTAAAGTGCAAAGAGGGAGGAAGTAATAGCTGAAGAACCTCCTCTATATATGGAAGGTAACAGTGAAAGTGTGAGGATAGTTCTCCCCAGCTTCACACATTCCTTTCCCCCAGAGGCTCAAAGCCTGCAGGACCAGCACTACTATAAGGTTGCAGGATTGCAGATTTTGTATGTAATAAACAGGAAATTGTCCATTATTTAGTGTATTTTTATTGTATTTTTGCTGACATGGAGGGAGAGAGGCACCAACATACTTCCATGCTCCATGTGTCAAAAATCACATGGCCAGCTTTAGATACTGATGGCTGGGGCTGGCTTTGATGCTTCCTCACAGGCAGAAAAATGTCTTGGGATGGCCCCGTCCATCACATCTTATTCAAGTGGGGGGAAATCAGTTTATAATAAGTAAGGAGAAAACATTGTCTCATGGAAACATTAAAAATGAACATTCAGTAATAGTGAGTAAGGTTAGGACAACACTCCCCCACACACAAATAAAAAAGCCTATAGTTGCATCTTTCTTCATCCATTCCCTCTGGTAGTACAGACTATAGGCTGTGACACCTTTCCCACCTCCAAGAGCATCAGCCAAAGCAGGGAAGTGGGGCTGGAAAGCTTACATTACAGTTATGCCACATGACATGTTTTATAGCACTAGAATAGAAGTGACAGGGAAAGTGGAGGAGAAAAAGCAGAGCTGGTGCTTTTGACTGCATCCACATATTCCCTGTAAACTCTAGTTATAGGAAGAGAAGGAAGTTGCTGTTCTTTAGTTGTTAAGTCATGTCCGACTTTTCATGACCCGATGGATCAGAGCACGCCAGGCCCTCCTGTCTTCCACTGCCTCCCTTTGACTATGCAGACCTTTGTTGGCAAGGAGATGTCTCTGCTTTTTAAGATGCTGTCAAGGTTTGTCATTGCTTTCCTCCCAAGAAGCAGGCCTCTTTTAATTTTGTGGCTGCTGTCACCATCTGCAGTGATCATGGAGCCCAAGAAAGTAAAATCTGTCACTGCCTCCATATCTTCCCCTTCTATTTGCCAGGAGGTGATGGGACCAGTGGTCACGATCTTAGTTTTTTCTTTTTTTATATTGAGCTTCAGATCATTTTTTGCGCTCTCCTCTTTCACCTTCATTAAGAGGTTCTTTATGTCCTCCTCACTTTCTGCCATCAGAGTGGTATCATCTGCATATCTGAAGTTGTTGATATTTCTTCCGGCAATCTTAATTCTGTCTTGGGAGTCATCCAGTATAGCCTTTCACTTGATGTATTATGCATATAAGTTAAATAAGCAGAGAGACAATATACAGCCTTGTCATACTCCTTTCCCAATTTTGAACCAATCAGTTGTTCCATATCCAGTTCTAACTGCTGCTTCCTGTCCCACGTGTAAGTTTCTCAGGAGATAGATAGGGTGGTCAGGCACTCCCATTTCTTTAAGGACTTGCCATAGTTTGCTGTGGTCCAAACAGTCAAAGGCTTTTATGTAGTCAATGAAGCAAAAGTAGATGTTTTTCTGGAACTCTTTGGCTTTCTCCATAATCCAGCGCAAGTTAGCAATTTGGTCTCTAGTTCCTCTGCCCTTTTGAATTCTATGGTATTTTGAGCATTCTTTGGCACTGCCCTTCTTTGGGATTGGGATGTAGACTGAGAAGGAATACAACTAGAGAAGGAATACAACTGGATAATCATTTCTTTCAGAACTCTTTTTCAAGGTCTGTCTCATTTCAGAATAATCTGTTTCAAGAGCACAGAATCGCTTCTAGTTTGCTCTCTGTTCAGTAATACAATTTGTTTTCTTAAGAAAGAATAAACCATCAAAAATCTGGACATTAGGATTTGTACTGAAGCATGATATGCTTCTTCATAAAAGGTAATCTGGTGTATCGTAGTTAGAAACAATTTATCACACACGATTATGCTAAAGCAAATTTAAAGCAACATGAGCCCCTTCTGAGTATCCTTAAGGCTAAGGAATACAGGGAGAATGACCCAATGAAAGACTGACCTCTGGTAGTAATTCTATTTCTAGCTGCAGCAGTTCTGCAACTAAAGAATTGTAATGTTCCTTCCTATAGAAACACAGCAAAGATTTTAATGATAATTGGGGGATAGTGGCCATTACCAAGCTCAGTATCAGTTTTAGGATAAGTTCTGTTACAAAATAGATTTGCTAGCAGTCCTATTAGAGTATATTTTTAAAGGCCAAACTATATATTAGAGGTATACAGAGACCTGTCATTAGTTTCTAAAGTGCCGAAAAAGTTCAGTAGATGCAGCAGGAGCTTTTCACATCACACCTTATGCAGTTTGCAAATTAGCTTCCTTCCTTCCTTCCTTCCTGCCTGCCTGCCTGCCTGCCTGCCTGCCTAGCCCCTGGGAGTCAAGCACAGGCAAGCAGGTTTGCAAGTACATGGCCTGATCAGACAGTTCAGCAGACTGCAAGGATGGGTTGGGTTGGATCAGACAACCTAACAGTAAACCAATCTATCCCCAGAGCACCCCTACTTGCACCTTTTTGAGCCCTTATCAGGAACTTCTACTCTCTTGGTTGTGGGTAGATGCACTCTCATTTGGTTTGTTTTCAGTGCATGAGATCACTGGGAACAGAACAAAATCAAACCTTGCAGTTGCCAAAGCCACCAAGGCTCCTTCTACTGTCAATTTCCAGTATTGTGAAGAGGCTTAACAAATGTGCCACTTGAGGATATCAGCAATTTGAACATTTCTGCTGCTCCTTTGTGAAATTATTATTATTATTTGCCTCTGCTAGATCATTGCCGATGCATTGAATCACTCAGATTGAATTAAAAAAAATTTTTCTTTGCCTTTTGTGATGTGCCAGTTGAATCTGCGGCTGCAGGCAGTTTCTCAATTTCCACTATACAGAAGGTGAAGAGAATATCTTTTTAAAATTTAAATGTGGAGAAGCAGAGGAAATATATGATTTGCCAATATCTTGAATATCTTGTTTATTAAGCCACTCCTATGATACTGGAAATTGACAGTGGAATGAGCTGGACTAAATAGGGTCACTTGAGGCTTGTGTGCCATTTGGATGAAAAGATTGCACCACATTGCATATTACCTCTCTGTCCCCAACCGCAAGTGACCTTATTTAGACCACACCAACCTACTTCAAAAGAACCAGTCTAGTCCCAGTTATAGCTGCTCAATCATAAAGGCCTGTCTGAATCATGAACATTCATCGATTTTAACATCTAACAATGGGATTTTAATGTATAATCTGACTCTTGTGGAAGAGGCTATGTCTTAAAATCTTAATCCACAGCAAGGGCAGGCAACTTTGGCTCGTTTGGGGTACAGTTTTCTTCCCCCAGGATCTACCAGCAGCTGCACAAACTACAATGCAAGCAAAAAAGAAAAAAGAAAAGGAAAGGAAAAAAAGGGGGTTTGACAGTTCCCTTGCAGTTTTGGAAAAAAAATGGCATTTTTTGTAGTTGTACACGGCAGAAGAGGCCTGCAGTCTATTAAAAAGTAAACCATTGTTCCTAGCAACTATAGAAAATATAAGAATCCAGTTGAGACCCAAATCTGTGAAATTCAAGGCAACATTTGGGAAATTCTCTTCAGATGAAAAACCTGTTTTAGCACCCCTTGAAATTTCTGTAATGTTCTGTGAGAGACATGAAATTTGCAACAAGAATTTAGCACAGCAGTTTAAATAACCCATTCCATGCAGGCTCAATTATCAAAGGAAGTGTGCATACACACACACGAGCTCACACACATACAGAGGATCAACACTTCTGGGGCTGTTACAAAACTTTGAAAGCTACATGACATTTCACTTCAGGCTGTTTTAGGTATTCTAGGGACGTGGGCTCCAACTCTCAGCACAGCAGCCAAATCCCACTGGATATCTATTAATATACAGACTCAATTATTAATAGCTTTCCCAGCATATTTTTTTTCTGTATTAGACTTACAGAACTGAAATTTAGTGACTGGCACTACTGGAAGCTTTAGGCACAATGTGTTTGGTAGATGTTTAGGGAATTTCTATGTACTGAGTTGCTAGGCTGTGATTTCTTTTTACAGCATTTGAAGAGTGTGTGGCCAAAAAGGGGTGGGGGTGGGGAAAGAGGAGATATTTCTGTATAAATCATGAGTTGGATGAAAGTTTGTGTAAACAGAAACCCTCAACAGCCTGCACAAATCCAGATAATAGCAGAGGGAGCAGGAATCTCCCTGACATCTGGCAGAGGCATTGTTGCACTCCCCAATTCCACTTGTGTCATACCTCTACCCAGCTTTTGCAACCTATGGCCTGACGGTCAAGAAGCTCCATGTGCTAAGCATGGAGAAGGCAAGGTTTCTCAAACGGTGTTCTAAATGGCTTCCTTGTCCCATTTTTATTAGGATATATTTTAGACCTGGGAGGAAGTATTTGTTCCCATATTAGGTCATCAAAAATAATAATTTATATGTTCAAACTATTTAAATTGTTCTTAATTGTACCCTACTCCAAGATCTCATGGTAGAAGTTGGGATATAAATATTGAAAATAAATATGTAATATGGGAGGATACTTGAACAGATGTTACCTCAGATAAAATTTGGAGTGGTACAGTGTAGGAACAATGGTATCATTATATCTGCTGTTTAATTAGGTCAAGAGAAAGCAACTAAGAAGTGAAAAGGTCAGTGTACACAAGATAATGATAAAAATTATACGCTGTCAAATCAGTTCCAACTTTCCATGGTTTCTAAGGAATAGAGTACTCAGAAGTGGATTACCATTTCCTTTTTCTGGGGGCATCCTGGGATTGTGCAGCTTGCCCAAGGCCACCCATCTGGGATGCACGGTGGGGAACTGGTGCTCCAGTTCACAGAGATATCCAGCCAGCGATTCACAAAACATCCCTTCAAGTATATCACATGGAGCCAAATTGCCCGGTGATAGTTACACTATGTGATTGCCAGCAGTTGTATAATATCCCATGAGCAAGACTTTTCCACTGTTCATCAGCAGATGCTAGTCTTTAGCATCTCTGTCAAGTTCACTGAAATTACCCTTTTATTCTTCAAAGATAATAGGTGAGTCTTGGCTTATACAGAAAATATAGATTAATATTCTTGAAAGTTATGCTGGGAAAGAAGAGGTTTGAAGAGTAAGGGAAGATACAACGTAATGGGAAATTTACAGCTGTTTGGAAAGTAGGCACAGTGGTAATCTACACAAGAAGGGGGTATTTTATTGCTGTATGTAGGAATGAGTTTTGTGAACAGTATACCAAATAACATGCAAATTATCTAGTAAAATTAGGAGGTCAGCCTATTAATTTCAAGATATTGCCTTCATATCTTGACCCAGCTTTCCCAGCTGCTTACAGAGATGTTGTTTTGGTGCATCACATTGAAAACAAAAAGAAGAAGAAGACAACCAAAACTCCACCTGTATCATTTGATTTAATAGTGTTAGGAGAACTCCTTGGTCACATACCTCCCATCCCCACAGGACTGCATGTTTTCCTGAACATTTGTTTGTTTGTTTTTAAATACTACACATCGCAAGCAGGGTTGAACAGAGACATTCATTGCCCGGAACTAAAGACAGTGTGATGGCAACTACCATAAACTCACAAAAGCCCAAAAGCACTCTAGCTATACTTTATTCTAACTCTGGCATCAAGATAACAACCTCTAATATATTCCAAAACAGTACAGACTACATTGGGTAGCACCTATACAGTGGAGTCTCGACTCACGAACAGTTCGACATACGAACGTTTCGACTTACGAACCGTTCTCATAGGAATATATGGACTCGACTTACGAACTTAGATTCGAGTTACGAACTCATTTTTTCCCTTTTTTTAAAGCTAAGTCATCTTAGGTTAAAATAAAAAATATCCCCCTCTAGTGGCAGAAGGCGGAATAGCAGCTCCCCATTAGTTTCTATGGACGAAAAGAGCAGATACGAATTAAATGGTTTTCAATGCATTCCTATGGGAAATGCAGATTCGACTTAAGAACTTTTCGACCTGAGAACTGCCTTCGAATACAGATTAAGTTCGTAAGTCGAGACCCCACTGTACTTCTAAGTGATGGGAATGGTTCGTATGTTCCAAAAGAACAACCAACATCTGATACTAGAGTGGTTGCCTAATGTTTGGACTGGTCCTCCATATAGTACAGTGGTGCCTCATAAGACAAATGCCTTACAGGACAAAAAACTCACAAGACAAATGGTTTTGGCAATGTGTGTGTGTGTGTGTGTGTGTGTGTGTGTGTGTGTGTGTGTGTGTGTGTGTGTGTATGACTCGCAAGACAAATGTTCCTATGGCCGTGCTTCGCAAGACAAAGGTTTCCCATTTTTTGTTCCTGCCTCATGTTTGCTGATTTTTAAATGTTTTTCTATGATGTTTAAAAAGTCAAAGTTGTTTGATTGAAATTTTTTAAATCATCTGCACAAAGTATATGGCTTTAATGAACCCTTTGTAAACCAAATTTGACTTTGTTCTGCCTTTTTTTGCCCATAGGAACGCATTAATTAGATTTCAATGCATTCCTATGGGAAAACGCGTTTCACAAGATGAATTTTTCGCAAGACAACATTAACCGTGGAACAAATAAAATTCGTCTTGCGAGGCACCACTGTATGTTGATCAATAGCATTCAAGTTGATGAATGCTACCTCTTAAAGAGATATTTTTGAAAAAAATCCTCCACAGACATGATCAACATCTTGCCAACCACACACCCAGACCTTTTTTTTCATGGCCCACATACTTTTTCTGTCCAGCTTCTTATCCTCTCTGAAACTCTACTTCAATTTTAGCAAACAGATGAACTTCAGAGCCAATTGTTGAAGATATATTTCCTTGAGCATAGTACATATTAAGGCTACATATTACTAGGCTAAATCTACACATTTGCAGATTTAAGTTCTAGTGACTGTAGGCAAAAGCATTAGAAAAGGAAAGCAGTTAAGACGCTAGCATATTGAGAGAGTATTATAATACTTATTTAGTTAATGCAATGTACTTGTGTAGCTCATTATACAACCACCTTATTCTGTAAATAAGTTGGGAGTTCACAACAGTTTATTCATGTTTCCCAACCAACACTGGTGGGTTTTGCAATACACAAATATACACACACTGTGCGCAAACACACATAATATATATGCGGCATAAATGCTTCTTCTTGTCCTCTCTCATTCATCAGGGTTACTTTTAAAAACATGAGTTTTTAAAAACATTTTTCTACAAATGCCCTAGCACTAATCTGTTATAACAATATGGCATGTCTGGCAAAACCAAACCAAATCAACAACAACAACAACAACAAAACTAAACAGGTCACTCACACTTGAAACCATATGCAAAGTGTTTAGTATTGCACATGTGGAATGAGAAGTGAAAGAAGCTAAATGTAGCAATAGAGAAATTGTGCTTTGGAAAGAGCTGAAACGGCCAGTGGAGGAGATAATCCTGAGAAGTAATCAGGGACAAATGCAAAGGAAGTACTGTACCCCTGACATTGCAACCACCATATGATCTAGTGCTAGGATAGATACTTCTAACAATATTACTGCTACTGCTACTGTTACTACTACTTCGGGGGTGAAAAGCAGAGAGGGGTATTCCCAGTTAGAAAGAAAATGTCCTACTTTAGACACCACTTTCAACATCACCCTGCACACACCCTCATTGCTTTTCTACATTAGCACAAGCGATTGCACATGCCCTCCCCCAAGGATTCCCCAGCCCTAGTGGGAGAGGAAATAAAACTACAGATTAGGAGGAGGCTGATTCACATTGAATTGTATGTTGTGTGGTCAATGGAAAAAACGTGAACATAACCATGCCAATCCTGGAGCAATTCCCCTCCCTGAGGTATCTGGCCATGAAGCCAGAGGTCAGGAGTCTGGTCCCTCATTGTGTGCCCCAGAAGAAGAACCAGCCTACATTAAAAAAAAAACCTGAACACTCCCAGGGCGCCCCTTGAAGAAGAGACCAGTAAACCACTTCTGAGTATATTGTATCTAGAAAACTCTGAAAAGGCTTGCCATAAGTCAGAAAAGACTTGATGGCATGCAATTATTAACTACCGTACCTGCCACAGTGTTTTTGTAATCCATACATTGAAAAATTATTACCAGTGTTCATAATGCAATTGTCATCTTCTATATCTAATGTCACTCTCTCTGCCCACCCACAACCAAGTGCACTGTGTATATAAACTTGCAGTCTGAGGACTGTAACTCCCTGTCTTTGGCAAACAGGATTGTCATCTATGGAAGCTCACACTAAAATATATCTGCTAGCCAGAAAAGGGCCACATGACTTTGTTTTGGTTTTGTTTATATACTGTATTAATGAAATTAAGCAAATACACTTTCTCTATAGTCATTTTAATGACTTACTAAATAGCCTTAAGGGCTTTTTTGTAAAATGGGAATGGGAGTCACATTTAAAAAATCAAGGCAAGAATGCCTGTTAACGGTTTCTATGATTCATTACAACTCAATGAAATAGTTACATTACAGTCAATTGACAACTGATAATTATTATTATTGATACTCAATGAAGCATATTTCTTTATTTTATTTAATTATTTATTTACAATATTATTACCCTGCCCTTCTCCTTAAAAGGACCCAATATGTAGTGGATAGAATGATGGGTAAGGACTCAAGAGGAGTGAGTTCAAATTCCTACTCAGACATGGAAGCTCACAGGGAATGTGGAACTGCTAAAACTACTTTTTAAACATCTAAAACTACTATTAGGGCCACTGTAAGTCAACTTCAACTTGACAGCACATATCAACAACAAATTATTGTTATTAAAGCTAAAATCAGCTGAAACCCATTAACTAAATTGGGGACTGGACTGCCTGCTTATGGCTTGGATTGTAGATTGTATATTTTTGTTCCACAAAAGGAAGAAATGTCACATAGACAAAATGATCCCTTCTGTAGCAAGCAATAAACCATTTATTTTTAGGCAGACTGTCCCTGATTTTATCCTGCTGAAATGAGCAGATTCTGTTGCCCTACAACTTGGAGGAGGAACACTATGACCTATAGTGGCGCCTCGTGGCGCAGTGGTTAAAACGCTGTACTGCAGCTAAAACTGTGCTCACGACCTGGGGTTCAAATCCCAGGTAGCTGGCTCAAGGTTGACTCAGCCTTCCATCCTTCCGAGGTCGGTAAAATGAGTACCCAGCTTGCTGGGGGGGGGGGCAATGTGTAGCCTGTATAATTAAAAATTGTAAACCGCCCGGAGAGTGCTTGTAGCGCTATGGGGCGGTATATAAGTCCAATAAATAAATAAATAAATAAATAAATAAATAAATAAATAAATAAATAAATAAATAAATAAATAAATAAATAAATAGGTACAATCAAAATGGAGGATCTTGCAGAGTAGCGAGAGAGAGGAAAGAAAATTGGGAGCGTACTTGAATTAATAGTTGCTTGCCTTGACAAATTGTGGAATGTCTTAATTGTGTCTGTGTGTGTGTGCGTAAATGCACACGCACACATGCATGCATGCATGCGCGCGCGCGCGCTCACTCACTCACTCACTCACTCTCTCTCTCTCTCTCTCTCACACACACACACACACACACACACACACACACACACACTGCATAAATCTTAATGGAAGAAGAAAATGTCCTTTCAGACAAAAAATATGCAGGCATTTCAGAAAGATTAGAAAACCTGCCAATGTGTGTTCCATGTCTCAGTATTGAAAGGCAGCTACAGCCTCAAGGTGTTACCACAGAACATAAATTTGGAACATATGTAATTACAAGAGATTACAGAATTACATCTACATACACACAAGCATACAAAAATTTAAAGAGAAACAGCACATGGCATAATACCAAACATATTAAAATTAGATAAAATGCGTACAACAATAAACTGCCAAAGGATGGTGTAATGGTTAACATTTTAGGTTGCATATCCCTGAGTAGCCATGACATTAGTACAAGAATAAGCTAGATAGTTTGTATCCATAAATCCCACCATGAGTGGATTGAAGAAAAGGTAGGATATAAATGTGACAAATAATACACTACTAGAGGAGGGCAGCAGAAGAAGTAAAAGGTCTGGAAAGCAAGTCCTATAAGGAATGGTTGGGGGAACCACTTACAGAGAAGGGATGATTGAGTGGTCATATGATAGCAATAGCATTCAAATACGTGAAGGGCTGTCACATGGATGTTGGAGCAAGTATGTTTTCTGCTACTCCAGAAGACAAAACTCAAACTAATCGAGTCATATTACAAGAAAGGAGATTTTGACTAAATATTAGAAAGGAATTGCTGAGAAGAAGAGATGTTTGGCCATGGAATAGGCTATCTCAGAAGGCAGTAGAGTCTCCTTCACTGGAGGTTTTCAAACAGAGGTTGGGTGGCAATATCACAGATGCTTCAACTGTGGATTTTTTCCACTGGCAAAGGTAAGACTGAATGAAAGGCGATAGCATGTACAATACCAGCTAGTGCATTTCATGTATAGGTAAATATTCTTAACTGCAGGTGAAGAGAGTGAGAGAAATGGAAGACATTTACAAAATCTGTACGTAGTTATTGGAATTCATATATGAATTTACCACATTTACCACATACAGTCACTGCAAAATATATTCAGAAATATCTAAACATATACAGATGGGCATATGTCTGTGATAAAAGAAACTGAATGGAAGGTAAGCCTATACATGAGATAGAAAAGTTGCACAATTAATACTTGGAGGTATTTTTGGCATCAAATATCTTTCACAGGAATTATAGCCACAAGAACCACAAGTGGAATTGGCCCAGTATTGCTCATTAATATGCTACGTGCAGAATTTCAGATTCCTCCAGTAAATGGCATCACTTTCATTTATGTAATCCATATTTAGCTGATCTGGAAGCATTCTTCCAGATTGTAGGTTTGCTGTTGTTACGTACCATGATGTTGGAACTAACTTACCACAACCCTAATAGGGTTTTCAAGGTAAGTGAGATATTTAATAAACTGTATTTCCTACCCTCAGTGGGGATGCAGGCCTCCTGCATCCTAATCTGTCACTCTGTCCACTTCACCACTTAATACTTCACTACTGGTTATTGTTATTGTTACATACAGCACTGATGTTACCTGTCTGTCATGGGTTTGGAGGGAAAGTTCCATCCTATGGGGAGTGGAAGGCGGGACATCAGGAGGAGGGGCTGTACTGTATATATATGTGGAGCGTGTGTGAAGAGTTTAGAAGACGCTGGGATGTGACGAAGCAGCAGCTGGGAAGAAGAAGCTGGTGTGGGAGTCTGTGTGTCAGACAGGGTACTACTGTGTGTCAGAGTACCAACCTGATAGGTTCAGGTGTCTGTTGGTTAGCCAGAACTGATAGGTTCAGGGTCTGTGCTTCAAGTTAAGGGTTCTGTGTGAACCAAACTGTATGCATGTATGAATGAGACTAAGCCACGTTACTATATCTTATTCACCTGATTATTTTATTTTCCCTGTGTGTTGTATTTAAATAAACCTTATTCTTTTATTTGTTGAAAATCCATCCCTGGTCTGTGTGACTTCTTATAGGGAATGGTTGGTGGCAGCTTAGTTAACGTGTGGCAGATCCCAGTAGGTCTGGGTTTGTCACATTGATTGGTGTCCAGAGTGTGGGATACGACTGGTCCAGTTGTCCAGTGGTCCAGCAAAGCCTTGGCAAGTGTGCCCAGAGCAAGGGGGGTCTAGTCAGGGACAATCTGAGAGCGCGTAGGTAATCTTCTAGGTGTGCCTCACGGGGGGGTGCACTAGTAGAAGAACGTGTAACCTCAGATTGGGGGACTAGATTAGGGTGCTCTGAGGCAGCCTGTTTTGGCGGGAAAAAGCTGAGGCAAAACTGTGTAGTAGCAGTGATCTAGCCTGCCTGCTGAGAGGCCCAGCAGAGGGGGGTAGACTCTAACTCGCTACTGTTGCAAGTAGTGCTGAAGGACAGCAGCAATCTATAGGGAAAGCTGGTTCTGAGGTAAAAGAAAAAAAAAGTGGTCGTTTTGTTTTGAGGCTTGACTTTTTAAAGCAGCTTGTTCTGAGGGGGGATTATGCCCTTGACTCAAAGCCAAATGGCAGAAATGGGTGAAGTGAAAGACCCCCAGGTTGACCAAGGTTCTGAGGATGAATTTGGCTCAGTGCAGGGTGACAGCACGGGAGAACAGAACCCAGAACTCAGAAAATTGCTCCTAGCCCAACAGCATGAACTGAGGGTGAGGGAAATGGAGGAAAGATTAGAGAGAGAAAGAATGGAGGAAAGAGAGAAACAAAGGCAATTTGAAATAGAGAGAATGGAAAGAGCAGAAAGATTGGAGAGAGAGAAAATGGCGTTTGAATTAAGAAAATTGGAACTGATGAACCAGAACAATAATAACAATAGGGATTCTGAGGGAGGCCAACTGTCTAAAGCTGACCTGAAGAAATTCCCTGTGTACCACAAGGGAGATTGTCCTGAGGTGTTCTTTTCCCTAGTGGAAAGAGCGTTTGTGGACTTCTCAGTGAGGGAAACTGAGAAGATGACCATCATGCGATCTTTAATCAGTGGTAGCCTGGCTGAGGTTTATTCAGAGATGCCACAGGAACTGATGAGAGATTTTGCAGAGTTTAAAAAACTGGTGTTTGCAAGACATGGGATAAATGCGGAACAGCTGAGGCAAAGATTCAGGTCCCTCACAAAGAAACCAGAGCAGACTTTTACCCAAGTGGGGGCTCAATTGGTGAGGCTGCTAGAGAAATGGCTATCTCAGGAGGGGACAGAGACCTACCAGCAGCTTAAAGACTTGATAGCGCTGGAACAGTTCTATTCAGTCCTGCATGGGGAACTGAAATTCCAGGTGAGGGAAAGGAAACCAAAATCTGTGGCAGAAGCAGCCGAGATCGCAGATTTTATTTCCCAAATAAGAAAGCCCTTGGGTGAGGGGAAATCTGTAGGGAAACCCAAAGAAACCTACAGCAAGTACTCTCAGGGACCAGGGAAAAGCCAGCAAGGGGGAGGGGCCCATGGTGAAGGGAAGCCCTCAGACATGAAACCAAGACCTCAGATTTTGGAGGGAAAACCAAAACAAGATGAGAGAGAATCAAAATACACCAGAAAATGTTATTTCTGTCAGGGAAAGGGCCATCTAATCTCAGAGTGTGAGAAATTAAAGCAGCTAAAAGGAATTGTGCCTCAGGATTCTAGTGGAACCAAGCCAAAAGCTGTGTTCTGTGTCCAGAAAGAGCAAGGCTCATTGTCACTGAGGGAGCCTGTTGCCATGGCTACTCAATCTGGAACAGCTACATCTGCTGATCAGGCTGAGGAAAATGGTCCTCTTGTAGAGGTCAGGCGCTGCCTGCTGGTGAGAACAGATTCTCAGTTGTTTGAGACAGCAGGGGTGGACGTAGGAATACTTGACCGTCAGTATCGGGGGCTGCGGGACACTTGTTCCCAGGTGACCCTGTGCCATCCAGATATTATTCCTAGGGAGTATGTAATCCCAAATGAGAGCATGAAGGTGGCAGGGATTGAGGGGCAGGTAATCTCACTGCCAGTCGCGGAGGTACCTGTGAACTTTCAAGGCTGGAGGGGAGTTTGGCGGCTAGCAATTTCATCGACTCTGCCAGCAGCCGTGCTTGTGGGAAATGACCTGGCTGAACATGTGAAAAGGGTGCTAGTGATTACACGTTCACAAGCCACCACGGGGACAGTTCAAGGGGGTAATGATGAGCCAGAGACGGAAGCAGAGGGGAGTTCAGAAGCTGTGGTGGAAACCTTAACCACAGACAGCCGATTTGGCCAAGAGCAAAAGGCAGACGCCACTCTCCAAAAGTGTTTTGAACAGGTGACTGACGCCCAGCTAACACCTGAAACCCCAGTGAGATTTCTAGAGGAAAAGGGGATTTTGTATAGAGAGACCCTGAGGAATATCTCAAAAGGGGGAGATGGGATCAGAAGTCAGCTGGTGGTACCTGAAAAGTATCGCCCCATGATCTTACCAAGGGGGCACTCTGACATGTTTGCTGCGCCCTTAGGGGTGAACAAAACACAGCAGAGAATCACACAGAATTTTTACTGGCCTGACATAGGGAAGCAGATCAGGGAGTTCTGTAAACAATGTGATGTGTGTCAAAGGCAGGGGAATAACCGCGACAGGACCAAAGCAAAGTTGTGCCCTTTGCCTGTGATTGACACTCCGTTCAAATGCATAGGGGTGGATATTGTGGGACCTTTGCCCAAGGCCACAAAGAGGGGGAACAGGTTCATTCTCACCATTGTGGACCATGCCACGAGGTACCCTGAAGCCATACCCTTGACTAACATTGAAACTAACACAGTGGCAGATGCCTTGGTGGGGTATATGTCCAGGATGGGATTTGCCTCAGAAATAATCACAGATTTGGGCGCATCGTTCACATCAAAGCTCATGAAACGCTTATGGCAAATCTGTGGAATTAAGCACAAGGAAACCACTGCCTATCATCCTGAAAGTAATGGGTTAACTGAGAAGTTCAATGGGACTCTAATGCGCATGATTAGGGCTTACTTGGCAGAGAATCCAAACAATTGGGACCAGAAGCTGCAATCCCTTTTGTTTGCTTATCGATCAGTGCCACAAGCCAGTACCGGGTTCAGTCCATTTGAACTTTTATTTGGGAGAAGGGTGAAAGGGCCCCTTGATTTGATCAAACAAAATTGGGAGCAGATCACCCAGGATGACCCACAAGACGTTGTGACATACATAGGCACTTTAAGGAATGACTTAAAGAGAAACCTAGAGCTAGCAGCAGAGACCCTGCAAGCTCAAAAGGTCAGAAAGAAAGCTTGGGATGACCAGGAAGGCAGGGAGAGGCACTTTAACCCAGGGGAGGAAGTGCTTTGGCCTAGGCCCTGTAAAGAGAATAAACTGCAGCTGGGTAGCCCAGAAATAAAATACTTGGGTCACATGGTAGGGGGAGGAGTGATAAAACCCCTGGAGGCCAAAATAGAAGCTGTTCGTGATTGGCCCAGACCCAACACCAAGAAAAAAGTCAAATCATTTCTTGGGTTGGTGGGCTACTACAGAAAGTTCATCCCGAGGTTTAGCGAGATTGCGGCTCCGCTGACCAATCTGACGAGGAAGAAGGCTGATGACCGCATCCCGTGGACCAGCGACTGTGAGGAGGCGTTCCAGAGGTTGAAGCAGGCGCTCATCAACTATCCAGTGCTGCGGGCTCCAGACTTCGACCGGGAGTTCATCATCTACACCGATACGTCTAACAGCGGGGTAGGAGCAGTTCTGTGCCAGGAGGATGAGAATGGTGACCAGCATCCAGTGTCCTACCTGAGTAGGAAACTTCAAAAAGGTGAGAGACATTTGGCAACCGTGGAGAAGGAGTGTCTGGCCATAGTCTACGCGATCCAGAAGGCCAAGCCTTACATCTGGGGAAGACATTTTGTTCTGTGCACTGACCATTCACCACTGCAATGGTTAAAGACAATGAAAACCCACAATAGCAAACTTATGAGGTGGGCTTTAAACCTACAGGACTATGACTTTGAAGTGAAGGTGGTCAGAGGGTCAGTGAACTGTGTTGCTGACGCCTTGTCAAGAAGACCTGAAGAATGAAGACGGCGAAAGAAACATGGACTATGTATATATTTTGATGACAAAAAGTTAAATGTACCTGTTTATTAAACATGATTGGTTTGTATGAATAAAGGTAACTTGATGTATTGAAAATGGTAAATGTTTAACTTAGAGTGTAAGTATAAGTAAGTATGATATTGTATGTATAACTGTTTTTGTGTGTTTTAACCAGGTTGTTTTTTGGTGAAAAGCACCTTAGCTTTCCCCCTACAAAACAACTTATAAAGAGGGGAGGTGTTACATACAGCACTGATGTTACCTGTCTGTCATGGGTTTGGAGGGAAAGTTCCATCCTATGGGGAGTGGAAGGCGGGACATCAGGAGGAGGGGCTGTACTGTATATATATGTGGAGCGTGTGTGAAGAGTTTAGAAGACGCTGGGATGTGACGAAGCAGCAGCTGGGAAGAAGAAGCTGGTGTGGGAGTCTGTGTGTCAGACAGGGTACTACTGTGTGTCAGAGTACCAACCTGATAGGTTCAGGTGTCTGTTGGTTAGCCAGAACTGATAGGTTCAGGGTCTGTGCTTCAAGTTAAGGGTTCTGTGTGAACCAAACTGTATGCATGTATGAATGAGACTAAGCCACGTTACTATATCTTATTCACCTGATTATTTTATTTTCCCTGTGTGTTGTATTTAAATAAACCTTATGCTTTTATTTGTTGAAAATCCATCCCTGGTCTGTGTGACTTCTTATAGGGAATGGTTGGTGGCAGCTTAGTTAACGTGTGGCAGATCCCAGTAGGTCTGGGTTTGTCACAGTTATTACAGTTCTTTTTCTACAGAGAGCAAATGGCTGCATATTAATAACATGTATTTATTTGTATATTTAGTTGAGCTATGTTCTATCTTCCTCCCAAAACTAGGATTTAAGGTGACCCACAAGATTAAAAACCAGATATCCCATCATACATCTAAACAATAAATTATAATAGTTAAATGTAATTAAATAAATTACATTAAAACACTTTTGAATTAGAAACAGTTAAAAAACTCATGAAAAAGGTACACAAGCTCTATTACAGGCTCCTTGCTCACTATTTTGTTTTCAAAGACCCACATGAATAAAACTGAATGGAAAAATCTATGCATGATTGCAGAAAAAGAAGTGGAGAGCCAGTCCAACATCCCTTGGAAGGGAGTTCCACAGCTTAGCAAAGTTAATTCTTTTGCATCCCCAACAGAGCTTTATACAGGCTTTAAGCCAGGTAGTATGTAGGATAAAAAGGGTGATGGGGATGGGAGCATACAGGTAACTTTAGTCTCCACATACCCAACTCATTTGAAAGTCATGCGATTTTGTTATGGTTGGCCCCCTCGAACACACTAAACATCTAAAATTTGCCATTATTTATTTATTTATTTAACCTATATGCCGCCCACATTACCCAAAGGTCTCTGGGTGGCTTACAACAATTAAAATACAATAAAAAGACAAAATAATTAAAATGCAATTAAAATATATACTCTAAAAATTGCCATCAGGACCCACAGTTGATATTATTTCAATTAAAAGCCTTCTGGAACAGGAAGGTTTTTACCTGGCACCGAAATGTCACCAGCGTCTGTGCCAGATGAATCTCAGTTGGGAGGGCATTTCATAGTCTGGGGGCAGCTGCTGAAAAGGCCCTTTGTCTACAAGCCATCCCTCTTACCTCCTTGAGGGACGGCTCTTTCAAAAGGGCCCCTGGGCTAGATCTTAACTGCCAGGTAGGTTCATATGGAAGGTGGCAGTCCTTCAGGTATCCAGAGCCCAAGCCATTTAGGGCTTTATATGTCAAAACAAGCACTTTGAATTGGGCCCGGGCAGTAACTGGTAGCCAACGTAATTTAAACAGCATCGGCTTGATATGCCTGCTAGTGGCCTCACCACTCACCAGCCACACACCTTGATTCTGGACCAGTTGCAGTTGCCGGACTGTCTTCAAAGGCAGCCCCACATAGAGTCTATATGCAAGATGTTACCAGTGTGTGTGTGTGTAACTGTCATGAGACTCTGCTCATCCAGGTAGGGCCGTAGCTTGTATAATTTCTGCAGCTGAAGGAAGGCGCCTCTGGCCACCAAGTCCACCTGGGCTTCCAGTGTTAGAAAGCACATTAGAGGGCACAAGAGGGCTTCTTCAGTTATTTAAAAAAATTAAGACTAATATTTTGATGGTAGAAGACATGGGAGCAGGGGGTGAGGGCTCCGAGGTTATGAGGGAAGCTGACCACTCATGCTTTAGGGAGAGAACATTCTCATCCAGCACAGCTGGAATACCTATGCCTTGACCTGCCTTTCAAATGTCTTGTTTGCATTAAACTCTGTCTTCCTTTTCTCTGTTACCGCTTTCAGACTCAAATTCCATGACCTAAAAGTAAACATTTCTCAGTGTTCATACCAAAAGAACTGACATATGAATCAAAAGTCAGTTAGTCAATGAAGCACAAAAGATACCCTGTTTTCCCAAAAATAAGACCTAACCAGAAAATAAGCCCTAGTATGATTTTTAGGATGCTCGTAATCTAAGCCCTACCCCCAAAATAAGCCCCAGTTAAGTGAAACTCTACCCTCCACCATTGTGCAGCAACCAGAAGAAGATGGCATGACTGTATTTGAATAAATGTAGATTGCTGTACATGAAAAAAGTAAAACATCCCCTGAAAATAAGCCTTAATGCGTTTTTCGGAGCAAAAATTAATATAAGACCCTGTCTTATTTTCAGGGAAACATGGTAGTAAAATGCAACATATCGGGGCCACTTCTCCATCCCAATAGAAATAGATTTAAATATGTTGAAAAGCTTTGGCTGAATGGGTATCTCTTGTTACTGTTTATTTATAATTTATTGCATTTATTGTATAGGAAGCCAAGTCTCCATATTCCATGGTTTTGTTTATTTTATTTTATTTAAACTATTTTTACCCCAACTTTCTCCTTGAAAATGACCCAAGGTGGCTTACCGAATTAAAAGATAATATTTAAACACTGAAAACAATAAATATACAAACACTAAAAAGAATCAAACAAATATCACACAAAAATGGTTCAAGTTGACATTCTTCTTCTAAGCTCCCCCTCTCTACACATGGCCAAGAGGGATACTTCTGGGGAAAGGGGCAAAATGGATTGAGTGAGGTCAGGATGGAGATGGACAGACCTCACTGGTGGTCAGTTCAGACATCCAGCTAGAGTGTTATGTCCCTTCTCCAGCGGGTTCCTGGCCAAAGAAGAGAACAAAATAAATTTGCCAGTGATGGCAGGTATGGAATATTAAAAGAGAAAAAAGGACGACCTCCACTCAGGTTTACTTGTGTTTCCCCAGCATATGCCCCTGTTCTTTAGATTACCTCCAAGATAAGCATGCCTTCCACACCAAAGACGTTCCGCCCTTCCACCCTGCGGTGTTAGTACTATCAGGAGTAACATGGGAGGGGTCCATTACACTGGAGGGAAGGAGAGTAACCCTCTCCCTATTATATCAAACCACACAATTCATGTTTCATCTAGTTTTGTCCTTATACCCTTCCGGATTCCAGCAGCAAGACTGCCCAGCACCCATACAAACAAAAGAAAATGTGTATAAACACAATAATTATCAGAGAAGGTGGAGGAGGAGGAGGCTACCATCAGGTGCATTCATAATGTGATGGTAAGCTTTTCCCAAAGAGCAACATTCAATAGTGCATTTATCAAGCAATTATTAAGAGAAGTGAAGCATGGCCTCAAAGGCATGAATCCCAGGCCAAGGCTTGCTCATCATTTTTATTAATGATTTGGCCTCTGGAATAGAGAGTGTATATACATCAAATTAGTACACAGTACAAAACAAGAAGGGTTGCCAATACTTTTGAGGTTAGCAGGAGGGTTCGTAATTATCCTGATAAACTAGATAATTGGTCTGGTTGGGGGAAAAAACAAAGAAACTCAGCAAAGGCAATATTTCATTCATAGGCTCTCCAGCATTTCACAGCTGAAGACAGAAGCATGAAATACTCATCCCTTTTCCCATACCAAGGATCACTGCCTAGGCTCCCCTTCTCCATTATTACTTGCTGCTCTAGGTCAGTAGTTCCCAGCCTGGCATAACTCAGGTGTTCTTGGACTGCAGCTCTCAGAAACCCCAGCCAACAGAGCTGGTGGTTAAGGCTTCTGGGAACTGCAGTCCAAGAACATATGAGTTACTCAAGGTTGGGAACTACTGCTATAGGTCATTCTCCCCTGAGCAGATGTCTTCCAGGTGTGTTGGAAGCCAACTCTCATAATCCCCATGCTAGCATGCTCACACCCACCCATTATGATTCACAGAGATGTTGGACACCATGAGGGACAAGGTGGAAATGTAAGGCACCCCAACTGCCAAAAACTAAGTAGGGGAAGTATATTTCCAGAATCACTTTTTCTAATGCACTTACATATCAGCATAATCCGGGGACAGTACCTGCTAGTCTCTTATCAGCCAGCTGGCATACAAGACACAATGATTGACAATATCAAAGGCTTCCAACAGGGCCAGGGAAAAATGAAGGAATGAAAGTCACCTCTAGTTACAGTGCCCTCAAAGCAGTTTTTATTTAGCCCAGAAATGGGATTGGAAAAATCAATTCCACCCAAGAAGACCCAGAGTAACCTTGCCACTATGCACATAAAGTATAACTTCCAAATACAGTTTGATTTTATTTTTGATCTGATTGTAGAGGAGTGTTCAGCTATGCCTTTAAACAAAGGTTGTTCCCCATTGTTTATGAGGATGGGAGACAGCAGTAAAGTGAATCTATGTGAAGTGCTCTGAAAACTCCAAATAGCTATATAAATGCTAAGCAGAATTACAACAGCTTGAAATCATTCTATGGAATGTGTGAACAAAAAAAATATATTTTACAGGACTTCTTGGTGACATATTAAATTGCAGTCTCTTTTTGCAAAGAGTTGCAGCCTGATGTAGTGAGTTTTCTCCCATTTCAGAAATGAAATCTAACAGTTATTTCCCAAGAAATAACTTACAAACATGTTTGCTCAATAAACTAAGCTACATTTACTGCACCGTGCTGGTCCTTGTACTCGTAACACACAATGGATTTAATAGGAGGAGAAAAGCCCAGTGCAGTGAACCTGTTGTTCATAGCATCAACCCAGTATTTACTTGCTTCTGCTTTGGGGTGTAACATGCTGTGAATTAAGAGCAAGCAGTGTGAAGCCTGTGATGACTCTTGCGAGAAAGAAAAATGTGCAAACCACTCTTGAGTTCAAAAGACAACATCATCATAAAGATCCTCACTGCTGAATTTTTCATTCACTCTGTGCTTCTCCTCCCTACCCAGACATAGATGTGCCTGTCATTGCCTGAAACAAACAAAAAAGGGACAGGAATTGCAGCCTGAATCTTCTCATCCTACTCTTTCTTTCTGTCTTGTCTGTCTCTTACTTTCCTACCTTCCTTCCGTGGAATACCAGAGCAGATTTGATGCCAGAATGTTCCCAATTTTGAGATCCTCTGCTGGGAAATGGAAAACACAGAAGTGTAGCAGAACTGTGTTAAGGACAGCATCATAGCCTATGTCTTGAATCCTGGAAGCTTGTTTGCTTTCTGCAGCAGCCTCTTCTTCAGGACATCTCCCTCTCCCTGAGCACAATGTTCTTGAAATGTATGCCCTTCCACTAATAGGGGCAATTTTCAGACACTTTCAGAAGGCAGCTTGCTCTATGCCTGTCAGGACTGTAAGCTCTCAAAATGGAGAGTGCAGGAACTGAGCCAGGATATTTCCTTGGGGGAAAAAGGCATCCTGCAAAGACCTGTATGGATTACAGGGCCTCTTTTAACTTGTAATAGCAATGCGGAGAATTTTCCACCTGGAAAAAATTCGACTGCCTGGAAATTGATTGTGCTCCAGCTTAGCAAATTTGTTTCGGTTGCATTTGGCAAACAAAATATTTGTGTTACTTTTATTTGTTGTGTATATATTCTTCAAAAGTTATTCAAATAACTGAAAATTGTTAAACTTGAAATATTTGACTAGAAAACAGAGGAATCAAAAGAGGTGTCAAGTAGCTCTTTAAACATATTCAAACCTGAAGGCATGGCAACTCAGTAGCATAAATTTTCCTTACAGAATATATTGAGGATGGAGGCAAAATGGAAAGAGTGGGAAAAAAATGTAAAGATGCTGATTTTTGAATGCCTGAAAATCAGTTTTCCAGAGAAAGTCATCTGGATAGATAATTAGCATGTTAATTTTGGGTTTGATGCAAAAGGCCGGATTGGAGGAATCCCAAACCAGAATTAAGATTGCCGGAAGAAATATCAACAAGCTCCGATATGCAGATGATACCACTCTGATGGCAGAAAGTGAGGAGGAATTAAAGAATCTCATAATGAGGGTGAAAGAGGAGAGTGCAAAAAATGGTCTCAACATCAAACAAACTAAGATCATGGCCACTGGCCCCATCACCTCCTGGCAAATAGAAGGGGGAGATATGGAGGCAGTGACAGATTTTACCTTCTTGGGCTCCATGATCACTGCAGATGGTGACAGCAGCCATGAAATTAAAAGACACCTGCTTCTTGGGAGGAAAGCTATGATAAACCTCAACAGCATCTTAAAAAGCAGAGATATCACCTTGCCAACAAAGGTCCGCATACTCCAAGCTATGGTTTTTCCTGTAGTGATGTATGTAAGTGAGAGCTGGACCATAAAGAAAGCTGATCACCAAAGAATTGATGCTTTTGAATTGTGGTGCTGGAGAGTCCCCTGGACTGCAAGGAGAACAAACTTATCCATTCTAAAGGAAATCAAACCTGAGTGCTCACTGGAAGGACAGATCCTGAACCTGAGGCTCCAATACTTTGGCCATCTCATGAGAAGAGAAGACTACCTGGAAAAGACCCTGATGTTAGGAAAGTGTGAAGGCAAGAGGAGAAGGGGATGACAGAGGATGAGATGGTTGGACAGTGTAACTGAAACTACCAACATGAATTTGACCCAACTCTGGGAGGCAGTGGAAGACAGGAAGGCCTGGCGTGCTCTGATCCATAGGGTCACATAGAGTCGGACAAGACTAAATGACTAAAAAACAAGAACATCCATTTCAGCTGCTCAGTTTGACTAATATTGTGAAAATTTATTACATTAACTAATGCATTTTTACAAAAGGAATGTTTTTTTTCTTAAAAACACAGTAGTGAAAATGTTTTCTAAACATTTTGCACCCCCACCCTGCTGCCTTGTTCTTGTCCTATCTGCATACTTTATCTGCAATACACAGAATAACATGGAAATACCTTACAGGCACATTGTAAGGATCATGTATGTGAGACGCTTTGGAGAAAGGGGATAGGGAAATACTAAGATCAATTGGTCTCTCTTATCCTCAAGATGAGACCAGTTTAGAAACTGTGACACTCTTCTTAGTGGCATTTCCATATGAAAGCCATTCTTCTTGTCAAGCACATTGATTCAGCACAACAGTGCTAAACCATCAAGTGGCTAGAGCTTCATAATTTTGGTTTGGCTCCTTGGTTTTGCCTGTGATCCAATATAATAGTTTGGTGGGTATTTCCAAAACAGAACCTCCTCTTTTAAAAGATGAAGTGTGTATTTAAATAACGTCATTCCAAGGCCATGAGTTGTTTCATTAATGCTATTTGATTAGTTTTAATCTAACCTGGCCATTTTTCTATTTTATCATATTTTGTTGTTAGAAATCCAGCATCAGTATAAGAAACCATCTGTACACTTCCATACGCTTGCACAAAGAGGTACCCTATAGTGCACAGCATGAGAGAGATGGCTGACCTAACTCATCCCTAAAGCCAAAGATTAACCACCTGCACAATTCTTTTTTCAGTTGGAGGAGACAGTGGGATACACACATGTACTTAGACCAACACAGACCATGACTCTCTTGAGGCCAGACCCATCAGGGCCTTATAACTAGAACAGAGAAACATTCCCCCCCCCCCAAAAGACCCTGATGTTAGGGTGGGTAAGGACCCTCCACTTGGTCCACAAAGAGCATATGGTTGACCTAAACAGGATGCCATTCATGGGAAGACCAGTCTGGACTAAGACCTAGTGCCGAGCAGGACCATAGTACATGAGGTAAGAAGACTTTCAATGGGCATGAATTTAAAAATGATTCACGAAAATCATTCAAAAATTGCTAATCGGTCAATTCATATTCATATAAATATGCCCCCAACAAATATGAATCAGCAAATTCTTAGGAATTTTTGATTCATCAATTATTTAGGCTATAAAATGGTCCTCCAGGCAACTAGAGATACTGAAACTGCAGGCACACTTCCCCTGACACTTCTCTACAATCCACCAAAATTGGTGAAGACTGGGTTTTGAATGTCCAAGCTTTACAACCACAAAGAGGGCCCCCTAAGGAAGGTCCCCCTCAGGCACCTAGAGACACCAAAATCACAAGGAAGATTCCCATGAGTCTCCTCTACAATCCCT
Organism: Pogona vitticeps; assembly: GCF_051106095.1. Taxonomy (NCBI): domain Eukaryota; kingdom Metazoa; phylum Chordata; class Lepidosauria; order Squamata; family Agamidae; genus Pogona; species Pogona vitticeps. The sequence goes on along the minus strand of NC_135783.1, from coordinate 72,654,840 downwards.
CCAAGTCTGATGAAGATTGGGTTTCCTAAAGCAAGTCCTTAAAGGGCACTTTCCTGGGGTGACCCACTTTGTGGGTGTATGACTTGCATGTCTGAATCCCAAACCTCACCAAACCAGGTGAGATGGTGGAAGTGAGTCGGTAGAAGCTTCTCTGTAATTTCGGTGCCTCTAAGTGCTTGGATGGTCACTTTGTAGGGCTTTAAATTCAAAAACAAATTGACAAATTGATTCATCAGTTCTTCAGAAAAATATTGTAAATTTGTAATTTGTGAATCACAATTTTTCTGATCCGTGTCCATCTCTACTTTCAATCTATTGCTTTGCCCTGTGGTTTCAATCTAGATCACTGGTTCTTAACCTTGGGTTACTCAGGAGTTTTGGACTGCAACTCCCAGAAGCCTTCACCACCAACTGTGCTGGCTGGGGTTTCTGGGAGTTGCAGTTCAAATACATCCGAGTAACAAAGGTTAAGAACCACTGATCTAGATCATGCTCCCACCCCTTTCCTCTTAGACCCTGCTATCTGCACTGAAAACAAGCTTCCACTGAAGCAAATGTCTACTATTTTGAAAGAAAATCTTCCACTGGGGCATTTCCTCCAGTGGAATGAGCAGATTGGGAAGACACAGTTCAGCCAGGGACTACCACAGAAGGAAAAGGCTAGAGTTGACATTCTCCACTCTAGCCCCACCCTTTCAAAATGTATTATTTTTTAAAAAAAAAATTATTTGCATGTTTGTCAATTTCAGGAATGGGGTACAATGTTAAAATCTGTTAGCATTACAATTAGCAATTCATGGTGGTGGACAATGCTGAACTGAATTATAATCTCTTGAATTCACTGCCTTCTCTCAGATACATTGTTTTAATGGGAAAGAAAGGGAAACACAAATTAGGAGATTATACACTATTTACTGGAGAAAACATGTTTATTGGACAAAACTGACCAGCCTTTTGAGACAGTCTTCTTCAAAGCTAGATTAAACACACGCGTATGAACAGGAATTCAATATATATTAGGTGATGTTTAAGGAATTCATAATATGGCAGGATTTGTAAGACAAATGAATAATGCATTATCGTATGGTTTATGAGCATCAACACAGAAATAATTTTGAAAACATACTGTTGTCAGTGGAGTTTTCTCCATGTAAGCAAAACATGGCTAGAGGAGGACTACAGGAGGTGTGGCTGTCCACACTTTAATGGGCTACAACACCTGCTGGCGCCAGCAAGCATACATTTTTGTGAGGTATGATACAGTAACATCTGAAGGGCTACATGTTCCCTTGCCTTGGAGAAGGACTGTAGCCATTGTTCTTAGAAGCATTTGATCCTAGCTCAGGAAAACACAAGACTGGTGCATACAGATAAGGCCTGTTTTTCCCATCCCTAAATGTATCTCACCATAGAGCAATGCAAAAACATATTTCACCATCCAGCACTCATTTGCCACTGTCACCTAAAAGCAACAAAAAACAGAGTTGGCCATTGGCAGTCAAACTGAAGTACAGATTACAAGGCAAGCCTCTCCTATCTGGTGCCTAGAAATTCATAGTTTTGTGCAAGAAGAGAAGAGATGTGTGGGTTTTTTGGTGTGTGTGTGTGTGTGTGTGTGTGTGTGTGTGTGTGTGTGTGTGTGTGTGTGTGTGTGTGTGTGTGTGTGTGTGTGTGTTTGTTTATGAAATGCATCTTTGCTACCAGTCACAAGGCTTGGAAAGCGTGCAACAACACTCCTATATTTATAATCAGGCAGCAATTCTATGAAGATTTACAACACCTTCTAGAACTGACACCAAAGAAAGATGTTCTTCTCATTCTAGGGGACTGGAATGCTAAAGTAGGGAGCCAAGAGATAAAAGGAACAACAGGGAAGTTTGGCCTTGGAGTTCAGAACGAAGCAGGACAAAGGCTAATAGAGTTTTGTCAAGAGAATAAGCTGGTCATCACAAACACTCTTTTCCAACAACACAAGAGGCGACTCTATACATGGAAATCACCAGATGGGCAATATCGAAATCAGATTGATTATATTCTCTGCAGCCAAAGATGGAGAAGCTCTATACAGTCAGCAAAAACAAGACCTGGAGCTGACTGCGGTTCTGATCATCAGCTTCTCATAGCAAAATTAAAGATTAGACTGAAGAGATTAGGAAAAACCACTGGGCCACTCAGGTATAATCTAAACCAAATCCCTTATGAATACACAGTGGAAGTAAAGAACAGATTTAAGGAACTAGATTTGGTGGACAGAGTGCCTGAAGAACTTTGGATAGAGGCTCGTAACATTGTCCAGGAGGCAGCAACGAAAACCATCCCAAAGAAAAGGAAATGCAAGAAAGCAAAGTGGCTGTCCAACGAGGCCTTAGAAATAGCAGAGAGGAGAAGGGAAACAAAATGCAAGGGAGATAGGGAAAGTTACAGAAACTTGAATGCAGACTTCCAAAGAATAGCAAGGAGAGACAAGAGGGCCTTCTTAAATGAACAATGCAAAGAAATAGAGGAAGATAACAGAAAAGGAAAGACCAGAGATCTGTTCGGGAAAATTGGACATATTAGAGGAACATTTTGCGCAAAGATGAACATGATAAAAGACAAAAATGGGAGGGACCTAACAGAAGCAGAAGACGTCAAGAAGAGGTGGCAAGAATACACAGAGGAATTATATCAGAAAGATTTGGATATCCCTGACAACCCAGACAATGTAGTTGCTGACCTTGAGCCAGACATCCTGGAGAGCGAAGTCAAGTGGGCCTTAGAAAGCCTGGCTAACAACAAGGCCAGTGGAGGTGATGGCATTCCAGTTGAACTATTTAAAATCTTGAAAGATGATGCTGTTAAGGTGCTACATTCAATATGCCAGCAAGTTTGGAAAACTCAACAGTGGCCAGAGGATTGGAAAAGATCAGTCTACATCCCAATCCCAAAGAAAGGCAGTGCCAAAGAATGCTCCAACTACCGTACAATTGCACTCATTTCACACGCTAGCAAGGTTATGCTCAAAATCCTACAAGGTAGGCTTCAGCAGTATGTGGACCGAGAACTCCCAGAAGTACAAGCTGTATTCCGAAGAGGCAGAGGAACTCGAGACCAAATTGCTAACTTGCGCTGGATTATGGAGAAAGCCAGAGAGTTCCAGAAAAATATCTACTTCTGCTTCATTGACTATGCGAAAGCCTTTGACTGTGTGGACCACAGCAAACTATGGCAAGTTCTTAAAGAAATGGGAGTGCCTGACCACCTTATCCATCTCCTGAGAAACCTATATGTGGGACAGGAAGCAACAGTTAGAACTGGTCATGGAACAACTGAGTGGTTCAAAATTGGGAAAGGAGTACGGCAAGGCTGTATATTGTCCCCCAGCTTATTTAACTTATATGCAGAATACATCATG